>NC_081209.1:24198004-24798004 GCF_902713425.1 Acipenser ruthenus
CGTCTGAAGTGTGTCATTTTATTTCATTTTTTTTTTTTAATTCACATAGAAAATGCAGTCATTGCTAAAAAATATATACTCCATGTTACAGGCCTACAATATAAACACATACAAACAAATATATTGAGCTCAAGGTTAATAAATGATTTAGTCACAAAAGAAAATGCATTGGGCTACATTCCCAAAGCTATTTAATCCAAATTGTCTGGAGTGTAATTTGAGGGAAATGAAAAAATTACATTTCTAAAATGAATCAAAAAACTATTTAAGACTACTAATTTCTGAATTGTTTACACTAATAATAATAATAATAATAATAATAATAATAATAATAATAATAATAATAATAATAATAATACAAAGTGTGGGTTGCCTATGAACCGCACTTGTCAATATAGGGTTAGGTAGACTCTTTGTCATCAAATAAATCAGAAATTCAATACAAGAATGGTTTGATTTGATGTTGCTCTGACAGTGTAGTTTGCTTTATTGTGAAAGAAAGCAACAACCTTTAGGAAACTTACTGACATAGTCCCCCTAACCCAGTCACAGTTTAGGCAATACAATGTAATAATGTAATGACAGAAACATTAGAAATAATGTGTAACTTTAATAGCTTGTAATTCCTTATTCCTTGCTATGTTCCAAGTCAAGTCTTCAGCATAATCAATGTTGGTCCCTACTGACATTTAAAATTCAGTAAATTATATTGGTATTATTTTATTGATATCATAAGACCTATATAATATGAATGGGTAACACAGGAGTCAAGGAGGACAGTGGTGATTGCACCAGGGCAATTCTCAATGGTTTTATTTTTAGTATAAATTTGCAAAACCCGATAGCCCAAAGTTTAAAGCTGTGTAATACATAATCTCGAAACTGCTAAAAACAACAGCAACAGCAGTCTAGCATTGAAACTGTATTTAATTGTATTTATTTCAAACAGATTATACAAATATTCTCGAAATAACTCGGAAATTCAGTTGAATGGTTAAAAGTATTCTACACCTTAACAGTTATTATTTTTTTTTATCTTTAAACAAAATGTTGTAATATAAAGCTTAAAAATCAATGCTTTTTTCAATAAACGCAGTCTTAAAAGCAATGTTATAAAAACGAAATCTGGTATTAAGAGGGAGGGAAATATGTTCTTCAACCTGGTTTTCTTTGACCCAACATCAAAATCATTTGAGTGAGTTTTATTAAATAAAAAAATAAAAAAACATATTTAAATCCCAGACACATATGTCAATAGTCTTTTCATCTACACAGCTAATGATGACAAATGTCGGTTGCTTCAAAGCCTTCACTGAAATCAAATTTACTTTGTACAGCTCTTCGGGTTTTATAAAAGAAGCTTTTTGCTTCAGAGACCCATAAAGATGTACAACAGTTCATAAACCTCCTTCAGCTAAAATATCGATATAGATCCAGCTACAGTATAATGAAATAATTAACAGGTGTTTTAATCCATCTGTATTCTGTTTGCTGTCCTCTAGTGTTACAAGAGACACATAGCAGTTGTTGGTATTTGTACAGCATAAAACACATTGTTTAAATGATGTTATAGTAGTATATCAACGGAGACAGAAAGAAGATTGTTTTAAGACTGTTAAAACAGCACATGGATAAACAGTGGATATTAATTCATTTAATATTTATGTCTATGAACTCAGCAGTTTAAGTTACAGTATTTGAGCTAATGAACAGTCAAAATAAAGCTGTTTAAAGATTGTGTGCATTTGTACTTTAAAGGTTGTTTTTGTGAGGTCTATACGCTGGATTCATGGATGGTTTTTATCTGATCATTTTCTGATTCAGCATTTTGAAATCAAATTCATTCAAGTTTGTGCCATATTATTTTAACTTAGATCTGCCACTCTTGAGATCTATTTTGATACTTATGTTTCATTCACTGGGTTCAGTAAATCTTTGATTTGCCAAACAGAAACACAATCATTTCAGACAAGCTGCGCAGTGTATGCTGAAGAAGTGCTGATAATCACCACTTATTATGAGACGGGCTTTCCATTGAGGGAGACAACAACCTGGATAAAAGGTGACATTGCTTTTCACTCTGACTCTCAGGGATTTACACAAGCTCCAGTACTTTTACTACTCTACATCACTAAATAGTTATTGAACTATGTCACAATCAAATTTACACAGCCAGAAAACCATATCAATTATTCACTGCAAGCAAGGGAACTGACACTGAGGTTAGTGAGCACAAAACACACACCACAGAAACAGCACAAAAACACCAACAAGCTTCTGTCGAATTTTAGGCAGACATTTTAGCTCTCTTTTTAATAAGTCCCGTAATTAACAATGAAACATGCAGTGTCTCTGTGGCCATATATATAGAAGCAAATATGTTATAAAACACAACAAGAAATGTGTTCTACCAAAAATGACAGATTATCATTGATTTTCATTTTTTTTCTAAACTAGCAGCTCTCTACTTCAACTTATTATTATTTTTTTTTAATACAGTAACTGAACGATAGCTCTTGGGTTTCAAACGTCATCTTGATTCAGGGGGGCGGGAACTAGGTGTGCTGGATTGAAGCTGCTACAATGATAAATCCTGCTAGTTTCATGAATCTTATGAGCTGTGCATGCAGTGCATTGCACCATTTTACATTGCTTTTGAACACAATCCATAATAGACCAATCAGCACCACTGTCTTGACTTAGGCCATAGTTTCAGCTAGTACACTAAAAAGAAGTCATTATATGGGAAATACAACAGACACTGGTGAAGGTATTAACTTAAATATTTGTCCTCTCGACTTTTCTATAGGTTTATCTCACAAAAGAAAGAAAACCTTGCATTTGAGTCAGACATCTTTTAATAGCCTATTAACATCTTCAAATGTGACTGGAAATGTAAAAACCTGGAAGTCTTGGTGAGCATTTTGGTATGATATGCATGTCTTTGTTTGGGATAGCATTGCTTTTGTATGTGGTTGTGTTGCATATTGTCTGATAATATGTGAAATCCCTGATAGCACTTTAAAAGTTTAACTGAAGGAAGACAGGCAGGATCAAGCAACAGTCAATCAGTCAATCATTGTGACTGGGCACTTGGCCTGATTAAGCAGCTATCATTTATCATACATATCGACCTAGAGTGCCTTTCCAGAAGAAAACCATGTCGCAGTTTCTGCATCTTACACCCGACTAGGACAAGACACCCACAAGGTAACAGTTCGTTTACTAGAAAAATCTGGAGTAAACACAAGAAAACAATGAAACTGAATTTAAAAATGTTTTTAAAATAAATTAAAACATGAATCTGGGTTATAGATTTTATTTTCAATTGGGCGACTGGGGAAAATCTGTAGGCTTCAGAAATACTGCACCACAAAAAGGTTTTTTATGCTCTAGATCTAAACAGAGGTTTCAAGTCAGATTAATAAGCCCTCTAATGAGCATTGCAGCCAAACCTTTAGGCTATAGAGAACGCAATTAGTGGGAGCAGTGACCACTCCGACCTTGACCCTAGCTTCAGTACAGCCTCAGGCACATAAAAGGCAACCACAGGATTTATCAGCAGGGCCACACTCACCCACTCAAATATAATGCTGACCGATGACCTGGAGAAAAGCAGAGAGGGAGATACTGATAGAGACCGTAAATCTCTCAAATTTGCAAGGACAAAGGGGTCAAAATGATGGAATTATGATTGTTCAGAACTAATTATATAAGAACCCCTCCCCAAACAAAAATTTGTGTTTGTTAAGATCGCCTAGCTTTCATTATTATTGCTTGAGCAGCATGTAGCCCTAACAAAACTCTATCTACAACCCTGTACTAAGCAACAGTAACAAATAATTCAGCGAATTTATTTCACTATTTAAAGAAATGAAAAGAAATACATAAATAACAGGGTCACTCTGACACCATTGATCTGCAATATTATGTTCACATTTCCTTGTGCTGGAGAGAGCTTACAGGTCTGCTACAGTAATTGTAGAAAGCTTGCCTACTGGCAGCAACATGTAATTAGAAGTCCTCAGCTTGGGGCAAAAACAGAAAACTAATTGTGTGCTCTAGTTTACTGACACAACACTTCCTGGACAGTGAATTAGGAGCACTCCTCAGTAATGTATTGGACCCCTTTTCCTGTGGAGGCGGATTGTATTTATTCCCACGTCATCAACACAAATGTAATACACAGTTGGAGTATATATATATATATATATACATATATATATATATATATATATATATATATATATATATATATATATATATATATAATAGCTGTTGTGTGCAGTATGCTGATTAATATGAGTGTGAGGTATCAAGAAGCTTGTGACTGCATTCGACTATGCTAAACTGAAACTGGTTAAACCTATGGGTGCTGTTTGCTTTATAAATATATGGGAATATATGGGAGTTCCACTGGCCATAGATGGCTCAAGGGCTATTTCCAATGGGTCCGAAATGCCTCAGTGTACTACTCAAAGTGAGATGTCACAGAGCTTTTTTTCAGAGTTTTTTCATAAATCTAGACGGAGCCTCTGAGCCATGATCTCTAAACATCACTCCTTGTGCAGACTCTTCAACGCACACCCTCTTTCAACAATCCACTTTTAGATTGCTATTTTAGCAGAGCCTGATAATAATAATAATTTATAATAATTACGTACAGACTGTACGGGGAAACAAACATGTGGCATTTAATGAATTCTCATTAGTCTCTTTTAGTCAATGTGTATTTGTTATTTGTTGCTGTAATCTGTTTGGCCACAGTTAAAATACAAAAATCCAAGCAGGCAGGGTAAATACTGTAATCTTCATGAAAGTTTCCACGTAGTTCTCAGAATACAGACAACATATCCTAACTGGGTGCAATACATAAAAGCTGACTATAAATCAGGTTTTCTTATTGATTCACATACTCAGCTTTATTGTACAGTGTTGTAAATGCCATGTTTTAAACTGGAAAGCGTTGGCTTTAAATCAGTGTGCTTAATGTTTATGAAATCATGTAAATATTGAAAATATTGCAATTTAGATTGTTTATGCACTCCTGGAAACAAACCACTGTACAGTATAACAATAGACCAATCACTTTTACCACCGAATACTGCATATTATACTGGCAGGGAGCGGACACAAGCCATTTCTTGAATTAAATACTGACAGTAACTGAAGGGGGATATGCAGGACTGCATATCCTAATTATTTGTCCTCATTTCTTATGATGCTGATTTTAGTATTATTTTTGTTTTGGCTATGAAGTAGAAACCCTTAATGGGTCCTCCTTTAACTCTGATATCAGTTTGGCATTGTGCCCAGCATGATGCCATGCACAAATCCATCCAGAAAGAACGATACTGGGAAATATCGTTTCAGTCTGCCATTTATAAAATACCATAATATAATGGTTATTGCAACATGTATTGATGCAGTGAAATCTCGCTAATGAGGGCAGCCAAGGGTCCCACAGGACGTGGCCATCTTGCAAACGGTTCTAGTTTACTGTTTTAGTTCCAATGTGATTTTTTTATTTCTTAATCTAAATAAATTGACCAAATTACAGTGCTCCCCCTTTATAAGGTTGCCCTTTATACTGCGGAACAGATTATAAGGCGGTATGTTCATGGCTCCCATTTGCCCCCATAATGCCTTTACACTAACACTAGTATTCTCGCTATAAGGCTGAACACAAATAGCACGGTCTCTTAACTATGGCTCCCAACTACAGCATTATAAAGGGGGAGCCCTGTTTTCAGAGGGTTAGTTACTGTAGTTTACAGCATGTTGGTTTTATTAGAGAGCTTATTTAACAGTGGCTCCCTACATTTGGGACTGCCTTAATACTGAATACAGGGGTGGTCTTAATATTGAAGGTGGCCTTAATTGTGAGGTGGTCTTTTTACTGGGGTGGCTAACTGCTGGGTACATAAAGTTGTAAAAGTTTAAAATTATAGTTTTATTATACAGTAAAACCTGTCTAATTCAGCTCCTCTACCAACTGGCATTCTGTATAACTCAGCATGATTTCTGGGTCCCAACCAAATCCCTATTGAAATTAATGGACTGATACCCCTTTACAATCCAGAACCTGTCTATTCTGGAATCCGGCATGATTTTTAAATCTCTTCTGCCTAAAATCAATGTAAATCTCACTGTGTAATGCGGCACCGGGTCACATGTTTTTTTTTTCAAAGTTTAAAACCCGCCAGCGGCTTTATGAATTATGCAATTGATGAACAGCAAATACATGTCTAAACGTCTGCACAACAAGCTATCTCTTGAAAGAAAATGTGCGCTTATCAAAAAAAGCTGAATGTTTACGAAAACCAACACAAAAAGAGTAAAGAGAAAAATTAAAAAAACATACTGTTTCAAACATTCTGAAAAGAAAAGATGCCTACTTAAAATGAACACAGAGAAAACCTGAATACCAGCAGAAAGCACCTGAATCTCACATGCAGGTACAGTACAAACATGGGGTTATTAGCTTGTGCTAATAACAGGTAAAGATTTGGGTGAGGCATTGTTGTGTTTATTATACTGTGCATGTACAGTAATAACATTTTTTTTAAAGCATTCAAAAAGGGTTATCTTTCAACATTTTTTTTTTTTTTAGGTATAGTGTTACATTTTTTACAGTAACTCTGTAATCCGGCACACTGTCTAATCCAGCACAATTTTCCGATCTCAAGCGACGCTGGGTTGTACAGGTTTGACTGTACATCTCGTATTGGAAAACATAATGTGCAAGGATATCCCTGAGTACCACTGCATGTCTAAGTGAACCGGTTCTGTTATTCTTCTGTAGCAGCAGCTGGCTGAGATACACTGGACTAACAGCAAGGAAATCTCTGCAAACAACAAACCTTCTGCGCAGATTGTGTGATTGCAGCAAATGAGCCTTAAACAAGTATGCACACAGTATGGATCCAAACAGTTCAGGAAATAATACTTCATGTCAAACAGATTTAGGTTTTAAATGAAACATTATCATATTGACATTTACAAGTCGATCACAGGATGTGGGATGATAAGGAACCGGAAGAAATAATGTTATACCAATAACATTATCGTGATAGCATTAAGCAAATTATACTTAACTATATGTTTTATGTAATAATCAAACATTAGTCCCATTGCACACCTGTGTTATTTATTTTATACTTTTTTTATTATAATGTTCCTAGATACGTATATAACAGGTTCTCAATTTCTATTATGAGAAAATTAAAAAAAATTCTTTGACAAAAAGCTACAATAAAGCCATTAGTTTGCACAAAAGTATACAAAAAAATGATCTAAGCACAAGCTAACTAAAAGATGAAAGTAAACTGAAATGACAATCAAGGACATCAAACTATTATCTGTTCTTTTTAAAACATAACATTTTTTTAGAGTAAGATACAAAAAAGTAATACAAAGCACATGTATTGCTTTCGAACAATATATAAAACCAGGGTTAGACATTTAGAAGCAAACAAGAATGCCAAGAACGCAAAGAAAAAAACACAGAAACCTTCTACAGATCAATTGACTCAATGTAGCTATATATACAGACGTGCTCAAATTTGTTGGTACCCCTCCACAAAAAACGAAGAATGCACAATTTTCTCTGAAATAACTTGAAACTGACAAAAGTAATTGGCATCCACCATTGTTTATTCCATATTTAATAGAAATCAGACTTTGCTTTTGATTTTTTATTCAACATAATATTGTAAATAATAAAACAAATGAAAATGGCATGGACAAAAATGATGGGACCGCTAACCTAATATTTTGTTGCACAACCTTTAGAGGCAATCACTGCAATCAAACGTTTTCTGTAGCTCTCAATGAGACTTCTGCACCTGTTAACAGATAGTTTGGCCCACTCTTCCTGAGCAAACTGCTCCAGCTGTCTCAGGTTTGATGGGTGCCTTCTCCAGACTGCACGTTTCAGCTCTTTCCATAGATGTTCGATAGGATTCAGATCAGGACTCATAGAAGGCCAGTTCAGAATAGTCCGATGTTTTGTTCTTATCCATTCCTGGGTGCTTTTAGCTGTGTGTTTTGGGTCATTATCCTGTTGGAGGACCCATGACCTGTGACTGAGACAGAGCTTTCTGACACTGGGAAGTACGTTTCGCTCCAGAGTGCCTTGATAGTCTTGAGATTTCATTGTGCCCTGCACAGATTCAAGGCACCCTGTGCCAGGCGCAGCAATGCAGCCCCAAAACATAACCGAGTCTCCTCCATGTTTCACTGTAGGTATGGTGTTCTTTTCTTTGAAAGCTTCATTTTTTTGTCTGTGAACATAGAGCTGATGTGACTTGCCAAAAAGTTCCAGTTTTGACTCATCTGTCCAAAGGACATTCTCCCAGAAGGATTGTGGCTTGTCAATATGCATTTTAGCAAATTCCAGTCTGGCTTTTTTATGTTTTTCTTTCAAAAGTGGAGTCCTCCTGGGTCTTCTTCCATGGAGCCCACTTTCGCTCAAAAAGCGACGGATGGTGCGATCAGAAACTGACGTACCTTCACCTTGGAGTTCAGCTTGTATCTCTTTGGCAGTTATCCTTGGTTCTTTTTCTACCATTCGCACTATCCTTCTGTTCAATCTGGGGTCGATTTTCCTCTTGCGGCCGCGCCCAGGGAGGTTGGCTACAGTTCCATGGACCTTAAACTTCTTAATAATATTTGCAACTGTTGTCACAGGAACATCACGCTGCTTGGAGATGGTCTTGTAGCCTTTACCTTTACCATGCTTGTCTATTATTTTCTTTCTGATCTCCTCAGACAACTCTCTCCTTTGCTTTCTCTGGTCCATGTTCAGTATGGTGCACACAATGATACCAAACAGCACAGTGACTACTTTTCTCCATTTAAATAGGCTGAATGACTGATTACAAGATTGGAGACATGTGTGATACTAATTAAAGAAACTAATTAGTTTGAAATATCACTATAATCCAATTATTTATTATCTTTTCTAAGGGGTACCAACAAATGTGTCCAGGCCATTTTAGAGTATCTTTGTAGAATAAGCAATAATTCATCTCTTTTCACAGCTTCTTTGCTTTATTCTATGACATACCAAAGGCATGCAAGTATACATGATAAAATAGCTTTTAATTTCATTACTTTTCAGGAGGAATGAAGCATTATTTCAATGAGCTGTAAGGGTACCAACAAATTTGAGCACGTCTGTATATATATATATATATATATATATATATATATATATATATATATATATATATATATATTTATAAAAAGTGACATTTTGTTTTACGTGAGCGCAGAGCAGGCTTGATTATTCAGAAATGTTACATTATTATAATACAGGAATTAGGAGAGCTAATCATAATAATATCAAATGTTATTTATCAGTGAGAATAGTACAGAGTTCATTTCTGTAAGTATTTGAAAACACACATGAAGGTTTTGAATGAAATACTGTTCCACCTAATGACTATCTATCAGGCTGACTGTAATTTCAAATGAAGGAAAGCTCTGGAGCTACGTCAGCTCGGAACAGATCCTAATAAATTATTTTATTAAGGTCAAGGGCAATCAGAAAGCAGAGATAGAGTGCCACTCACAGACAAAAATAGTGCAGTATTGCGATGGGTTTCTAGTAATATCAGACCCTTGAAAATCAACAGTTGTCCAAATTGTGTCATTCTGTGTGGTGGGGGGTATATGATAAAGTGTGTCCAAGCATACTCTTAAATCATTGCACTGGATTTCTTAACAGACTTATATATGATTGTATTACTTATATTTTTGATAATGAAACATTACAGAATACAGATATGTATTGGTATCTCCTGCTAGGGATACATATCCCTGTTGGACTATTTCAGAGTGTAAGAAGAACGTATTACTGTAACCAGTGCAATCTGTAAAAAAAAAAAAAAAAAAACACAGCTGATTAGGGGTTCAACCCTAATCATAGGAAATCAGACGCTCACAGTCTTAAAATGACAAAAACACAACAAAAATTAGAGACAAAAACTAATGAAAGTTAAAGAAAGCCAAACTACTTTGACATTGGTTATAAATTATAAGTGAACGCTGCAGCATACTGACCTCGAATTTCTGTCAAATAGCAAAACTGATGATCAAAAGAGAAGACAAATTCATTCTTTCATAGTCCTCACTAAGGCTCACAGTGACCTTGTGTACATTTAGGCTTTACAATGTTATCGATTCAACCAAGCAGCTAACATAGTGTGTGTAGTGCATTGTACTTTACTGAGGATCTTTTTAATTTTTTTTATTTTTTTTTTACAAAAAAAGAAATAAAAACTGAAAATGTAAAAAATGCATCTAGTTTACATTTAATTCTTCCATCAAATTACTTTTTTGACTACACTTTTGTATCTGAAAGAAAGGAGCTACTTTATTAACTTTAAATGGATATTTATTATGGGTGTCAACGTGTATCCAGTCAGAGAACTGCATTTCTTAATTTGCTCCATTCATAACAATGACAAAACCGAACCCCCTGAAACTCTCCCAATGACTCCTTCAACGTTCCACACCTTAAAATGTCCAGTTAACATTTGCACAGGTTCAATATTTGGAATTCAGTTTGATGCTGGTGAGGCTAACTGTATTGTTTGTCTAGCATATATTATAAGCTTTAATACAGTAATGTATTAAATATAACACACACCCTATGTATAACACACATCGTGCATGCATGAGAAGCCTTGGTTCTCTATCAAGAACATAATAACATACTACACAGTATGGTATAATAATGTATACCAATTAAATGATGGTTCCCTTTTCACACTGTCTAAATAATGCACAACTAATATATAGTGAAGCACTGACGATTAACATTCATGTTGAGCGCATTACTTTGGTATTGTGAATAGAGAATAAGCCTGTTGCATCCTGGCTGTTTCGAAATTGCCAGAACTTGCAATTTCCCTAAGATTTCCTAATCTGGTAAGATTGTCTCTATGGCCACCAGTTGCATCCACATATAAAGTTCAGTAATACTTTAAAATACTTCTACTGGTAGCCATGGAGACGGTCTCTTACATCAGAGAAAGGGCAACTTCTGATAACAAGGACCCGAGCTTGCAGTTTCAAAACTTCTCAAAGCCCCAAGACTCGGACTACAAACATATTAAAAAGAGTGGTGAGGACAGTAAAGCTTTCATATACTCAATTACCAGCACTCTCCAAGACACTTGCACCAGCACCTAAATATGACTAGTTGATTTCAGAAGAAAGGTTGTAAGGTTTTATTATAAAGAAACCTAATAGATTTGTAAAAACAAATGCCTAGCAATTAATTAACTTCCAACATTAGTAATCATCAGCTGGAGAGAAACAGGGTGGCTGCTAAGTGTGCTGCACAAGGCAGAATGTAATGATATAATTGGAGGATGGGTGGGAAGTAAATTTCCCGCTTGTTAATAATTAAATAGATGGAGCTAATGTTTTTATTTATAGCTTCTAGAAATATCTTTCATTCCTATTTAATGCAATGTCAGCTCAGCATCTCGGCTTGGCAGGACAAGACTTAGAACAGTGTTAATTTATTTACAATCAGGACCTTAAAAGCTCAAAGAGTAAGTAGTTTCAAATATCATTTTTATTGCTTTTGCACATTGAACTATTTTATGGAGTTTGCAATCTTTCTGAGTGGTTCTGTTGCCCAATTCTGAGTTATTACAATTGTTCTCCTCTACCTGGCTTTAAACTTGCTTTGAGCTTGGAGAATCCTAAGTAACCTCTCAGCTTTGCCAGCCTCGCCTCCTCCCTGTACATATACATGTTGAGTAGATGGGGATTGCAGAGGTGAAAGGTCACAATGTCACATACATTGAATAGATTGAGGCTGTTCAGTCCAAGCATTTAGGATACTACAGGTAAGGCTGATTTACAGAAAGCAATAGAATAACTAGCAACAGAAGCCAGAATATAGGATTGCAAACCCCATACAACAGTCCTTTTTTTAATTGTAATTGTCATCACACTAAAAGTTTAGAAACATAAATTCTGCTTTCCTTAATGTGATATTCATCTATAAAGCGATCATAGAGCAGAAAGACACTTTACTCCAAAATGTTATTATTCAGATACCTGTGTGCAGATCCTTCTTATTTCAGATGATCCTATTAAAAAGGTATACATAAAAAAAAAAACTAATATTCTGACTTAAGATGAACTAATGATATGTAAAGATAACTCAGCAAGACCATGTGCGTGTATATATTAACTGCCAGAGGATATAAAGAACAGCTCAATTAATATGATACCTTTCAAATATCCAGGATTTAGAGTGCTCTACAGTATAAAATCTGCAGTCCATTATCAATTTAGAGGCAGTGAAAAGTAACCCAAACAGCCATCAATAACATGCATTTTGGTTTAACAGACAAACACTGATCTGCTCTTAGACATTAGGTTAACATATGGTAGTTTTTAATCCTGAGTAAACATGTGTTCATATCACAAAGCAAATTCCTCACAAATTGGGGCAACAGGCAGTCGTTTTGCACTTAGGAAAGCTGAGAGCTGAAAAAGCATGGAGTCTTAATCATTTCTAACAGAGGTTATCCATAGTGGTCTTTCTTTAGTCATTACTTTTTCTATGCACTAAACCGGCCACCAGATTATTAGACAAAGATTATTTTTTCATTTTTTGTACCATTATTATGGCCAGTGGTTAAAACAATGTGTTCGATAAATGGTTCATTTGTACTGAACAACACCAGCAATGGAATTTGACTGTGCTCCAACTGTAAAGCCAGTATCTCAAAACACGTTGTCTGCATCACTGATATTAAAACAGTGTGGCAGTGAAAATAGGAAGCTGACATCTATAATGGTTTATAAGGTATTAGCAGTTGAAGTAGTGGTTGTATTGGGGCAGGCATGACAACTGCATATATACTCCCCTCACAGGAATGCTTAATTAGTTAAACGATTAACCATATACAGTACTGTTGTAAAACAGAGGGTGTGCGTACCTGACTCGATCTCCCAGACATACACTGACCCATCTTCACAGCCAACCACAAGGAAGTCTTCAACAGGTCGCCATTTAATGATCTTCACAGAGAACAGATGTTTCCTGGCATGGATGATACAGGCTTGCTCCTGGAGGTTTAGGAGTGCTATTGACTGGTCACTGGCTAAACAGCAAACACTCTGGTGTACTTTGGGCTGAATGAATACATAAATAAATACATACAAACATCAACAGCAATTAATTAGCTTTAACACTTCTGTCTCTTTCTTTAGCCGTTACAAATTAAATTCTTCCTAAATCATGTTTACAATTCCTATTTTAAAACATTGGCTCGTGTCAAGGGATGTAGCACTGGAGCCATCAATATTTTTCCTCAGATAGAAATAGCTGGGGCGTGTGATGTTTATTTTGTACCAATTTACATTATTTATTTATTATTTCTGTGAGGAGGTAAACAATCCGTACATATTCTAAATATTCAGCTGTAGAATGGCAAAACTACCTAAGATTTGAATTTGATTTAATAATTATGTTAATAATTGCAGTTCATTTCACTGTTAAAAAGACAAGCTTCTGTTAATTCATAGAGCACCACAAGGCTTTAAAAGTGTATGCTGTACTGGAGCTTGGGGAAGCAAAACATTTTTTTTGTTCCACCTTTAACACAGGCAATGTGCCATGGATAATTTTGATACTTGCCAAAGTTTCCTACCTTACGTACTTCGAATCTCCCTTTATCTAAAATTGTCATCCTTTTATTGTTTTAAAGAAACTTACTCTACATTCTTCTGGAGGTACTGAAAGGTTCACCACCGGACCGGCTTGTAGTGTAAATTTGTGCAAAATCTCTCCTGTAAACACATCCCACCAGACTACACACGAGTCTTGACCACCTGAGACCAGCCAGCTTGGATTGAAGCTCACAGATTTATTGTATGGGTACAGCAGACAAGTAACTCTTCCACTGTGGCCTTGGACAGTCTTGTGAGAGAGCCAGTCTAAAATGGAAAAGTGTGAAGAGCGACATGATGCTATTGATTGCTGCTGCTGTTTCAGTCAAACAATAACTGGAAAGATTTTCCAAATTCCACGAAAAAGACCAATACTACAATAACAGCAGAACTATCACTTTGTATCTTTTAAAATACTATTAGAGGTCAAATATTGCTGCAATGAACAGCTCTTTTTGGAGTAAGAATTCAATTAAAGCATAGGTTAGCTGTATTATGTTAGCTGTATTATGTGCTTTCAGCACAAACATAATTAGAAATTGCTGTTCTCAATTTTCCTAGTTATAGGTTATCTCCCAAAACGTACTGACATTTTATTTTTATTTCATATGAAACAAATGTTGATTAGGATTAATTATCAGCATATGATGCAGTTTTGCATGTATAATAAAAAATAAAAAAAACAAATGTAAAAGAAAACACTAGAAAGTTAGTTTTATGTCACATCTGCAATGTCACTACTAGGTTATTTCAACTGTTATTTTAACAATAAAACCTCAAGAACACGGACTGCATTGAATAAAACATTGAATGCAGTACGGCATTATATGGTTTCGGGAATCAAAGCTAAATAGATATGCTTGCAGTCAACCTGCAACTGTCATTTTAAGGCTTTCCTCATCAGTCAATCATTGGAAAAATGACAGAGCAGATGGACACAATGAGCTTTCCTGAACACCCTATTGCTTTCCCAATGGACTGTTCCTTTTAACCCTGCCACAGGGATGTAGGATCCCCTCTTCTGGAAGTGTAAGGGTAATTCAGTTCATACATTTAATCCAGGTTGATGGAGTCTGTAAGATATGCAGAATGAATGCCACTAAGCCGTGTTATGATATGCATTTAACACTCGATCATACACTACGACTGCATTTCTCACGATAAGACAGCCATCCTGTATTTATTAACTTTTCCTACTTCAGACTGCAGCATAGCCAATTCTAAAAGGTCCTTTCTAAGATGTCATGGGGCTGCCACAGAGAGTGCTTGAGGTGATGGCATGGCGTGGGGAGCAAAGCACAACAATCACCTCTTAATTGAGAGCGGTCCTCAAGCAGCTTTGCTCTGGCTACACGTAAAGCTGCCATTACTATTATTTTTCCATCTTCGCATCCACACACCAGTTGATCGTTGTTAGGGATATAAACACTGACAGTGATGGCTGGGGACTCATCCCCAGGACAACTGAGAGGGCCGACGATCTCTTCAGACACGTGTTGTTTAAAAGAATCAGCCAGACTGCAGGTTACGGCCACTTGAATTTCTAAAACACAGAAAAATAAACGGAATTCCCTTTAAACAAAACTATGAAATGAAATGACCAATCAAGCATTATCAGAACTGTAAAATAGGGTACTTCAATGTATAATGGGGGGAAGATTTGCTTTACGTTATTGCTGTACTCTCTAAACCACACAATATAAAAATGAACCAGTAGTACTTGAACAGTAGCCCAATGTATACTGCAATTTAATAGCACTGGTTTAGCTGCACGAGTACTATTCTTTGAGATTACAATAGGACAACACATTTGTAACATAATAGTAACCCTTTACCTGTGTTTACCATAAAAATAGTATAGTAATAGTATAATAGTATATAACTCATACCTTTTGGGGATCCATCAGAATTTACAATGGGGACATCAGGGATGTGCCATAAGGTTATTCTTCCAGATTCATCACCAGAGAATAGAATTTTATAGAAAGGTTCCTTTCTTTCGCTTATAAAGCCCAGTACAGGATGGGAAATCTAAAATATATAAATAAACTAATTTGTAATGAAAGGTATACAACATTATCTGGAAAGCATACACTTTGAATACAGAATCTGCCAAAGTAGACATGTAAGTTCTGTGTTTTAATCCACTTGTTAATATACCTTGCGATCTGACGTGCAGCACAGCATACGTGGTGAAACCGTCTCGCTGGCTGAACTTTCACAGGGGGGATAGATAACATGTTTTAAAAGACCCCTGTATAAACAGAACAACATTAGTCCATCACAACCTGCATTAACAGAGTCATTTAAATTCGAATCATTTAATGAAAAAGCTCTTATATTTACATAAAGCCATGCCTAGCATGTTATAGGATTATGCTCAGGATGCCGTTTCTTTTAATCTTCATGCTAATAACTTGGAATTGGTAGAATGTAATTTCTAATGGCCGGTTATTTAAAAGAAACAGTCCCAGCTGCCAAGTTCTGCATGGATAATCTTATTTCTCCATCTCCCGCTGCTCCACACAAAGGCCTAGTGCTACCGAACTCGAGACAAATCTTCAAGCGCCACAGTGGTTTTGTTCAGCCTTTTGATAATGTGTGACATGGTGTGATTTCCTTTAATAAACCTCCCAAAGTTCATTTTGTACCTGCACTTTTCCAGGGTTTCCCCCATATGAGCCCACCTGTCAGACAGCTGGTAGATGTAACTGTGTCCATCCTCTGTCCAGACTAGGAGTCTGTTAGCTGGCAGCAGTTCCCCACCAGTAAAGCCCTGTCCAGTTTTACTCATTTCCACACACAGCAAGGAGAAATCACAATAGTCGTACACCTAAAAAAATGATAATAACTATTGTTGCAAAATACTAGATTGCAATGCTAGATTGTTTTAATACTGATAATTGTTTATTAAACTAGTTTTCAAAAAGCGAACGTATTGATGATACAGACCAGTCCACAACAAGTTACATGCCCATTCCTCTATAGAATATATAAACCAAAATGCAGATTTTAAAATGTTTCAAATAAAGAACTCAGCATGTTAAGTTAAGGGCTCCTGCATGCAGCTTAGCTCTAGTTTATGTAACATTTGCAGTTTTCTTTGCACTTGGTTTCACAAAAATGGTGCAAACATAGCACAGTAGTAAATGCTTTCTGAATATGGCCCATAATGTTGTGCATATATGTTTTAATATTTAAAATAAAAAAATAAAAGTAGTAGAATTATTACCAGAAAGAACCAGGCATTTTTTCAGCACAAATCATCAACATACATATTTTATATTGATTTTATTTGTCAAATCTATTGATTATGCCCATTTATAACATGGATGCTGAATACTACTGCATTGACTGTACTATGTTTCATTGTATTCGGAAAAGGGGACAGGTTTCAGTGTTATAAGTGTTCCAATGTATTTCTTTAATTTTGTCAACAACTTTTTAATGGATGTTAGCTATTCATTTTTAGGAGCATCTAACCATAAATATGCACTTGCTACAATTACTACTCAGGATATTTGCTGCTGCTGATGCAGTACATTTTATAAGTGATAATATATTTAAGTAATATATCATCTTGCATCTTATAAGAGATACAATTAGAGCTTTTTTTTGTTCTGTAATTGTTTCCTGCAAAGATTCTGCTACATTATATTTTCTAAATTATTCATGTTAAATAGCTGCCACCTATAATTCATTTCACGCAAGCGTCAGCTCATTAAGCTACTCATCTGTATATTTAGTGATAAACTTTGGTGCTATTTCGAAGCTGGCGCTATGCTGTAGCCATTTAAAAACCATTACAAAGTGAACACAAAAGCACACTTCACCCGAATTTGCTGGCTTATATTTGAGCATGTGTCCTGTGTTCAAGGCAGCAGTCTCAAGTTAACCTGAGTGCTTTTAAACTCCAGTTTTTAACTGATTGATCCCATTTTAACAAAGTGAACAGCGTTCACAATGGGAAGAGGAAGTGTGATGCGTAATCTTTCTTTGTTCGTGAAGAAAGGTTGAAAAAAAGCAGAGAGAAAAGACTAACTGATCGTTTTTAAAAGTGGCTAGGCAGTTCAGCAGTTTAAAAAACACATGTATCATTATCTTCTGATACTACTTATTATCCCTGTACCTTCCAGGAATCTGAACATACTACCAACAGCAATCGTTCTGTGTACTTGCAAAAGCGGATAGTTTGACACATTAAGCACTGGAGACTCTTGGATTCCGTTTCAAAGATAAGCTGCTTTTCCTAAAAGAAAAATGAAAGACAGAAATGATATGCGGTTTATATGCGGTTATGCAATACACTACATTTGAAAGAGAGTTTTTTCTACCACTTAAGAGGCAGGTATACAGTACAGCTATGGCCAAAAGTTTTGCATCACCTAGAATTTTAGGATTGAGACATAATTTTAAAAAAAAACAAAAAAAAACAAAAAAAAAACCTAACAATAAACATAATTTTGATGTAATCAAAGAAAATATAACATGACATGCTAAAAGTCTACCCAAAGCCATAATAGTAGTACAGTAGTTCATGTTAGACAAAGCGGTATGTGCTTCAATATGTTAACGTAACATTATTCAGCAGGTTTCATTTGACTTTATGAAGTAAAATTAGTTAATTCTATAGAGTAATGCTAAACATTTGGCCATAGCTGTACAGTTCATTAACATGTCGTTTTATTTATAAACTGAACATCTCCAGTATCAGTAATGACTGCTGCTGGCAAGATATCCTTATTAACATTAAATATTGCATACCTTTGTTCTCTAACACAGACAGCAGATCAATATTATGAATATAAGCTGAGTAAAGTACAGTAAGTTGAGAAAAGAAAGAATGAATGAATGAAGCCCTTTTCTCTGCATTTCTTATGTTTTTATGCATACTAACCTGCACACTCTTTACAGAAGAGGATAAGTTCCAGACTTTCAAAACTCCAGTAACTGATACAACCACTAAAGAGTCCTCTACAAAAAGAAAATCATCACAGTTAAGATTTAAAATCTTCCTCTAAAGAGAACAACTAACACACTTACTATTGCTTCCTAAAAAGGTTTAATGGATTCATTATATTTGGTGTTCAGATTTTCATTTAAATGACTTTCTGTTTTTCCAGGATCATTATTGATATAAAAGATGATTTATTGCATGTTGCTAATTCATTTGTTTTGTGTGTTTTTCTGATGTGTCCAGTAGTGACAGCTGAAATATAACACAGTACATTAACAGTTAGTTATGTGTTTTAACCTCCGAACTGTTTGATACCTTGGATCCGAGGTGAGTGGACAATACACATTGAGCTGATCCAGTCAGGAGACTCAGAAGAGATAAATGTATGAAGAACTTCCAGCACCCGAGCATCAATGACCAGAACATCCTGATACTCTCCGCTGCACAGGAGCCATCCATCTTCCTCCATGCGGAATGAAGAGTAGTAATACTGGACAGAGAAGGAGACGCACGTTCTGAATGGCCTTCCAATTCTAGAACACTCACTAGGGCTTTACATCTAGACACACGACGGAGGTCTGAATAATTTACGTTTTCTGCTGAAATCTGGTATAACACCTGTGGTGATTTATAGGCTGGTGTCTTAGTGAGGGAATACTGTAACCTAATTTCTGTACATGTACACTCCACTATATACTTTTTCCAATCCTTGTTAGTGTATCTTGGTTAATATTATTAGCATATTATTCTTGAAATAACCACAAACAAATGTTTAGTGGAATAAAGAAACAAAATCTCTCTCAAAAATAATATTTCTTAATCAGTTTTTTGAGTGTCACCTCTTTAATGTATTGCTGATCTCAATTGAAATACATATATAAACTATATATTTACTGTAGCATGAAAGCTGGCCAATTTGCAGCATTTCTCAGAAATAATGCCCAAGACACTTACACAGATAGAGGTATGAGTAAAGGTCATCTTTGTGTTCTCCACACACTGCCCACTGCTGACATTCCAAAGGCTCATCTCCCTGCAAACATACCCCAATATTATTCTTAGTCATTTTCATTACATTGGCTGAAATAATCTGGTGCCACCATGTTTTCTCTGTATTGCTGCAACTGTCCACTTATATGGCTTATTGTTACAGATGGGCAAGAAAATGCTGTAGCCATTAAACGGAGGGATGACATGTCTGTTTCTAGCAGGGGCGGGTAATTACACCCCGCTGCCTAGCAGCAAACCTCAGTTTAAGGCATAGTTGTTACCCACCATTTTGCCTACAACAAATTGTAGGGATACTGCTATTATGGCTTGTCAATGTGTCACCCCAACTATCATTTGCTGGGAGTGACATGCTATTGAAAATGGTTCATTTCATCCCAAGTAAACTACACAGTTCTGAAAGGCTAATGTATCTTGTGTGCATCTTCTCCTGTCAATCTTTTGAACCGAGCTGCTGCTTGGTGACTGGGAACAATAGATACTGCCACCTTGTGGATTACTGATGTCATAGAGTTGGAATGCAATTGCTCCAAATGGAATATTTTTATATTTGTATATTTTGAATGTTACAATTCCCTTCTCTAAAAGCTTGAGTAATTTTGCAGCTGACCACTCCTCACTGTGCTTTAGCAGGGAAAGCCATCTTCTGCCATACTTCACAGTGATTTTATTTACATGTGCCATACTTCAGTATAATGCAGACTTTATTTTAAATCTGTATGTGCATTTAGGCAAACTTTAGTTTATACAGTATATGGTCCACTTCCTATTAAGACTTTTTCGACTTACCCATTGCTGGCAGCACTGACCACATATGGTTTCTTCTCAAAGTCTCTTGCTTTTGCCACACAAGTAATAGAGGCAGTGTGACCAAAGAGAAGGGCTCTTGGTGAGATCTAGTGAAACACACAAGTGTATTTTACACTCAGTAACAGATGGTTTTGAGGTCTCAGAGTTAATAGAGTAAGCATATAGAGAGACAGACCACTTTTTCCCCTTTCTTCTTTGACTTTTATTCACCTAGCATCAACAATTAAAAAGATTCAAGTGATGCAGCTCTTTGTGGTTCTGTAGTGTCCAGTACTGTGTACATTGTGTGTATTAGGTGGTAATACTTGCAAGAGTAAACTCTGGTCTGCAAGCCAAGATTGGTTTATTTATTAATATTTTTGAACTGAAATAAAATGTGTACTTTTCATAGCAAGGTAAATGTCGTCAAATAGCGATTCAACTTTTAAATGTTAGCTTTACAGTGGAAGTTATTCAGGTTCACTATCTGTTAATGATACATGTCAGCTGTCTGGTTGTCAGTGGCAGTTCCCATGGAAGGGGAAGCTCTATCAGGGGCCTCACACCCTCTCACCCAGGGAGACCATAGCAGGGTGTGAATCTTAATGCTGCCGTAAGAAGTCATAGACATATCTCTATTTCATTTTCTTTTGCTTTTGGCTATTTTTTTATAATGGTTTTAATATATGTGTTGTTTTAGTATTGTTATAATAATAATAATAATAATAATAATTATTATTATTATTATTATTATTATTATTATTATTATTATTAGTAGTAGTAGTAGTAGTAGTAGTAGTAGTAGTAGTAGTAGTAGTAGTATTTATTTATTTATTTATTTATTTATTTATTTATTTATTTATTTATTTCTTAGCAGACGCCCTTATCCAGGGAGACTTATTGTTACAAGATATCACATTATTTTTACATACAATTACTATGTCAGTAAGTTTCTTTCACAATAAAGCAAACTAAATTGTCAGAGCAACATCAAATCAAACCATTCTTATATTGAATTTCTGATTTATTTGATGACAAAGAGTCTGCCTAACCCTATATTGACAAGTGCGGTTCATAGGCAACCCACACTTTGTATTATTATTATTATTATTATTATTATTATTATTATTATTTATTTCTTAGCAGACGCCCTTATCCAGGGAGACTTACAATTGTTACAAGATATCACATTATTTTTACATACAATTACCCATACAACAGAGCCACAATCTGGTCAGAAAAACCTCATAAGAACATAGACTACTCAAATGATCAATGGGAAGAGGCTAGAGTTATTAATTAAACACAACCACAAATATGTTGCCTGGTGTCCAAAAATGGTATTATAGCTGACAGTAAAGAGACTGTGCCATACCAGTGAAGACCATATACTGTATCTGAAGAATTTGTATGCTGGTACAAATTTCTTAAATATGAGGGTGTATCAGAAGGGAGAAAAGTAACCACCTTTATATACCCTTGTACTACTCTCTCTGGAGGCTAGTGAAGATGGGAAATTATTGTATACAAATGTTGCATGCTCACTGTGGTTATTTTTAAATTCAGAACAACACAGGTAAAATATCTTGTATGGACTGCTACTGTACTACTGAAAAGATGTTACAGCTGGCAGCTGTTTTGTTAGATTCATAGAATCATAGAAAATGAATCATTAAAAACGTGTATTAGTTAATACTACAATTCATATCAAAACCATTCAATCAATTACCAATTTAGCTATTAGATAAAAACTGTAGAATCTTGATAAATTCTCTATTTTTAATTTGGTAAAAATTAATATGGAACATATACTGATCGGCTAAAAAACCCACACAGTAAATATTTTATGGTTTATTTTTTGCCTAAAAATTACCCTTCTGGTGTTGGGGCAACCTGACAACTTCTCAAATAACAAACAAACAAAAATAAATACGGTAATAGCAGTGCACAGTGTGCATCTATTACACCAAAATACAGTAAACTACACCTGCAGCTGGACTGGATTAGTGAACACAGACTATGCAGAACTGTCCAGTGTTCTTCTGTTTATAGGATAAACACTGGTTTGATGTTGCTGTTTGTTTTGGTGTGTTTTATCAACACAAACTTGAAACCAGAAACCTTATTTAAGATATAATAAAAAAATTAAAAAATATATATTAAAATAATCAAACCTTTAAATCACTGGAAAGACTCCACAGACAAAGCTGACCCTCTTGGCTTCCAGTTACAATGGTCTGTTGATCATCTGTGATCATTATGCCTGTGATAGAGTGAGAAGGTGCCCTTCTGCCCCACGCTGCCAGGGACTGCACTGAGCTCTCCATTTCTATCCACAACCTAAAACAATGGGCATATTAGGCATGTTATACACACTACTAGATGTGTATTAATGTTACAAATAGGCTACAGCAATACTAGATCATAAAACATGTTATTACAGCATTATATAAAGCACTACTGTTGTTACTTTATAGGACATAAGGTTTTCCACTGTTAATATGTCAAATTGCACAGTTATGACCTTGCTTAACATTAACAGAAAGGTGCTTTGACTGTCTTCTGAGTGGATATTCGTAAAGCTTTGTATATTAGTGAGGGTGACTTGATGCATCCACAAGTTCATATGACAAGGTCCTGGACTTTCGTTCTGCTTCTGCCCTGATATGAGTGACTTCAGTCACTTCCGACTGTTGGCAATGGAAATATCTCCTTCATTCTGCATAAAATACTAATTAATCTCAACCACATTTTGTTTTGGGCAGATACAAAGAAAGCTGACCGAAAGAGCACGCCAGCTACGTTTAAGAATGACTCCTTACTTACACTTCTCTGAAAAAAATCCACAGAACATCACCCTGAATATTTCAACTAATGCAGCAACATTCGTGCAGGAACAACCTTTGAAAAGGGGTTTCGGAAACGGATGTTTCTTAACCATCTTTTCACTTTTGTAATTCCCACAACAACAATAAACAGGCCATCATTTTAAACTGCCTTTTTAATCTGTCATTCTGAATAGGGTCAAATTATCCTGTCTAAAGTGCTTAAATCCATTTCCATCTAGCTTCCCTTTTATAATGAGAAAACACTCTAACACTCTTACTCTGCAAACGTGATAATTTATATAGATGGCACATTCCTGCCAAAACTCCTGCCTCGTTAATCTTATTCTTTTATAAAGACAAGTTATAGAAGCAAACTGTATTGAGGACAGGGCTCTGTTTTGAATTTTTCTGGTCTTCCATTGTGTAGGTGCAAGATTTTCAGTTTTTTAGCAAAAGTTTAAGATTAGGATTTGTTTTGGAGTTTTAATGATAAATTCAGGACTGAAGAACATGTCATATTGGCCATAGCTTTGAGAAATAGAAAGGGAAAGGTGAAAAAGCAAACTTTGATGATGAAAGTTCCTTGCATCACGCTAGAATGACCATGTGATCACATGACCAGATCAACAAATGGATTAAACCCTGCTCTTATACCAGGAAAAAAAATGAAAACAGGGACCTGTCCTAGAAACAAAGTCAGCCAAAGGCGTTGACTTACTTAATGGCCCTCAGAAGAATGCAATAGACCTCAGTGTTGTCCAGGCTCATTCTTAACATATTAGCATTTAAGTAAGTTGTATCACCTAAATCACCTAGAAGATAAAGCCTTAAGAGATCCTGACAATGGCATCATGACCAACGAGAATGTCCAAACCCTTACAGTACTGTAGTGATCATGGCCAAAGACCCAGAAAGAAACAACTGTGGTCCACTGGTCCATTGAACATAAAATATACATATTATTGGACAGTGTTAAATGTGTTTTTTTTGTTCATGTTTTTATTTAATGCATCATTAGGTTAATGCTCATTGTACTGAAACAAATGGTTACCTCTCACTCTTGTGTGTGCAACACTATAGAAAATACTGTAGTGTATAACATTGCATAAGGCCACCACTGCATATAGCACTGAGGATCTCCCTAACTTAGAAACAACTATTTCACCTAGTCCTTTCGGTCGCTGTATTAGAGACACCATTCATGGGGATGATGTCATTCGTCATATTAAAGCTTGAAAGTTACAATCCTTTCATATATATTGTGAGATAGAGGGTTGTGAGAGACAGCAGGGAGGGGGTTAAAACCTCCCTGCGAAAGAAGTGCACATTTTGTTTAATTGTTTTATTGTTTTGTTAATTTGTTTATTGATTAATTATCACCCGCACCAGGGTATTTAAGACGTGCAGCTTGGCTGCACAGGGCTGCTGAGTGGAAGGAGGCAGAGAGGGGTGCTGTCTCCGAGTAGCCATTGAAGAGAGAAAAGTAAGTGCGGTGTTAAACCTGGGTTTTGTGAAGACGGGAAAACAGCTTAGCTGTCCCGTGTTAGGAAGGGTTCCTGAAAGTTGAGTTAGTGCTCCAAGAGGAGCTAGGTATTTATTTTGATTGTTTTGTTTTGTTTGGTGTTTATTAAAAAAATAGCGCAACCGCGCTGAAAAAAATCCATTTGAGTGTCCTGGGTCGTGTTTTTAAAGGGGCAACGAACCCGAGTGGGTGAGTTCGTTTACAATATATATATATATATATATATATATATATATATATATATATATATATATATATATATATATTAGGTTATATATATATATATATATATATATATATATATATATACAGTACTGTGCAAAAGTTTTAGGCAGGTGTGAAAAAATGCTGTAAAGTAAGAATGCTTTCAAAAATAGTTTATATTTATCAATTAACAAAATGCAAAGTGAGTGAACAGAAGAAAAATCTACATCAAATCAATATTTGGTGTGACCACCCTTTGCCTTCAAAACAGCATCAATTCTTCTAGGTACACTTGCACACGGTTTTTGAAGGAACTCGGCAGGTAGGTTGGCCCAAACATCTTGGAGAACTAACCACAGTTCTTCTGTGGATTTAGGCAGCCTCAGTTGCTTCTCTCTCTTCATGTAATCCCAGACAGACTCGATGATGTTGAGATCAGGGCTCTGTGGGGGCCATACCATCACTTCCAGGACTCCTTGTTCTTCTTTACGCTGAAGATAGTTCTTAATGACTTTCGCTGTATGTTTGGGGTCGTTGTCATGCTGCAGAATAAATTTGGGGCCAATCAGATGCCTCCCTGATGGTATTGCATGATGGATAAGTATCTGCCTGTACTTCTCAGCATTGAGGAGACCATTACTTCTGACCAAATCCCCATTTGCAGAAATGCAGCCCCAAACTTGCAAGGAACCTCCACCATGCTTCACTGTTGCCTGCAGACACTCATTCGTGTACCGCTCTCCAGCCCTTCGGCGAACAAACTGCCTTCTGCTACAGCCAAATATTTCAAATTTTGACTCATCAGTCCAGAGCACCTGCTGACATTTTTCTGCACCCCAGTTCCTGTGTTTTCGTGCATAGTTGAGTCGCTTGGCCTTGTTTCCACATCGGAGGTATGGCTTTTTGGCCTCAAGTCTTCCATGAAGGCCACTTCTGACCAGACTTCTCCGGACAGTAGATGGGTGTACCAGTGTCCCAATGTTTTCTTCCAATTCTGAGCTGATGGCACTGCTGGACATCTTCCGATTGCGAAGGGAACTAAGCATGATGTGTCTTTCATCTGCTGCAGTAAGTTTCCTTGGCCGACCACTGCGTCTACGGTCCTCAACGTTGCCCGTTTCTTTGTGCTTCTTCAAAAGACCTTGGACAGCACATCTGGAAACCCCTGTCTGCCTTGAAATTTCTGCCTGGGAGAGACCTTGCTGATGCAGTATAACTACCTTGTGTCTTGTTGCTGTGCTCAGTCTTGCCATGGTGTATGACTTTTGACAGTAAACTGTCTTCAGCAACCTCACCTTGTTAGCTGAGTTTGGCTGTTCCTCACCCAGTTTTATTCCTCCTACACAGCTGTTTCTGTTTCAGTTAATGATTGTGTTTCAGCCTACATATTGAATTGATGATCACTAGCACCTGTTTGGTATAATTGTTTAATCATACACCTGACTATATGCCTACAAAATCCCTGACTTTGTGCAAGTGTACCTAGAAGAATTGATGCTGTTTTGAAGGCAAAGGGTGGTCACACCAAATATGGATTTGATTTAGATTTTTCTTCTGTTCACTCACTTTGCATTTAGTTAATTGATAAATATAATCTATTAACATGTCTATTTTGAAAGCATTCTTACTTTACAGCATTTTTTCACACCTGCCTAAAACTTTTGCACAGTACTGTATATATATATATATATATATATATATATATAGTGTTGAATCCAAAGGTGTTGCCAAAGAATGTTATGAACCAGACTATAATTCTAACTAAAGATGTACATGCTGAACAGCACTTATAGCCAAAAGCTGCAGCAATTCAGTTTCCCCACACCAGGGGAGTAAAGCACCATTGTTCTGAATACAGCAAGATTAAAGGGGAGTGCATCAACAGTTCTCAAGATCTGGTAATGTTACCGATAATCTTAACAATTGAGAAACAAAGACCTGTGCTACATAAACATAAGCTTGTAGTGCCACATTCTAGGGGCACTTGATGGGTACTTCAGTCTTTATTTTAACACTAGACAAATCTGAAACGAAAACTAATTTTCTTGATAGTTCACTGGCTGAAGCAAACGTCAAAAGATAATAAATTAGATATCAACCAGTCTTATATAAATGGGTAAAACAAACGTCCATTAAGATAGTGGGACGTTTGTTCCACCTTAATTATGTAGCATGTATAGAGACCTTTTTGTGACTTCTAAACATGCTCTACCTCAAGCCCGCATGTCACTTTCATTAGCTGAATGTCACAGAAAGTGTCTGAAGAAGCCCCCTGAATTCTGATGAGACCAGAGTATCTTTTGATGAAAACATATTTTTATTGATTGCACTAGAACAAAATCATCCCTAAAATGAAACCCAGGGAGACACAAAAAATCATGTCCCTGGGAGAAAATGTCTGAGTGGCAGATGAAGATTAGCAATGAGAAATTGAATTTCAGCTCCAACCCCCTGATGTAATCAGTAGCTGGGAGGTGGTCTTGCCCTTATTGTGCCCCCCTCTGTGATTATGGTAAATTATTGCACAAAATGAAGGAAATGTTTGTTGTTTACTGTTTCTAGCAGCAGTGTGACACAGAGTTGAATGGTGAGCGATAGGTGGCTCTTGAAACATGTTCTGGTGCCTCTATTATCAGTCATCATGCTGTGGCTGCCTGGACGCATTTTTTAAATGTTATAAATGTGTATCTGCTGGAAGCACCAATTTGACACTTATTGATTCAACTTTTTGTGGGTCTACTTTACTGTTTCACTTAAAAAAAGAAAAGATTGCTGAGCACACTAAAAAAAAAAATCACCCAATCCAATTTACTTTACTTTTAGAATTGCAGCTGAATGTGTACTAACAAGTGGAAGAATTGTAACGCTTTATATAAAATACTTTCCAACTACTCCAGTCTATCATTTGAGCAAAGCCTTTAAATGTTTTTGGGGGGACTGAAACATCTGCTGCACACAATTTTGTGTGAATGGGCTACCCCTCTCCTGTCTGATCAATGTGTTATTCAAACACAGTGTGGTGTATTGTTGTATCTATAAAGCTTAACCATTACAGTCACGGCAGGTGTTATTTATTTTTCCAAACCTTATATGTAACTAATTTAAAAAAAAATAAAAATAAAAAATAGTCAAACTGCACATACAGATGTAAAAGCACTGTAACACATGAAATCAATTTCTGTATACTGTATACAGAAAGCTATCAAATAGAACTGAAACCTAATCAAAGACACGCTATTTAGGTAACATAAACCTTACTGCAGAAGTTTTACAAAAGATCGACTTTAAATTGATCTTTCTGGTTTCTGTATAGCTGAGATCTCTCTGTATTGAATCTCTAAGGGTTTTATAAAAGAAAAATTCCGCATAAAATAATACAGCATTTTCGACAAAGCTTTTAAAATGTAAGTTATTAATACGCAGTTCATATTGAAGGGAATTACAAGGAAATGAATGTATAACCAGCACCATCAGTGACACGTACTAATCTACATTACCAATACATTGTAGGTGATTGACCTTGGCTTAGGTTGCATCCCAACAGTACTTAAAAAGCAAATATAACTGTACATTTAAAAATTACTATTAATTAAAATGTAATTAATTCAACTAAAGATGAACAATCATATACTGGACGCTTTTTGGTTTCCAAGAAAATATTCACGTACCTGTGTAGAGCTCTAGAAGGAAGTTAAAATGGCTAGAGGTTTAAACCAAACAAATTGCACATCAAGCAATAATTCTTTTGTGAAGGACCTAAAGCTAGGTGAAACTGGACGTGTTACTAAAACTGTAACCATACTTGTTCTTCCTGCAACTATAAACCAGTCAATTCCAAATAACACCGCTTCTGTACCACCGCATACCGCCACTGTGGTGGTTGTGACATCGTTACTTGCTGCTTTGTAAACATGCCTGTGGCGGGGGGGCATGTCATGGATGTAGCCTTTTTCTTCTTCTTCTTTACATTATTTTGTTTGTTTACATTGCCGGTAAGTGAGAGACAGACTCACATATTCTGTTCTATACTTTTCGCAGGGGCCTCATCTTAACAGAAATGTTATATACATACGGGAATCGTTACAAATTACTAAAACAATACCACTTATGAATGAGATATTGTTACTTGCTCTCTTTGAAGTGTATTTATTTTAAAAAAAAAACATAAAAAACAGAACAGTATTGTAATGTATGGATACGTATGCATTTATAGTTTACAATATACACGTATAAATGTACATGAATGACTAAACATGACCACTAGAGGGAACTGTAGCACTTTAAACCTGGCCGTGCACGTGACGTATTTTCGTTTCTTATATCACTGACTCCCTTATATTATCATTATTCCTAATAAAAACCTATTTTAAAGAAAACCATTTTTTTTCCAAGTGAAGGCATATTTCTGCTCTCCTGCAGCCACTATATTTGTGAGTAAATATTTTTAAATGTGTCTCAAAAAGGATAGACACACTCTTGAGTGAATGATAAGTCACACATCAAACCAAGAAAAAGCATCTTTGAGTCTGACAAGCTTCGTTTGTAATAAGAGTTTTAAACATGTTTCTGATTAGGCACCACAAAGCATTTCTGTTTGTTGCAATTGACTAGACTTTGATTTATTACAGCCCTGTACTAAAGATGGCATGGACTCATTCTACAGTATCTGCAGTTTAACAAGCATGCTGAACATATAACAGTGTATGATGTGGTGAATACCAGTACTATATTCTAATAGGATCAACAACATGTATATATGAAACCAACAGCACATATTACAGTGCTTAACATGTTAGGGTTTGTTTGTTTAGACGCATCACTGACCACTGTGCATGAGGGCAGTGATGTCAGCCGAATCACAAGTGTATACACTTTACAAACTACTAGGGCAGCTATCTACACAAAAATCACTTCAATTTGAATTAAAGGATGTCTATTGTATTTACAAGACTTTTTACAGTCTATCTATACACATAGAAATCTGTACGAAAGCTTGGTAATACTTAATAATAAGAGCCGCCTGACACAAATGAGCTGCACTATTCTGTATTGAATTAAAAGGGTACTTTTAGACTCTTACAGTTTTTTTAGGGTCCTTGTTAAAAACATTGGGAGCCTTACTGTATGAGCTGATCATGTCCTTCTATCTGCCTGTCTGTTATGCTTATTGTATGAGCTGATCGTGTCCTGATGTATCTGCCTGTCTGTTATGCTTTACATAATGAACATGATAAGTGCCCTGATTCTGCAGCAATCCTCGCATCATCATACACTCCTGCCTCCTGCAGACGTTTCGGGTGTATTTGGCTATAATCTAATAAACTGTTGATATTTTAAACCTTTCAGGTACTGTGCAATGATTACTGGTTTAGTATATATATATATATATATATATATATATATATATATATATATATATATATATATATATATATATTAGCTTTTTTGCAAAATGGTATCTGCATATATAATGCAATGTACATCAGAGCAAGGAGGTTTCAAAGAGGAAGGAGAGTAGGGTGCATTCCTACAGCTAAAACTGTAAGGAAACATAACAATTTAACCTAATTTAAACTAAAAGGAAATGTTCCTTGATCCAACTAGAATGCTTTTTATGTCTGTAAACCGTTTTGTATTTGTTCTCTGTCCTAAATAAGTTTACTACTACAGCAGATAAGACATGTTTTACTACTTGTTTATCTAACAATACTAGTAGAAGCTCAAAATCATACTGGATCAGCTTTCATTTTCATAAGTGGAATAATGAAAAAAATGGGTGGAGAAATGACTTAGCCATTTAATTTGTTTTGTTTTCATTGCGTTTTTTGCATTTCTTCCAGGTAGAGATTGATGCCAGAAGCAATACATCACTGCACTGTGGGCATTTAAAACTGCTACATAATAGTGTGAGCTTGAAGCTTGTGTTTTGGCTTTTGACATACAGGAAAGTAATAACCTTGCTTTGAGCTTGTTTGGGGAATCCTAAATGCTGGGACTAAATACATTACGCTTCCTCCTTCCATTCAAATCAAGTGACAACGTGACCTTTCAGCCACATCTACTCGTATGGTCCATGATTACAATGGAATGATGAAGGCTATTCAACCCTGGCATTTAGGATTCTCCAGATAAGCTCATTGCAAGTTCAAAATAATAATGTATTAAAGCCCAGTATCAAAGCAACAGAACACATACTTATTTCAAACATTGTGGCAATACATTTGATTATATTTACTCTTGCCACTGCCCCCTCACTTACAGAGTGCTGCTGCCCAGTCAGTGTGGCTCACTAACAAGTATTCGTCACTCATTGGTTCTCAGAGACCTACTTTGAAACAAGTGCCCGGGTAAAGGGCCATTTTCTGGAAGGAATCAAATCTAAACTGTATGTAACTAGGGGGAAAAAAACAACTCATACGTTGTTGTTTTTTTTTGTTGGTAATATACCATTACATTTGTTCTCAGAACACAGATGAAGTATTGTACCCTTTAGTTTGATAAAATATAACACGTTGCACTCCTATTTAATTGTCACCTGGTTCTCTTTTCACATTTATTGGTTTGATTAATTTGCCAGCATTTTCCATTATCATTATATATATATATATATATATATATATATATATATAAATATATAAATATAAATGAACTTCTAATATATCAGATGGACCAGCAGAGCCAGCAGAAATGAAAGTGTCACATGCTTTCTTTGGAGATTTTTTAAAATATTTTTTTCTTCATAATGTCCCAAATGTAACTATAGTGAAATATCCAGGAGGCGTGGCAATGGCTCCCTGTCATCACTAACCAGCCCCTTTTTAAACCCTATATGGCTTCTTCTTAGAACACACACACACACACACATAAAATATGAGTATTTCTATGGTAAAATATGATTAACTACTGTTGTTTTCATTTCTTTGTGTAGAACCCATTTGGTCACGATTTTGTATTCACATTTATTCACATATATACATTATAAAATAGACGCACAGTCATGAAATAGATAGGAAACTTTACGTGGTGCTTGGAACGTGAACATAAATTTCAGACTTGGAACACAGAAAAAAAAAGCTTTAAATAAAGTACCATAATGAAGTTAACTCTTAATAGTCACCATGACCTACCTTCATAACATCTGATATAGTATCTCATAAAAAAAAAAAAAAAAAAAACACGTTGCTCTTCTCTATCATTCTGCTAAGTAAACGTTTGCACTGACAGAATTGGCAAATGCAGCTGTTTAATTTGCATATACGCTGTAATAAACTGAACCTACAGCAGGGGTTTTAGTTCGCCAGTGTGAAGGATTTCAAATTTTTTTTAGGTGCTGTCACAGAAGTCAAGAATAGTTTTACTGTTTCATCGGAGAAAAAGCACGAGCGAGAAGCCGTGGGAATCTAATTTGGAAAGAAAATGGCATTACTCTGCGTGAAAGGTACGTACAAGTACAGGTATTGTTTGCCTTCGTTTAAAAAATAAATTTAAAAAAAATCAGTCCTGCAGCAGATGATGAAACAAACTTAAAAAAAAAAAATCGTCAGACAGTAACTGCTACTAAAAAAAAAAACAAAAAAAAAAACGGTTACTGTATATTTCTTTAGTAAGGGGCAAACCAGGCTATGCAAATCATTTAAATAACTAGGTATTTCAGCGCGGAGCCTGCGAGTGTGTTGGTCGGACTTGTGTAGTTGCCTTGACGGTACACAGGTGTGCATTTTGCACCTGTTTATGCAACTATGATATTATTTAAAATTGTAAACGTTTAAGCTAATAAAGAAGTCTAACGATCATTACTAAGCGTATATCATCACCATTACTATTCACACGAATGTACAGCTTAAATGACCAGTTATCAGAAGTCGATTTGGTATTTTGCACATGCAGTTTTGTTCTATTTGATAATGTTATGAAACATGTTTTTATTCATTAATAAACTGTACCATGGTGAATTCAAAGCAACGCATATTAAACATAAAACTATGCAAGTGTGGGAAAGAAAGGAGAAACCGTAACATTGACATGCATATTTACCACGGTTAATTAAAAAAAAAAACAATGTTTCTTAAAGTTGAGAATGCAATGCACAGATATGTTAAATGCAGTACAATCCTTAATGCACGCCACAATATCCCATGTGGTTTATGTAGTATTTTAATAGATTTAATGGCAGTTCAATCCTTGTCAAAAACATTCTTGTTTAAAGAACATTTGTTAGTATGGTTCATTAAAAAAATGCTCCTGTCAGACTTTCTAAACATAAGTAGCACAGGAAATCCTGCAGAAAGAAGCGCATGTTGAAATGTTTGTATATTGTATATCCACAGTTGACTGACAATGATGATAAATCTTTGCAGTTTTGTTTGTGTGGTAAAGTCTGAGTTGTATTACTGACAATTAATCCCCCCCCTCCCCCCTTTGTTATAGTTAAAAGAGCAATGCTGCATGGACCCGCAGGTAGGTTTTACTTCCTTATTTCAATTTCATCTGGAATAATTATTGCATTGGGGTTGGTGTGGCAGCCCAGTGATGCAGTACATTGGTGTAATGAGAGACTAAAACAGTAAAAACTCGCTACTGGGCTGGACAGCTACTGTAATAATTTAACACACTAAAGATGTTTATGACACATGTGCAAAAAGACTGGCAATGCTCTTAACCTGGTGCAGAAAGACAGGGCAGTGTACAACTACCTGTATTACATTCTTTCGAATACAAGAATCTTCAAATACAACTTACCCTGTTTTTGTAATGGCCACCGAAATGTTTTGATAGTGAGTGAGATTGCCTCTGGCACTCTAAAGGTTATAGGTTTTATTCAACAATATTGAGTGTTGAAAAATGAAATTAATTACCCTAAACGCAATTCTTCTATGGTTTTAACCCTAGCCCTAATGTTAAAGTAGGTAGGTGTGTGTGTGTATTGGTATTAAGACCAAATTTAAATCATAAACTCAGTATTCAAATTCTCTCTGTTGGCACTCTGGCCATTGTTTTAATCAATAAAGTGGGGCCCAGCATTTCATATACTTTTATAAGAAAGTATTTCTTTGTATGATAGCAAACAGATTCAATTAAGAAGTGAATGCAATGCAGTAAAGCTTTACACACACAATATATTTCATAAAAAATATAACCCTGACTTATTGTAATAAATTATTTTTTATTTGACTTTATCACAGCTTGGCCTCCTTGCCAGCAAAATGTTGCTACATCAACTGTATCTCTTTAACAGTGCTATTAAAAGTAGCTGCAGTAAATGTCACTTTATTAACAAACAAAAAAATAAAAACAAATATTGAACTATGAATCATTGAACAAACACCAGAATTAACCTTCTGGGCTTCCTATACTTAAGAATTTTCAAAGCTTCCCATATCATGTACATTGGATTACATTTGCATGGTACTTTGAAAAGCATAGCTGTAATAAACGTTTGCGTTCAGATTTTTGCACACATTCTTTTGTAGATAGTGTTACACTGGGGATTGAAAATGCCATGCTAGGTTGTCCTTAAGTTACTAAATAAGTTTGCAGGTGTTGGTGAATTTCAATGTATCAAACACGCTAAACACATCTCTGTTAAATGTTAAATCAGCGAAACATTTATGGCTAATAGTGTTCTTGTCTACTAGTCTCTGCCTTCATTAACTTTGGTAGTGTAGCCTGCCCTTTTGATGGGTAGGCATTGCATGATGAAGGCACAAGCCGAAACATTTGTCAACTTAAGGTTCCCATAAGTTCAGATCTAGAAATGTAAACAAAATATTATTTCAGCACCAAGTGGAGGCTTGTATTTCCCAGTGGAAGACTTAGCCTAAGTAAGTATGAAAATCAAATAGATTAAAACTCTCTGTATTTACTGTTTGGTGCTTTGCCAAGTGTAGCTGTTAGCTCACCAGTGGTCTAAATAAGACTAATTGCTTATGAAATATGAATCTATTCCTCCGAGGAATGAATGAAAAATTACCTGCGGCTTTTAATGGACTGGAAGCTTAGGATTCCAGCAGCTTCTAAATAAATTTGAAACTTGGTTGAGCCAAAGTAAAATAATATGTCATACCTGCTTAAAACACAGCATATTGAGTCATTCTGGCCTCACGCTGTATGTAAGGTTTAAAGTTAATCTGCATTGTCAGGGAATCAGTGTTACTTTTAAATTCTAAGATAACCTGAAACATACATTAGAACTTGAAAGCGAAGGGTAACAGGTGTAGACTGCCCTTCCTGTTTCTCATACTGTGCACTTGTCAAATGTTTTGCTTAAAAGCCTCTCCTTAGTTAAACTACTTTCAGGAACATCGATGTATGTTGAGGTGAACAGATTGTTGCCTGCAAAGGTGGGATATATAGGAACATTTTACTTGGTCATCTGCTTATGGTGACAGTGGCACCAAGATGGACCGAATCCTTAAGGCAGTTAATCATGGCAGTACTGTAGGCTTTTTTGTTGCTTTTTTTCTAATGCAAACAGTTCTAAACTGTAAATTCAAAAAAGTTGATGATTAATTGAAATACTTTTTTTTTTTTTCTTAGATAAATTCAACAGCTATGTTATCCTAAAAGTTCAGAATTTGAAGAGCACAACTATAACCAAAACAGGAAGCGAACCATGTTGGGAACAGGACTACATGTTGTAAGTATGTAAAGTATGTGAGTGCAGACAGGATAAGTGTATTTACAGTATTAATCTAAATACATTGTGGTCTGAACTGCCACACCTGTATTGTGGTCTAAGTAATCCAATTGAGGTATCTGCAAATATAGGCAAGGACATTTACAGGAATGGCTGTATTTGGAGCTTACCTGACAAGTAATGAGACGTAAAACTGAGGTCCCATTGGAGTTCTGATGCATAGTTCACCCCCTAATCTCTGTAAGTCACTTTGGATAAAAGTGTCTGCTAAATGACTAATTAATAATCATTTTCTATTTCAGCGAAATAAGTGATTTAGAAAGGGGCCTTACAGTGGAAGTGTGGGACAAAGGATTAATATGGGACGCGCTACTAGGAACTGTGTGGATTCCTCTGAAAACCGTAGAACATGCTGCTCCAGTGAGTTTCTCAGTAGCTCCTGGCTATTGACTTTGTTGGCATAATGTAATTAATCCAGTGACAGGCCATAAAACCCCCTTCATCTTTTATATTTTTGTAATTCCAATAGGAAGGACCTGGAGAATGGAGAATTTTAAACTCAGATGTTCTCATGAATGAAGGTGAAATCTGTGGTGCAGACAATCCTACACTACACGAAATCTTACTAGACATCTACTATGAATTACCTGCAGGTTGGCAATTGTTTTATTTTTTATTGTTATTATTCCTTGATTAGAAAATGCTGTGCTGCATTCCATTTAGAATATGGGAAAGTCTTGCCCTTTTAAAAACATGGAATAAAGAAAAAAAGAATACCGGAAAACAGTGTCATAAATCATACATCCTTTATATTCTAAATAAGTTTCATCCCTCCTATCATACATGTTGATACAGTGACAAGCTCATTATTTTATAAGACTAGCTATTTGTTAACATGATTTTCCCCTATTGGTTATAGTAGATGAGGTATTATTTTATACTCTGGACTATACATCAAGATACAGGCAAAACCAGGTAAGATTGCTATGCCAGTCTTTCAAGATAACCTAACAATTGTTGCTTTAAGCAGAAAATAGTTTTAGAATGCATTAACTTGGAAGGAGCTACTTTACATATAGACATTCTTACTTATTCATAGAATACCATGTTTTTTTCTTGTGGATTAGCTTGCTGCGTTTTATAAATTAGCCTTTTGTGCAGTGTACTTTATCAGGAAACTGACAGTGCTGGAAACGGTTTGTTTACAGCTGTAGGGACGCACTGTTCCTGCTCCCTTGAACTCTGCATGCCCCAAAGCCAGTCTCCAGATAGCTCAAGCTCTGTGTAAAAGTTTAGATTTTTTACACAGTGGTGAGAACTTTTTAGAGGAAATACCAACAGAGCCAACATTTGATTCAATGTGTAAGGTAGCAGCTTTTTTATGCTGCACATCTTCAAATGAGTGGGCTACATCTACAACATTAGTTTTTCTGGTGTACATTTAATACACGAGTATGTTGTGTTAATGACTTTGATAAACCTGTCTCATTGTGGATATCAAATTCGATTTATTTTCACTTCTTCAAAGTCTAGAAATACTCCTGATGATCTTCTTTATTATTACTTATCAGAGACGATCAGGAAACTTTGAGACTGCTTCCAGTAGGAGCAAGAACAGTGCATTGTTCGATGTGAGCACATCAGATCCGTTTCATTGTAATGGAATGTTGTCCACAGTGAGCAACACGTATTCTCTTGAAGGAGGAGCCTCCATTATGACTACCAGCCTTAACAGTTCAATCTGGTTGAAGTGACTGCATGCTGTATGATTGACAGTCAGCCTGCAGGCTTGGACCTGTTCCAGGGCAACCTGAGTTTGGCTGTTTCCCATTGGTGACTTCTGATGACACAGATACAGAATTAATACCAATTTTACAACAACTGCCTTGATACTATTTTATTAAAATATTTAAAAATGGTATATCTGTTAAAGAATGCCTAGGATGGAACGCATATCTCACTTGGAGTTAACTTAGGAATGTTGATCATTTTTAATATTCGGTTTTCTTTTTCTATTTAAAATAAATAAAACATGTTTTATGGTATGCTTCGTTTGTCAGTTAAGGTGTACCGTTTTGCTATAACCCAATTTCATTTTTTTTTTGGTGGGGGTGGGGAGTAGTAAACAAATATAATACAGGGAGACCATTGTATTCTCATTTGAATTGTTTACAGCTGTATAAGAAATTGCAAATATAATAATACATTGAATACAATTATTGTGCTTACGTTCTGTGTTCATGAATTGAATTATTATCAGTAAGGTACCTAAATTACCCAAAGGTATATTAGTTGTAAAACTCTGAAAATACATTGTGGTTGTAATGTTATTTTAATGTGAGCAATGTTAGTGATACTACACACCATGAGGAATTCAGAACAAACTATTGTTCCAGTATCCTACAAAGCAGGATTTCCTGCATCATCTCAAAGACCATTTACATGTTTGTATTCACAATTTCTAGGCCATTAACATCTCTAGAATGCTGCTGAACACGTTCCGTGCATAGTTGTCACTGAAGCTGGCAGAATAAGCAGATATATGTTTTGTAAAGCTCAGCTTTTTTAGCAACATTTTTTTTTAGCCATTGCAATTATTTATATATTTATTTACCATTAAGCTTGGTTACTGTTGTTGAAATTTCTGTTGATTTTTATATTTTCCATGAATTAATTTCTAATTTTTCAGAAATCCCTGAAGATGAAGCTCATTTCCTTTTCCAACGACTTCAAAGCTTAAACACAGATGAGGGCACAGAGCAGGTATGCTAAATTTTTGCCAATTACTAAATACTGTACTGTATAATTCCCTTAATGCTGTGTATGTCTACAGAGATCAGTACTGAACAGTGCCACCTGCTGTTATTAAAACAACATTGTTGACAAGAAAGCTAATTCTACATTGGGCTGCTTACAGTGATCACAGTCTTGGCATGATGTGGCATAGACTCCACAAGGTTCTGGAATGTGTCTCCAGGGATGTTCATTCATTCGGTCTTTGATATTTTATGCATATGATTGTAATGAGGAATGCATTGTTCAAACTCATCCCAGACATGCTCAGTTGGAATGAGATCCAGGCAGAGCCCAGGCCCTGTACTGTATGTGTTTATAATTACTTGTTGAAGTTAATATCTGAACACAACAGTATACAGTCCTGGACTGTCTACAGAGTCACAGTGACTTATCTTCACCTTAAGTGGGCTGGATTCACCACAGTATGTTCAGAATCATTTTTTAAATGCTTGATGAATTACTTAAGGTTCTAGAGTTTAAATTATTGAATTTAAGTGATGTCAATTATTCCAGGTAATTTATCTTGGTAATTTAAGGTGGTAGGAGTTTGTAGAAAAAGCACTGAAGCTCCTGTATAAAGCTGTGAAACATGCCTCTGAAACAGGTGGACATTTACCACCAGGAAATGCACAGGGATGAAAAAAAATGAAATTAGCAATTTTGAGAAATGTTTTGACAGGAAGGAAGGAAGGGAGGGAGGGGTGACGATGACAAAATGGGAGCCAGAGGAATAGCCAAAATACCAGGAAAACAACCACGATTTTATACACAAACCCTTGTTTAAGGGAATTTTTAAAAAATGCAATAATGCTGATTAGTTTGGAGTAAAAACAAGTAGCACTGCTTTCAACAATGCAATCTTTCTGGAGCATAAGGTATTTCTTAGGAAAGCACTCCAGAAACTCTGTGTATTTATATTGTCTGAATACTTAAAAAGTTATGTTTGTAATATAACCAGCTTGCAGGCACCCTATTTCTCATGCATTACTCTCACAAAGTGCTGTTTTAAACTTTTTTTGAAATGTTTTATATTATTATTATTATTATTATTATTGGACATACATTCAAAACTGAAGTTGTAAAGACTGTATAGCATAGCATGACATCAATTGAAAGTGAGTATCGGTATGATCAGCCTCAAAAATGTTTCTTCTGGTTGTGGACTGTTTCAGTTGACATAGGAGATGTAATGTTTCAAAGATGTAATAGTTAGTTTCAAAGATGTAATAGTTAGAGAGGGTTACCTAATAAAACTCAAACCTTTGTTCAAGAAAATTTACAGAAACTGTACAGTGCCCTGGATTCGAAAACAAAACTAAAAAAATCCCTTGCAGTTTACCTCTTTCTCACCACAGTACATTGAAATGGAAAACATACCCACATCCTGGTCCAGATTTGTGTTTTGATATTGTCACGAATGTGATCATATCAGGAAAACCGTGTTTGTGCACAGCGTTGTAGACTGTCATAACTGATCTGGTATTACCGGTACTATTGTGAGGTATTGTGAAATGTACTAAACATGCCTGGATAATACACTGTTCTTTGTGTTTCTAAGAGCCTGCAGTGTTTGGGTTTGTTAAGACCATGTCTCAAAGTATGATGATGTGTAAGGCTTCAGTGGACAAAAGTGCTCCAGGTTGATTTGCATTGGCTATACTGTATATGGAGGAGTGGGGTCAAGTTTTCAGAAGGGTGCAAAAGAAAACAACTTTGATAATACAGTAAATATTTGATCTGAAATCATTTTAGGCAAATGAGTTCTGATAGTGTAGCCTTAGTAAACATGTGTACTTCCATGGTGATTTAGAAGTACTAGCCAACAGTTTGTAAACATGGGTGTTTGTGTTTCTCTCACCTTTCATCTGAGAGTGTTTGCTTTGCCTCGCCTGGCTGCTGGCTGGATCAGGATTAACCCTGATACTCAATATAGAGTGTAGATACTCTGGTTAAAGGGATGCTTTATATCATACTCATTTCAGAGCTGTTTTATATCATATCATACAGTGTTTTGTGTGACCCTCGATTGTTATTTCTGCTTACATCTTAACTTGCCGTTCTTGTAAACTATTCCAGCAAAAATGAAAGCAGAAAACACTCCTCAGCTGATGAACCATTTTGGTGTTGCACACGCTTCAGGGCACAATTGATAACCAATGGGCTTCAGTGCACAGCACAATGTTCTTCTAGCCTGACTCACTTCCTCACAATCTGTCCTCAGGAGTCTTTTTAGAAGCAAAAAGTGCATAAAGAACAATTGAGAATCATACAGAACACATGTAACAGGATATTACAATTAGGCCCAAGGATGAGCTGGAGGCGCTGTCTGTATGAGAGGGTGTGAGCTTCAGTTAATTCCTGGCATCCAATATGATGTGTGTGGTTTTTTTGTTTGGTTTTGTTTGGTTTTTTTGTTATGTAAACTTGGTCTGGGAATTCCTTAGCATATGTTTTCTGAAGACCTAATCTTTGTGATATTAACCTGTATTTTAATTTTGGAGTGCGGTTTTATTTGGGTTAATGAATGTTGGATCTTCAGAACTGCTTGCCTCAGTTGGTTGTAAATCTTTAAATCAGACCCTGTGTTTTCTATGTCTTGTGAACGCAACTCCATACCGGTAGTGGTGTGCACTGTTCTGCTAGACTTCACTTTAATATTTGGCACCACACCTCTACTTACAGCAATACAAGTGGGTTAAAATGTAACCATTTAGTCCCTGAGCTATTTCTGGTAAATGTTTCCTTTGTTGTTTTACAAAGAAATAAGGCGAAGGCCATGCTTTTCATTAATTATGGAGCTAAGAGCCAAGAAGTAATTATCACTTTAATTCATTAAGAAACTGTGTAAGTGTGCACATTCTATTCTGGGAACAATTTCACACATGCTGTGAAACTGTTAGAAAATACAGTTAAATACCAGAAGGTTGTACGTGTAAAAATATCCACTATACTATAAAAACACTGGGGCTTTCCACTGTGTGGCTGTATGTATGTTGGGTTTAACTAAAACGTAGTAATTAAGATTCAAAGATGGTCATATATGGGCAGTCATAGTCATTTTAGGCTTTGACACATATAAGTGTATTGTAGCTGTATATCTTTGTCCCTCTTCTTCCCTCATTGTTTTGCTTCAGTCATTTAGAATCTCCTTCTGTTGTGAAGTCTCTTTCCTGCTCCTTCCCTCTACCTCCTTTGCAGCTACAACTCCCTTTCGGGGGTCAATGGGTCCCATCACCAGGCCCTGGGTGACCTGTGACAGTTGTTAGAGGTCTCACCTAATAGGAGTGCGGCTCCTTTGAGACCGAAAAACGAGATCCTGGGCCACACCTGGCATTCCCTTAAGTAAATATTCGAACCCTTAATCATGTTGTCAACCCGCATATTGAATCAGTTGATACACATACAGTACATCCTCTTCCCTTTTAACTAGGAGCAAACAATTTAAAAAGGTACAAACCTATAAATAAAATAACATGTCTATTCAGTCTTCTTTTTGTAAGCCACTGGGTACACTTTTGAACCTGTGATTCAGAAGTTTTGATGACTAATTCCTCTGCTTCCCAGGATGAAAGATTGCTCAATTAATGTTATGTCTGAACTTGTTTAACAGATCATTTTGTGAACTCAGATCTGTGAATTCTTAAAGCTTTCTTTTTTTTCTTCAATCTCATCAAAGTAGATATTTTATTTTACTTTTTTTATATATGTTTAGGTTTCCAGAGAGGAGATCGCTCATATGAAGATCACAGATAGCCATGTAGATTTTATTGAAGATACCTTCCTGTGTTGTAAGTTATCTTTTGAAATAATCATCTGCATTACAGTCCTATGTGCTTTTGAATTATTCTTAATCCTTGTTTTATGATATTATATGTTCTGCAGTGACACACAGGGATCCTTCTTGAGCAGATAAATGCAGAGCTCCTGTCTCAGTTGCAAACACCATAACACAGTTTCCTATTGAAACCTCAAATGCCTGTAAATGATCTCAGGTCTTTAGTTTACTAAAAGGCAATGCGTATTTCAAGGTTCAAAAATAGATGTGTAGCGTTACATGCAAGGATGTAAGACCAACTTTAATAAACATTTGGTGCACCAAGGCAATACCACAGTTCTGACTTTCTAACTTGCTCTGCTCTTAGAATGTGACCTTACTCTTGTGACCTGCCTTCTGTTAATATCCATGACATCAAAATGGGCCCAGACTGAATAAGATAATATGGATTCAAGACCTGGTTTGCTGTGTTGCCGATCTAGCCTGAGGGAGCACAAGGAGCAGTGCACTGGCCTTTGCGCCCCCATGAGTTAGGATAGAAAACCAGCAGGTTATACTGTCGTTCACCTAATCACGCATCAGCAACCCCTACTGGTCAAGGTACCCCATGAGTCCAGGTGGGGGATTCCGAGGCTGGGCTTGCCTCCAGGGTTCAGTAGCTTGGTAACATTGCTTTGGTTTGGTGGGTGAAAAGGGGCCATTGGAAAGGAGTTTGACATTTGATTTTTAACCCTCCTGATCAGCAAGTGGGTAGAGCAAGAGGTGAGGGCAATTCAAATTGGGCATTTCAACTTGGCTACAAAAACTGGGGTAAAATGCAGTTGATCCACAAAAAGAAAAATACCTGGTGAACTGCTCACTAGACCCAATTCTAACCACCCAGCCTGATCCTAGCATTGTGTTCCCTAATAATGGAACATGAATCACTTTTGCGTAACTATCAGAGTGAATCTGTCAAATTTGCATATACTGGTAATGTATCAAATAAAACATGTCATGCTTAACTCCTGTAATCCTGTCATGAATTCTGCATAGCTAATGTACAGCAGCCTTCACTTTATAACGCTGATTCGACCATCAGGCATGCATTTACTGAAATTGTGGATGACACTTTAGCCCACATTTGCTCATCACTCAGCCGAAACATTTTCCAGCTGTTCCGCATTGGTAGGCCTCTGCTTCTTGGTTACTAGCTCTCCTGTCTGAGTACACCCAGATGTGTTCTATCGGGTTTAAATCTAATTTAGTTGGCTATTGTTTTAAAAAGGGGACATATATTTCTTTGATTTAAAATGATGTAAAAATTACACATATATAGCCCTATGCATATGTAAATGATTAGGCTACATATGAAGAAGAGATGCACAGATGGAGGTTCATGCATCCAATGTAAGTAAACAAAACTAGTATTACAATTAAATTTAATATCCATGGCTGCTAAATGAAGAGCTGAGGGACGTGAAAGTGTAATTTTCATTGACTGAGCGCAAGCACAACGGCAAAGACAATACGAAACCGTAAACTTTATTTTATACATCTCTGTAACCTAAATGAATCGCGTAAAGCGGTATTTACTAACAAAGAACGTTTATACATACAGCCCAGTGTCTCAACAGTCATATACATGTTAAATCACTTGAACTCACTGATAATGATGTTACCTAGTATGTCCTCTAGAGGTCACTCTAGCACTGTATTTTTGCCATAGATTTAAATAGTTTCTAAGCCTTGGAGGTTTGACCGGTGAGATAGCATGTGGTTTATTTTACTGTCAGCTTATTTTATAATTGTAATCATTATGAATCCAAACAATAAGCCAAGTTCGCAATTAATGACTTTCATCAGGATTACATTTTCTCCACTTAAATGGGTTCTTTAGCACCATGCCAGCAGAAGACTCAAAAACATATATTTCAAATTTAATAATTCAATCTGCAGTTTATTCAGCCCAAAATGTTAAAATAGAATAGAGCATGCTGCATACAGAAAATATAATCTATATTTATGGCAAATCTAGTAAACTGTACATGGCAAGATTTCAGATTTTCTTTTTATAGGATTACCTTTTAACCTTTCCCAATGATAAAAGCTGTGGCTTTCTTAATGGTGTTTATGTTCATTAGAAGCTCACGTTTCACACATGGATGATCATCTGTACAGTTCTTTGCAACACATTAAAGACGCTGAACAAACTGAATAACAGAAACCAGGAAACGAATATGTGCATTTCAAAATAAACAGTGTATTCTGTCTATTACCTTTATAAATATGTAACACTGTAAATTTACACTGTAGTTTTGCAGTTTTTCCATGGTTATACTATGCATTTAACATGGTTGCTTTATAAAAAAAAAAATGCTTTACCATTCCTCCCTGGGCTTTTCAATATACTTTATCACATGTACCACTACTAATCTGGATCGAAATGAGTAAAAACACAGACTCCACAACTTTGAGAGTTGACAGCTTTTCTAATGGACCTGTATTGCTTCAATAGCTATTGGAACCCATTTGTTTGAATCAGCAACACAATAACCTTTATTTGCCAGTAAGCTGGTTGGAAGTTTGAAGAACTATATTACCCATAAGCATATTACCCATTCATTGCTTTTCTGGCTTTGAAACAACTGTGTTTAACCAGCCTTACAATTCCAAATGCAACTTGTGAATCTGCCAAGGTGCAGTAGTCGGTGATCTGTGAAAAGCACTACAGCACTCACTTTAACTGTAGCCCTGTGCTCTCTTTTATATACAGCTCCAGCTGAAAGCCTCTATGAAGACAGTGATTATCGCAGTGATCACAGCGCTAGCCATAGGCACCACACAGCATACCAGGGTGGATCACTAACAGAGAAACGCAACCACAGTTTTACAAGCAGCAATTCAAGGTAATCGCCTGCACCAATAACATAACATTTTAATCTTGGATACAATTTAAATTTGTTACACAAATGTGTGGATTGCATAGTAATCCCGTACCGGTATGATACAACATCAGACTGCATCTGTTTTGCCATTGCTGCTATTGCTATGGTCTGCTCACAGTTTGGCTAAGGCTTCTTCCTTGTAGCACAAAGATATTACAGTGGTATCTCAATGTTAAACTGTTCTGTCAGGGACCATATCTTAAATTGCTGTGGCTTTTAAAAGGTGTGCCATCGTAATGTTAGACTGACCTGTGTATTTTTAGAGGCTGTGGCAAACACTAGAAACCCTTTGAAACCCAGCATGGAAACTAACACTGTCCCTGCTCAGTGCCTTGGGATACCATAGACTGTCATTATAATTGTTCTGCGAATCAAGGTGAGGAGCTGCAGAAAACAACACCTTTTATTGAAAGGCTCAAACAAAGAACTTCCTTTCTTTAATCATTGTGTGTCACGGCACCTTGCTACTTGGTTTCCTGCATTTTCTGGTCAAGATCAAACCTGTAACATCTTTAAGTGCAGTGCCACTGAGAGGCTACAAGGGGCTGCTGTTTAATAAACACTTTTCTAGTCACACCACCCAATCCTTTGTAGCTTTCACATGTAGAAACAATAGCTATAGACATAGGACTTGATTTACAATTTTTAAAAAAGCATTGTAATATATCAGCAGTGTCCTGAAAAAAAAAGCCTTGAAATACTTTTACGTTTAAGGTTCAGGAAAAGCATCTTAGGATAGTCTGTTTGGACTGAACATAGTTTTGTCTTCATACTGTATCTCCACTGAGGGATGTGTTACAGACAGGCGGCCAAGCTGTATAACTCACATACATGTATAGTATCTAGGGAACCCGTTTTGTGATGAAGCTTGCTAAGGACCTTCTTCAGCACAAGCTATTGAATCTGATCTAATCACAGGTATACAGGTTTTAGAGATCTGCATATACTGTAAAGCCATCAATATTTACAAGTCTTTTATTATGCGTCTTTCGCGTATGAAAAATCATGAATATCAAATTCCACTGACAATATTCCAACGCCAACATTTCTGGAGCAAAATAGGTTTTATGGGTGTGATCGCCAAATATGTAGGTTGCAAATATGTATGGCTTTACAGTCTCTCGAGAACCACTAACCCAATTCAAATGAAACTTGAGAAATGCATCCTAATCTGGGTGTATATTGAGGCGCCTTTTTGTCTGTCTGTCTCTCCATCCGAAGCTTTTTGCATATCTAGTAATGTGCTTTATTACATTTTGATGAAACTTGGTCTGGTCATACGTTAGCACAATTGAGAGTATCATAATCTGGGGGTTTATGAAGGCAACTGTTCAACTGTCTGTTTATCAAACTTCCACTGTTACATGTGCTTACAGTAGATTTATGTCATGGTGAATGCTTGCTCATTTATTTAGCACGATTTGTCGTTGTAATGTTTTTTTTTTTTCTGTTATCATGCATAAACAATTTCAATGTTGGTATGGTGTTGTCCTATTGAAAACATTTTTATGTACCAGTATGAGTCATACATTTTTTTTTTTTTTTAATAAAAATTTAGTCGTTGCCAATTAGTTTTTATTATTTTCTCCCCAATTTGAAATGCCCAATTATTTTTAGGCTCGGCTCACTGCTACCACCCCTGCGCTGACTAGGGAGGGGCGAAGATGAACACACGCTGTCCTCCGAAGCGTGTGCCGTCAGCCGCCCGCTTCTTTACACTCTGCAGACTCACCGTGCAGCCGCCTCAGAGCTACAGCATCGGAGGACAACGCAGCTTCTGGGCAGCTTACAGGCAAGCCCGCAGGCGCCCGGCCAGACCACAGGGGTCGCTGGTGCACGGTGAGCCGAGGACACCCTGGCCGACCTAACCCTCCCTCCCCCCGGGCGACGCTCGGCCAATTGAGCGCCGCCCCCTGGAAGCTCCCGTCCACGGTCGGCTGTGGAATAGCCTGGACTCGAACTCGTGACATCCAGGCTATAGAGCGCATGCTGCACTCTAGCGAGTGCTTTTACTGGATGCGCCACTCGGGAGCCCCTGAGTCATACATTTTTAAGGAGTTCTCATTTCCTTCGCTTATGTTTTTTAGTGAGACAAGCCGAACTATTATTGAAACTGAAACCATGTTCCCCAAGGATATTAATTTAAATAATCAGTTTTATATTTTTCTGCACTTAAGGCAATACTGCTTTATTGCTAGACACCCAAACTAATTGTTTGCCAAAGGATAAAACTTATTAAAAAAAAGTGCTTGGTGTTTTGTGGACAGCACTATATCATGATTGATGAAACAAGTGCTGTTGTACTTTTCCACAAGAGATGTTCATTTGTTGTTCAGTTTTTTTTTTGGTTTATTTCACGACCTTAATAGCACAAAGGAGCTTTATTCAATCCAGTGCAATACTTTTGTTCACATAAAAATGTCAATAGCAAGAGACAGTGAAAAATAATGTGAGTGCCAGATTAATGTGCTCCTGAGTGTACAGTGCAAACATGTAAAAAAGAATTGTAATTGATGCCGACCTCCACTCAAGTGCACAGCCAACAGTTTTAGAAATGCTGGAGTTGGTGTGAGCATGAAAAAGTTTTATAATGTTGGGATGCATGGGAGCTTTTGTTGTTCTAGTGGCCGAAAAGACGAATGTGACATATGGTGCATTTTTGTATGGCATTTAAAAAAAAATAAAAAAAAGTGTGCACTTATTGTTTGCAGATTTTGATACGGACATATTTAGCAAAAGTACCGTCCTTCTCACTGTAAACCAACAATCTGATGAAAGAACTAGAGATGGGCTCAGCTGTTTAAAATGAGTGCTCCTCAGATTGCTATCCAACCTGAGGTCTGCCAAGTGGTGTAATTATAAAATGATTAGCAGATCAAGCGGCATATCACATTAAGAAATTAGGAATCAAAGGTTGTTTTTGTATTTACTCAAAATAGATCTCAATCTGCTTGCAGTTGTGTCTGCTTAATTACACTTGAGATCCATACATCAAAGATGGCTAAACACTGCTCAGATGAAGAAGGCCCACACAGTTTATTGCAAGTGCATTTGTAACTAACTGCAGGCAATCAAGACCATACACTGTTTGTGTCCTTGGTGATTGCTGAAAGGAAGGGCTTCCTATTTTAAACATTTCAATCACCATTCAAACAGGAAGACTAATTAATAATAAGAATAAGAATTATAAAGGGATGCCTTTCCAACGCTGTTGTGTTGCAGGGTTTAGAATAATAAAAGCCATACATATAATAAGGCTTTTAAGCTATATGTGTCAATTTGCTTTGTGGGCAACCTTCCACCAGACAATTGCATCTCAAACCAGAGGAAACCCATGAAAATGATTTGGTGTACATGTTGAAATGATATCCTGGGTTTGAGTCCTACCTGGGGCACTTGTGTGATCTCCATCTGGTGGAAAGAGTTCCAACCTATCCACTTTCTGGAATAAAAAATAAATACCAGATGTTGCTACACAGTTTTTATCCTAAACATGTCAGTGTTCCAAACATAAGTTATAGAGAGCAAGGAAGTTTATTTGGATATTTCATTTCATTGTATCACATGTACTGTATATGTCATTTTCAATTCACATCTAGGCAGCAGAATGAAGTAGACTTGGCTTTGAACCACAAAAACAATGTGGAGACCTGTTCAACCTGCAGTCAAACCCCGAGTTCCCAGCTTTCACTGGAGAGCAGACCTGTGCTTGACCTTTCAGATAGGTGAATCCAATCAGAGACAAACTAGTACATGCTTTATAATCCAATCAACATTAAAGTGCAACACAAACACACTTTGAAGTGCGTACTTATTGTGACACCATTGAATCCTGGAAACGGGTTCTTCTCAAGAGTTTTTTTTTTTTTTTTATTGGGGGGGGATTCATTTGATAGACCCTTGCATGGTATTTTTGCACGATAATTTTGTAGTTTCTCCATGCTTTTCCAATGATTATACTATGCATTTACCATAGTTTGCCATGGTTTGCCATGATTTTTAATATGCTTTGCCATACCTCTCTTGGGTTTACAATGCTTACCTACTGTATGCTTTACCATGCGTTATTACACTTTGCTATGCTTTTACTATGATACACTTTTATAAGGGGAGCTCCCGGTTACTTTTCTATACCAGAAACTTCAGTCAATAATAAGTGATGTTTGAAAACCGTGAACCCTTTTCACTGATTTATAGTTGCAATTACTAGCGTGTGTTGCTAACCTAGTCCTACAATACAGGTTTTCTCATTTGAGAGTCCCTCAGAAGGACACTGGTTAAATGGCTCTGGTAATAAAATCACCCTCTGTGCACTGAGTGGGTGTCCTTTTCATTGCAGTCTGAAGCACTGTCCATACTGTACCTCCTCTGTGGAAGCATTAAGCATTCCAGCCTCTTCTTCTTTTAAGCACCTAACTTAATTATATTAACTGTGTCTAACACCCACTGAGCTGCTGTGACACAGTGTTTTATAGCACATGTACAGCCACTCCAATAGTAGTACTTCATAACATTTTTTTTTTTTTTAGTAGATGTACATTTTCAAACAAAAAAATAGTTTAATATTTCTCCTGATATTCTGCTAGCGGTTAACTGTAAAGCTTTCAGCATTTGTGCCTCTATTCATAATGCAAGTTTTAAAATATTAATGCCATTGCTTTCTAGAATAATTCCAAGTAAGACTATTCCCTGTGTAAAAGCACAGCTGTAAGATTGAAACAAAGGCAGGGATTTAAAAAAAAAAACATGTTAATTTAATAATGATTCCTTGCTTGCAATACTTCTGGTTTAATGAATGTGTTTACGGTGCTGGTATGATTTATGTAGGCCATTTTCCAGAGTACTGCTCCTCTGAATGTATGTTGTAAGACTGCTAGGCCTTTTTCATGTCTTGGTTTTGTTTTTCTGTATCAACGGTGTTTCCTGGTTATGTTGCTTTGTTTGCTTTTTTCCCATTTCCACCAAGTAACATACTACAGTTCATGTATACAGCAGGTTGTAAGAGTTGTTTCAAATACAAGTTTCTATGACAGGCAATTTCTTTTGTCACAGTAAATTATTGCCACATAATAAAACATTATTGTTGTAAACACAGGTTATATTGTTATGCTAACTAAAGTATAGTTTACAGTGTTCATAAGAAAAGCAAGCACAAGCTGATGTGCTGGCAGTAAAATAACACTCACTGGAGTTCTCTAGAGAAATGCTTCTCCAATTGTCATGAAACGTGGTTTGGACAATATTGACATTCTTGAGAATTTTAGAATCTGAAGATAGATTCTACTGTCTTTACTATTTTTTCTTTCATCTTTTTGTTGGTGGCATGCAGCTAAACGTACTGTTTAACTGTGCAAATTAAAAGGCATCAATAGGACTTGTTGGTGTGGTTACATGCAAATCATATGGTTTTGAAAGGTTTTGCATTTGGGCTTTACTGTTACAGCTGTGAGGAAGTTTTTAAAGATCATAAGCGTAAACGGTTGAGTCTGTCTATTCCTTTTTATATGACGTTAATGAATGTGTTTTAAAGCTGGCCTTTGCAGTCTAAAATGGGGTAGGTAACTTTTTTTGTTTGTTGTGTTTTTTTGTTTTTTTTTCGTAGCATATGGTATGAGCCTAGCCCTAACTCATATGACACAGAGTTCATTTCAGGGTTCCGATGTTGAACTGCATGTTTCCTTTTCAAGCATATGGAAAACAAGCTCAGTAAATGGGTCCTATGACTTGATTAGGCATGGTACATTGTACAGACTGAAGAAATCATATAGAACTATAAACTCAAATTTCATATGCCTGGGTATTTCAGTCACATTTTTTGCATGTTAATCTAATCAATGACTTGAATTAACATATTCATTACACAACAGATTTTGTGGTTGAACCACAGCTGTTTTGCTTTCATATGGTCATCTGTGGTATCGTTGTGCAGTATTATAGCTAGCTATCTTGTAGACCCATGAACAGTAACAGTGTAATAGCTAGGCATAATGTGATTCCCTAGGTAGATAGGTGGTCTAGCCTTATGCTGCACTGGCTTTAAATGAAAAAAAAAAGTTTTCTATAAAACGTAACGGACCACATAAATATGTATTCTTGCTCCTAATCAGGTTTTTTTTTTTATTTTTATTTAAAAAAAATGCTACTTCAATAATAACCAATGTAGTAACAGAATAATAATTAATAATAGAATACAACAGTACAGGCAACAATTTATGTGATAATTTTGACTTTTTTAAATTTGTTAATTAATTAACCAACAACTCCTTAATCTAGTTTGTATTTTTATTTCATATTATTTTTCAGTCAAGCACAGTGTCACAGAGCTTCTTTGATTCTATGGTTCTTCCTTAGCAGTTGATGTAGGTTATTCTATTTTATAGGTGCTTTTATAACTAAATCAGTGATGTATTGCAGTTTTCACAATGGTTCATAATTCTAACTTTACAAAGTTTGTGAAAGTACAAATCCCACACTGATCTACAACAGCAGAAAGTTAATGAGTGAACCCCTTATCCAATTAATCATTTGTACTCTGCATACACATTTCTGGCTTGGTGGATTTTGCTGTATTATTTCTGAAAATGAATAGGAACAACTATTATGTTCCTGGGTAAGATTCATCACTACATCAAGGTAAGACTTCAGGGCATTGCTAGCATTAGTTGGTGCATGAATGTCTTTCACAAGTCTACAGAGACTGCAACCTAAAGTAATTGGATTATTTTTCCTGCTCTAGATGTTATCTTATCTTGACTTTTTTGTCCATGTTTTTTAAACAAATCATGAGCTTAGGGTGGTGTCTACACAAGATCACTCAGTTGGGGCAGCGTTAATCTATATGTCATACTGTTTCATACTGCATATCAGCCTAGGGGCTGCTTTAATGGACTTCCTTATGATGCCATGGAGGAAAGGCACTGCTAACCCATCCCTTTTTCTTACAGGCATTAAAAGCATTATGACTGCCTCCCTTTTTCACATGTTTCTTTGCTTGTTTTTCTTTTTTGCATACTTCAATTATTATTATTATTATTATTTATTTCTTAGCAGACGCCCTTATCCAGGGCGACTTACAATCGTAAGCAAAAACATTTCAAGCGTTACAATACAAGTAATACAATAAGAATCAGTGAGATACAATAAGAATTCAGGACATACAGATTAGTGCAAAGCTATAGATTAAAAACAGAGCTATTGCTAAAGATTATGTGCCTTTCCATAATTGTGTATTACTTTGTAGTCTGTTTTTAGATGCAGTTATTGAAGGTTTAACCTTATCTAAGCATTAAACAGACGGTTTTCACTGATTTGCACTAGTGTTGGACCACCTTAAGTTTATATTAGTTACATGTAATTGAGGTCTGTGAATGCAGCCAAAAAGGTTTACAATGGTGACAGCATTACATGCAACCTACAGAATTGTAGGCAGAAGGCACAGGTGTCGTTGTCCATCAAATCAACAGTACGAAGGTCACTCTTGAAATCAGGACTTAAAGGATGTACCTCTGTTAAGTAAGGGGAACAAGACTAAAAGGCTAAAATATGCACAAGAACACAGAAATTGGACTATGGAACAATGGTCAGAGGTGCTTTGGACTGTTGATGGATGGACAACGACACCTGTGCCTTCTGCCAGTTCTGTTGTCAATTCAACGCTAGTCTTCTTTCTATTCCTTAAGGATATTATCTTCAAGTATTGCTCATCCTTGTTAGACAGCTTGTTGGGCCTTCCAGTCCTGGATTTGTCAATTACAGATGATGTTTCTCTGTACTTGTTGATTATGCTTCGGATACCACACCTTGAAAATCAAGCGATGCAAGCTATTTCACTCAATGTTTTTCCTTCTTTATGCAAGTCAAGGTTGTTATAGTAGTAGAAAACACTAGTGGAGGCTTCAGCCAAATATGGCAGCTTTGGTGAGATCACCAACAACATCAGCAAACCTTTATATGAAGGGCCATCTCTATAACATTTTTAATACATTAATTTAGCTGTTTTAGAGCAAAATCTTTTACCCTAGTGTGTTCTATGCACTGGTTATACCTCCGGTATTGTGCTCTGTACTATGCATACTTTTTAACACAGCTGTTCTGGTTCATTTTGTTTGTGCAGTGGTTCCCTGGAGAGCAGGCCCTGTTCTTCAGCAAGCCTCAGCGAGAAGGATGCTGCACAGGAGTCCATAGAAGATCTTGACCACGTCTCCCAGTCCACAGATTACAGTCTCAAGAACCACTCTCCAGGACCTCAGAGTGACCAGGAACAGAGCATATGCAGTAGCTGCAGTTCTTCTAGCTGTAGCTGTACCTCGAAGGATCGAACTAAGATGGATGGAGAAGCCGAGGCAGCCTTCACCAATGAAGTCTCAAGGGAGAAGAAAATGTAAGTGCACCTTTTATAAGTAAACACTTTTTTTCTTTCTCAGAAAATGCATCTAAATCAATTATTTTTTCGCCCAAGAAATCAATAAATAATAAACATATGCAGCTGCTGAGAAGTGACTACTGTAAGAGAAATGTGTTCCCTTAAATTTTTAATAGGTGACAAAAATGCAATATTGGCATATGATTCAAAGAAAGAGTACTTGATGTAATGAAAAATTAAGACACCTTAAAAAGGGCTGACAGTTTATCAATTCTGTCTTCAAAACTACTGTGAAGGGAATTATAAGAAACCATTTCTTCAATTTTTAACAAATAAAACTTGAGATTTATTGAAGTTTATTAATGCAGTGTTCATGTTTTTGATTTCCTTTGATTTTGGTGAGTAATGCAATCATGGAGGGTTTTATGAAATAAAGTCAAAGCATATTTAAAAAATGAAATGCTAATAACAGAATATAGAACTTGACTTAGCATGAACATTGTTGATGGACAATTAGTTTCAGTCTTGATTTCAATTAACATTTAGACCTATTATGCATGAAGGGTCTGTCTTTGCAATTTAACAAAGTATTTTCAGGTTTAAGACTATGCATACAAAAATAATAACAGAATGTATTATTATTATTATCTGTAGCAGTTATGTATTTATCACACTAATCAAAATACATGGTTAAATAGCATGTGAATTTTGTGAAATATTAGACAAGGCTTTTACTTTTTAAACACATCTTAAATAAATAAAATACTGTGTACATGCAATTAAAGATCCTGATGGAGTGTTAAATATTAACATCTCCTGGCAGAAGACAACAGTGCAAACAGTAAAGAAACAGTTTGCAGTTTTGAGTCCAGATGTGCATATGGTGAGGTAGGTAATCAGAAAAGATATATTGTAAAATAGGCCTGATATACTTGCATAATCTTACGGCAGGTCTCTATATTTAGTAGTTATGAATAAAAAAGGAAACCTATGTTTCATCCATGTTCTTTGTACCACAAAAACTAGGCCACATGCAAGTAGTGCACTAAGCTTGTATTGAACTTTTTCTTGGGTGCTTCTGAATGTAGAGTTTATGAAAGCTGCAGGGCCTTGGAATTGGCTACAGTCAGACTGTGCCAAAATAGCTTGCATTTCACAGCTCCACAAATGCACCTCAGTTATACCTGAATACCCCCAGCCATTCTGTCCTGGGCCTTTCTCAAGCAATTGTGCTATGGTGTATGTCCACTAAGGGCTCGGTTGAGATCACCAGACTCCGATTCAGACATGAGAGACCAGTAAATATCCCTCCACTTCCCCCTTAACATTGTCTTTTCAGTGGAAAGGCCATGTCCGCCTTAACCAAAAACATTAGATGACAAAGGCTTTTAAATTACTTTGTGAATGAAGTAAAATCATCTGAGCTATGCAGAGGTTTATATTGTGAGGATTACATAGTGGAGTCGACATCTAACTGGAAAAAGATAATTCTCATTACAGCTAGCAGCCATGCGTTGCTACAAGTGTACATTCTTGACAAGTGTATTGGATTGTACTGCTCGAGAGAGTGCTGTAAAATCATATTATTGTGAAAAGACTGTCATTAAGATTTTTTCAACATATTTCATTTAGTCAGTACTGTATTGCGTATTCAGTAAATGCTGTAAGTGTACAGTAGTTTGTATATATCACCATTCAGAGAACAGCTTACAGAAAATCTTGGGCAATCCAAAGTATGAAATGCAGTCAGAAGAGGAGGAGATTGTGTTGCTTTGTTAATTTTATAATTACAATTATAATGCTCTGCTATGTGACTGTCAGCCATTATAAAGTGTTACCATAGTAACAGCTCTGCAATGAAGTCTGGTAAAGCATACCAGAATCTAATAAATGCAGTATATTCTAAGCATTTTCTCAAATTTATCTTTGAATATACATAAACCACAGGTGGTGGGAGAAAAGGTGCCAGGCTAGGTGTTGTGCTGCTTTTTTAAATTTATGGTTTACCTTTGACACTTTTTTTTTCAGGTGGGGGTGAACGAGACAAATATTGTTAGTATCAGTTTTCAATGAATTGGTGTAAATCATTGGTGTAAGGGCTTGAAAAAATAAACCAAAAAAAAAAAAAACCTTTGTCCATTTGAGCTGGGATGACCCAGATATAAAAACAAGCATTGGTGTTCTGTAGCTTTTATTTGAGTGTCGAACTAATCACTTCAACTTTATCACTGCTCCTATTGCCGTAAACCCATTAATTATAGAGCTGTTGAAAACAGAAAACCCAATTTGTATTTCAGTAGTTCGGGACAAACACCAATCACAAAAATGTTTTAGTACAAATATTTATTGTAGAGAATGCGGAGTATGCGATTTAACAGAAAAGTATGCTGTATATACACATTCATTTGGCATCAAACCTAACTTGGTTTGAGGGTTTGCTGCCTGGCCAACTGGACGAGGCTGAGACCCCCATTTGATAAAACATAAAAACTGTTAAGAAAGGAGGAGATGGGGAGGTGGTGGGTTACGATGAAATCAAAACACAACTGAGAGATAAGTGAAGCGGGTATTTCTAGTGCTAACAATTTAAATTAGCCAATGTGTAAATTGAATGATTCAATTTGGTGATGCGGAGATTGGTGTCTGACCCTCCTCCCGAACTTTAATTATAAATTTCATTTATTTTCCTTAAAATGCCTTTAGTCAGGCATTTACAGTATATATGACTTAATATACAAAGGCTTTCAGTTTCATCATTGGGGCATTAGTGAGCTGGGTCAATAATCATTGTGCTTAGTTTCAAATCAAACGCATACATTCCGTTAGCGTTCAGTTGCTATTGAACAACAAATGAATACTGAGACAATAGCATGATTAATCTGCCATCCTTTGCTGTTGCTTTCTTTGTAGTTCAATAGTCAAGAGCCTCCATACATCATGACTCTGAGGGAAGGGATAACCAGTAACAAAGACTAGTGTAGCTGAAAGACAGTAAACAGAATACAAAGATAAAAGGAATCAAATTGTGAAGGAAACATGTCAGATGTAGAAATGCAGACCATCCAAGATGAAAGAATGGAGGGGAAAAAGAAACAGGAGGCTCAAGTAGATGAAATGAATCGATGAAACAGACCTATCAAAGTGATGTTTGCTTTTTCTATCGGTCATGTTAGATTCTGCCACCAAGTTTAGCATCACTCTATACCTATAAACTATTTGCTTAAGGATTGGATGTTCTTATTTTTTTTTAGTTGTTCTTATTACAATTGCGCAAATACTGCTCTTCAGTTGTAGTTTATATGTGTAACAGCTAGTGACTATATAGAAGTAAGATCCAGGGCCACCTTCCTCACTTTCCTATTGTTTTTCTGGCAGTAGCTTACAGATAGCTTAGAACTAAAATATAATGAATGCATTAATCTTTACTTTTAAATCAATACTTTGGAGTCCTTTTTGTATGCGTGATTGTTGAGAAAACAGATCCTCTCCATCAATCGATGCCAAGATGTGCTGGGTCTGTGATAGAGTTGTAGACTGTATATTGAGGATGAGTTAGTGTCTGAAATGGTGAGACGTGATGCTTCCTTTGTCATTAAAAACATTCAAGTGGTTGATACATGTTAACTGACTTTTTGTCATGGAGAGAAACTCTGGGTTATAAGTTCTCTTTACACTTTGCACGAAGGAACTGCAGCAAAATAGAGACCCTGCCCCCTGAGGAGTAATAGCAATTCACTGTTGCATAATGGAAAACAGCTGTGTAAAGCTGTCAGCAGGCTGTATGGCAGTGTTGTCATTTGATCATTATAGGATATAACCCGACTAGAAGCATCACAGGCTGTCAAAAAGGAAGAATTGAATTGAAACATATTTAACAGCACACCAAACCCATGAACACAGAGAACACAAATTCTTAACTCATTTGTTAGGCTGTATCCATCACATACTTTCTTTCCTAAAGGGGACCAAGTCACTTGTATTACTCCAAGTCAGTGCCAGAAAAACTGCAAACAAAAAAGCAACTAACAAATAAAGTAGATACTGGGGTTGGACAAACACAGCAAAGAAACCTAGCATAACACTGTAAATAGAGCGTACAGTAGCACTACTGTGGGCAGGTACGACGCACTCGGGTATTAGGTCACCTTCAGGACAGTCTGCTGTCTTGCCCTTCAAGACTGAAACTGTTTTGATACAGGGAAGTGGATCCTATATATATTACAGATTACATGACAGGGATGAAATTTTAAAAAAATATATAGTGGTGTAGAAATCAAACGGTCATGTCAGGAACAGCCCATTTATATCAAAGTGTGTTGACAGATGATTTCACTGTGATGTGCATCCTCTGTAGTATGTGTTATTTTATGTAATGGCTGGTCTGTCCTGGACTCTAAGGCTGGCAGTAGACCTGCTCCTGTGACAGAATACATTAGTGAGGTTTTTATGCGGCACAGTGACTGCTTTTTATTTTATTTTTTATTTATTTTTTAAGCATCCCTCGCTGATATTTTCACGTGAAGGCCCTGATAAGAAAGAAATAATATTGGATAGCACTCTTTTTCATCAGCTACCTTTTGATGCTACCAAGTATGCATCCATAATAAATACTTTTTTTTGACATACTTAGAATCCATCTGTAAGCTTTTGGCTTGGCCAAGCAACCTGGAAAGATTACATGCGGCAGCTGCTTGGCATATTGGATCTGTAAACAGCATCTTTCTGCAATACATATTGGTATTGTTGTGCCAGGGACTTTTTTTATATGATCTGAAATAAAACGCATGGCAATAGAGCAATTTTAAATCAAACAAGTAACTGAAAGTATTGAAATATAGGGTTAAAGGGAAAATGGTCATGTGTCATTGTAATTACACAGTAATACCACGGTACTTACACAAATGGTTGTGTCGTTACAATTGGGGGAACATGATTGTCATATGTTCTTAAAACAGCAAGATACTTTTTTTACAAAAGAAATGTTGGCAGTTGCTAGTTTTTCTTTTTTTGTATATGTGATTGTGTATTTGCAATGTAATTACATTGTAATTAGAGACATTTGATGAAAAGTGATACTGTACAAATCACTGTAAAATAGTGAACATATAGAATTAAATGATAGTAACGCTATGTTTGAAATGTGTTATGCATACACTATTATGTGCTGAAGAACACACTTCCGATGCAACTATGAGCAAAACAATGACAAAAGCAGTCTTTTTCTTTTAAAACAAGATGCTTGTTGTCTTTTCAGACCACTCTAAAAACAAGTTGTGTTCTCTGAATCTTTTAGCTATTATAATGCCTGTTTTGGTTTTGTAGGGACAGATTGTCACTTAAATGTTTATGTCCAAATAAATATAGAGATCCATTGTTGTAGGCTGTCGGAAGGCATTTGATCAGTTAGAAATCACTTGACAAGCTTGCTTCCCAATATTTAAATTTGTAGGAGCCTGCAGCATCTCAGATTTATTTTAGCTGGCAGAATTTTACTCTCTAAATAATTCAAAACTTGAGAGCAGCCTAATGGATGTTTTTTTGTTCCATTGCGTTTGTCTGCATGTTGCTCTCCTGCCAAAAAAGCGACATGTTCACAGCATTTATAAAGTGTGCTTAATGCTAATTGTGTTATCTTCTAGTGTACTGTAGTATTTTTGATTCCTGTTTTATTATTTGCTAGAATGCCTTACGGAATGTTAACACAACAGTTTGCTGTTTTTGCTACTGTCAGTGGAAGCTAGGCATGAACCGATAACATTGTTGGCCACGAAGGAACTGCCACGAATTGAAGCATCTTAAAAGGGTAGTTTTGATACATTAAATAAAGTTTGGTGGCCAGGAAACATTTGACTGCTGTTAAAAAGCATGCTTCTATTGCAAGTTAGGATCTGTGTGAGAAATGAGGTGTTTGGTTCCTTCTGTTTGTTCTGTAGGATTACATTTGTGTGTACAGAATGCACTCCTGATTTGATTCTGAGTTTATGGGATTCTATTTAAAAGCACTTTGTCTTCTAGGATTAATTCTGGAACACACTGTGTGTTACTAATGGGGAAAAGCAGTAATCATCAGTGGCTAACTTTGTTTTTCTGAACCTTGTTATGGTTTGTTTTGGGGAGGGGGGAGGGGGGGGGGTTGTACTATAGTCCAAAGTAAGAAATGTAATGACAAATGCCATTAGCTTTAATACACTCATGTCACTCAAGTGAAAATCAACATTATACATTTAAAAAATCATATTATTACCATGGCTAGGCTTTGTTACTTGTACTGTATTTAAAATTATAGACTGGTGACCTGGAGCTTGCAGCCAATCACAGCATGTGGTTTGTTTTCTGTGTACAATGACCCATCACCATTGCCACTTGCAGTTCACTGAAATCAATGACAAATACCCAGAGTTATTGCTGTCTGATCCCAGTTAACACCAGGCAGATATAGGTCACTGGAAAAAAAAATGTTTTGGCTAGCAGATCATACTGACAGCTATTTGGTCCAGCTCTCTTGACTTCCTGTAATATGTTTTATTGATTTTTGGTGTTAGTGTACAAAGCCTTTGGAGGCTAAAGTCCTTCAGCTATCTGTTAAATATCTATTTACACCTCTGTGTACTCTTGGAGATGTGTTAATTGAGCGCTCCTTGCCGTACCATTAGTTCAGTAGACAGTCTGAGGTATTATGCTCTTAGATTCCCTAACCCAGGGCTGTTATGGAGCCAAAGACTTACTTTATCAAATCTAAAGCGGAAGCACCTTGCTTAACATGGCATTGGGATGCTACCTCCGCTATTACAGCAAGTTGTCTGTTGGAATGCTGTCACGTATGGCTGGGTGGTGACGTCACAGACCAGGAAGTAAACACAAGCTCAGTACTGCGGGTTGAGACGCAAATGCGCTTGTTTTTATTGAATAATCAAATAAACCAAAATTAAACAGTACAATAGCCAAAATAAATATACATAAACAAAACAAAACACTGAACAAAGCAAGTACCATGCTGGTCGAAATCCAGAACAAGTAGCAATTGCATTTTTAGATCTTAGTTCTTAAGTTCCCCCTCTCTGAACAACCAACCCCTTCCAGCACACAGCTGCCAGTTTATACAGACCACATTCCGCACAGGTTTTTATTTTAATGAGCACGGTCGATAGCCAATTTGTCAATAACCTTGTCCCTACCAACTACATTTAACTAAGAGTAAAATAAACACAAACACATCAAACAATAATAATACAATAATAATACAAATAAACACAGGGGCGGTGTGTACCCCGTCACCTGTTTGTCAAACCTGATGTTCTTGTTTTTATTATCTTCAGGCAACCACGACCATATTTTTTGCAACCTATCAATCTACTATAATCAATTTTAATTCTAATATAAACTATAATGTAAACTAATTCTATTTTTTTTAAAACCAAACTGCAAAGACAACTGCTGAAGGCGTTTTGTGATCACGCACATGCAAAAAGCTTTTTTTTTTTAAGAAGCGAGAATGGCTAAACTGATGAGCTAGTATAAAATGTTGTTTTTCTGCTAGCTGAGCTGTTCTTCAACGGACATGGTAAATGAGCATAATAATCCAGGTAAAGCACAGGTTCTTATTGAACTCACTGTGAATCGTGGTCAATATTTCCTGAAGCTTGGGGCCTAGTCTCTTTTGTAACTTGGAAATACTTCAAATCAAAAAGCTCCGTCTTGAACGTGCAGTAGTTTGGATATAGCTGAGCACAGCACTATTTGAAGCACATTTACTTTCAACATGCTGCTTTTTCTTGATCACACCGGGAAAGAGGAATTGCATTGGTAATACCATTTCTGCTGAAAAAGCAAATGTTCCTCATAAAAAGTAATTGGCCGAATTTCTGCACGAGTACCTGTTTTCAATAAAATTAATAAAGACATATTAAAATGACCTGTTTTTATGCTGCCTTTTAATACGCAACAGCTGAAGCAGAGAAAGGAGGTAATGACATGTGTGAACAGCATGCAACATAATCCCCATGTTGTAACAATGTCCATGGCAGGATGCTGGAGACAAAAATAAAAATAATAATGAATGCATTGCTCAGGTGTAGATGACAGGATTAACCTAGCAGGGAAGGCAGTTTTATGTGTTTACAATCAATATGCACAGAGCTGTCTAGGAAAAGAAACCATGTGCTATGGAGAGAACTATTGGCAAAGACACTCATCCTCAGTTTGATTATTCTAATTATAGAGTGCTCTACTACAGTAAATATTGTTTAATGTGTATTGTGTCAGTACCAGCATTGGGTCATTGGTGAAACGTACCAACAGCTGCAGATACAGGCATCTTAACTATGAATGAATGGGTCAGAATTAAAACATTTAATTTGTACAGGCAATATGAATTGACTTCCCATCTCTCCATGGTTTTATGGTTTGGATTTGCATGTTGGTGTTTTTTATTCAAAAGTTTACTCCATCCTTTTATTAACCTATATAACGTGGACATAGTGCTAAAGTCCTGTTAGTGCTACACAACACTCTATGCACAAATCAATATCCAATATGTGTATTATTATTATTATTATTATTATTATTATTATTATTATTATTATTATTATTATTATTATTATTATTATTATTGTTGTTGTTGTTTTTCAGGGATTATGATGATGTGATTGGCTCAAACAGCATTGCACAAGCAAGATGGACACGTGCGATTCAAAAAGTAAGAATATGTATTTATGAGGTATGATAACTTGTTGGATTATGTACAACAATACACAGTGTTTTAGGATTATTAGATTGCATGGCATTAAACTTGGTAACACAACGAAATGACTGATTGATATGCTGTTGTTTTTCAGACAGGTACTGTTCAATTCAATCCCTTCACTTTACCCTGGATTGCGTGTATTTTAACAATTTACTTTTATGTAATGTTTTTTTTTTGGTTTGTTTACTACAAAATAAGTTATTGCTCAATAATTTGGATTCATTGATTAATACATATTCTGTACACCTGACCCTTTTTTTAAATGCATACACAGTATATAGTTATGGATCTGCTGTAGATTTAAGATTTCCTGTTTCCAAATGCTCTGATGTCCTATTCTTACTAATCCTGGTAACTCATTGCTGTGTTTGTGTCATGGCACGTCCCTTTCTTTACTCTCACTACCCTAGCGTGGCATGCCACAGTTATAAGACTGGAGTCCATCACCTTTTTTTTTTTTTGTGTGTGGCAGATGCCACCTAATCACTATTTGCTAATGACTTTCTGCAACTCCAGGTAGTAACCATCTGTTTTCCATTAGTCATGGTAGTGTCTTTTTCCAGTGATATTTTCCAAAGATCTGTGCTCTCATGCCAGTCACAGTGTCTGTTTATGACAACTCATATTTATTTATTTTATTGTGCTGCTGAAAAATCGTCTTTCACAGATTCAAAAATAACTATCAATCAGAGTCCCCAAGTGGCTCCCATGGTAAAGGCAGCGTAAGTCACGCAGTCAGGGGAGCGTTTGCACCCTGGCTGGGCAAAGTTGCCGATCTTCACTGGGTTTTCCACAGGGAGCATTGCATTGGCTCAGCTGTTTCCATGGGTTTAGGCAGAATATTCATAGCATAGGTGATAAGATCCTGCTTGATAAAAAGAAAATGGCCATTGATTCCACAAATTCTATTGGAGCAAAGAGTATTGGAATTGACAATCTCTTCCTTCTAAACAAACATTGACATTTTCCCATCAAATGAAATTAAATGTATTATTGTACCTCTGTCTCAGGAGGCTGTGTGGGCCAGTGATTAAAGAAAAGGGGGTCCCCAGTTCAAATCCTGGCTTACTCACTGACTCTCGGTGTGACCCTGAGGAAGTCACTTAACCTCCTTGTGCTCAGTCTTTTGAGTTTTTGTAAGTGACTGCAGCTGACGCATAGTTCACACACCCTAGTCTCTGTAAGTCGCCTTGCATACAGGTGCCTGCTAAATAAACAATATATATAATTTTCTTTTTTCTTTTTCTTTTTTTTTTTTTTGGTCGTAAGATACTTCAGTTTATTTATAAAAACCTTCACATGGTTTAAATGATTATTAAGCATCTGAAAAAAAAATAATTCCAAAGTTACCTTTGTGTATGATTGATTTTTTTTTTTCACAGATGTTTCTATACCATGTTATTGACACATTTTGATGAAATGTAATTTCTTTTATATTACATTTGCTTCAGATGCTACTTATAAAACACATTACAGAGATGAGAAAGTATATCAGAGAGTAAATAACAATAATATGTTTTTATGATAACAAACAGCACAGTCCAAATATATAACACTTAATCACCTGAAGAATACATTTAACACAAGATCTATACCACCCATTCTTCCCAGTTACCCAGACAGCTTGGGGCCTGGTGCTAGGCAACAATAATCTAATGCATACAGGCGTCAATAAAATTCCTTAACGTTAAGAATACCAGTATTTTTTTGGTCCTGATCAGTCGCTGCCATTTAAAATGCTGTCTTGTTAAGATATGTAAACATATGTATACACCAGAAGATTATATCCAGCTGAACCCTGATAAAATCATACTGGGAATATTAATATGTCACTGTTTTACAAGATACACGTTTCATTAATGAAAGTTATAGGGCTAAGAATATTATACCACATTTAAAAATGAAACACTCTTTTTAAAGTTCAAGAAGCATCCACATTTAAATGCAGTCATTCCTACATGACGTGTTCACAAATCGCTGAGACATTTTTGGTGCACTTATCCCAACATACATTTATAAATTAGGCAGGAGGAAAGCCATGCTATTGAGATGTTCCTCCTTCCCAACTCCTGCAGGAACTAAACATAGTTTTGGATGGGGATTTGGATTAGGTTGGATTATTGGTTTGGGATTTGGGGATTACTCTCAGCAGAAATGATGCTGCTGCGTTTTGTATGAAGTAACAGTGTTAGATGACAGTGGCAGGGCTGTATCTGGTACATCGATAGCCACTTGGCAGAAACAAGTTGCTACCTTACTGTCTCTGCTGGGTGGTATTTGGAAAGAAGTCTTAGACAACCACTTCATAAATATTCAGTGCCTGTCTGACTGAGAAGGATCCAACTCCAGGACTGATTTTAATGGAAGAGATGGGGTGGGTGCATCCACAACACATGGGTTTTCATTTGTAGTTGCCAACATTTCTAGTCAGTGTAGAATATTACAATTGACAGAAAATGAACATGCCACCAGCATCATTGTGCATCTGTAATTCCACCATGTAAATATAGTATACTATCTGATAAGAAAATACGTGATTCTTGTAAAATCTCTGAAAACATTACCTACCACAGACAGTTAACAAATCAGGCAAATGGGTTTCCTTGCAAGAGTGGCAGGCAACCGCTGTGTTTAGTTTATCAGTGTCTGTCTGCTCTGTCAGTTTATTAAAATACAAAAAAAAAAAAAGAAATCTGATTCCTTGCTTTGTTCATTGACAAAAAATTCACCAGAAGAGCAAGAACCAAAAATATGCTGGAGACCTATTTTTTGTTTAGTTTTTATTGCATTTTAACACGTTTTAAATAAAAAAACACCTATCTATAGAAGTAAGGTTGGTAAAGTTCTGACAGAATATCGAATAACTATATGAGGCTTTTACCCTGTAAAACTTTTAATGAACACAAACACACCAACTGAATTTCCGGCAGTCTAAAGGGTAAACATGTTTTTTTAGGAGTGTTGTTAAAACCTTTACTATTGATTCTTTCAATTCGTCAGTGAATGGTCTAATATTGGAATAGACACTGTACTGCTGGTAAAAAGTAAAAAAAAAAAAAAAAATTGATATGAGTATTGGTATGAAGTTTTCTGCAGTAGAAACAGAAATCCTATTTCTAATAGCCCAACCATGTTTTGCTACATGCTATAAGAGAGTAAATCAGACACAGGTGTTTGTTACTTGAATTTAATGTGAATGGATGGGGATGTAATATAGAGTACCTATATTACCTATATTAATATAGGTGTGTTGTGTTGTTACTGTTGTATAGCGCCTTGAGATCTCTTGAAAGGTGCTTTATAAATTCAATAAATTATTATTATTATTATTATTATTATTATTATTATTATTATTGAAGATATCAGATTTCAGTATTGGGTTATTTATTTATTTATTTTTTATCTCAGCTGTCCACCTTTGGCCCACTGGCTGTGATTGTCAGAGCTCTGTAGGTACTGTAATTTTCAAATTAAAAACATTGGCTTTTCAATTTTCTCTGGCCTGTTCACTGGAAAGTCACGATTCCATGCAGTTCATCTATTTTAATTGTACTTTGTCTTATAACTTGCATGGTAGAATATTTTGGTTTGTTGCTCACATGTATCAGATTCAGTTTATGACACTCATTAAAATGTTGTGTCTCAGGAGTTGTAAGAACAGAGCCTGTGCCCATGGGTCTTATGTACGTCTGCATTGTTCTGCTTTAATTTATTCACAGTAGGGTCTGCCCTTTACGATCACCAGAGGCTTTACTCATTTCAATTTTCAACAGACATTTTCTCCTTTTTCAATTCAGTAGTTATCTGTTCCAGTCCTTAGTTCTTATGCACATCCATTAGAACTGTGGATTGAGCTCTTTGTAGACCTGTTCCTCCATTGCATTCATGGGAACACTACCATTAACAAATAACTTACAGTTATTCAGCTTGCACCGTACACGCTATTCAAGCTGTGGGGCTGCATATCAATAGAGTATGATAGCCAGCATTATATTTTATAAGAAAGGCAAAGGCTTTCTCCTCTGGGAGACCTCCTAATTGCAGAATTAAACTACAGTGGCCCTGAAGCAGATTTGGGAGTGTTTTAAGCATGCTAATAGTGGCATGTTTTAATATTAACTTAAAAGTGCCCCAACCTGCTTAATATGACCTGGGCCAACTTTATAGACTTGGTTCTCCCTAAGCGAGGTTGTGTAAAATTACACAGAACTAAAGGTGAGCCCCTGTCAGATGAGAAACATGGGAAGATGGTGGTGAGAAGGAAGTCCCTGTTTGGCTGTTGTTAGACTGGCGAAGATCCAGTAACAGCGATACTCTGTTAGATTTCTTAATAGGCTATATTTAGAATGTAATCTTATGGAGTTGGGAATTACTGTGAAGAACTGTTTTTTGTCAAAAGTCTACTTGTCAAAAAATAACTGGCTTATTACTCACCAACTAGTGAAAACAGCAAGCAAGCCACTTGTATCACATTGGTAATGCTTGTAGGACACATATGCCTGCAGGCAGTCCATATTAAGTGCTGGGGCCCTACGTAAAAGTGATAGAAGCAGAAAAACGCATTACAAACATGTTTGACAAGACGTCATTTCTAAACGTCCCTTTTGCCAATATGGAATATATAAAAAGCATGTCATGTATAAAAAGCAGCATTAGAAGCATCTAGGTGCCAGCTGTCACAAGTGAAAGATAAGACACGTGATATTTACTCAATCACAATGTTAGTCTGGGTCTTTATACCAATGGTTGTTAATCTTTTCAATTAACTGTTCCCTGTTTTATCACTTGGGGCTTTTGAGTCTACAAGCCTTCTGTCCGGTATTTTACATTCTTGTGTGTATCTGAGTTGCCTGCTTTTCATTATCGGGGCCTGCATACCCGCTTTGGTTAACTTGAATGAGTCACATTTCCTCCACTTGGAAATACATGTTCTATACTGTATGTAAAAAGGTGATGAAATGTTCTAAGTACTAAGTTTTTATAATGTGCATGAATAATATACTTCATCAGCATGTGTGATTTGAAAATGAAATATAAAAAAACAGCTTGCTCTTGACAGACTGACAGATGTATATATGGATATATACAGTATATTATGTTTTATACTGGACATTTTAATAGTTTTGTAGCAAAGCCATTGGCCTCAACTGTTTCTTTGTGACAAATAGTGCATCACTGCAAATAACACATAGAAGCTATTTTTAGCATCCGTGCTATAAAGTATTACATTGGGGGCAACACAAATAGAGCTGTTTCGTGCTTTGCAACTGTATTGCATAATGAATGAGATCTGCATTCTAGTTAAGAGTAACTCTTCAGTGCTTTCACTTGTCCACAGAACTGTACTGTACAGATGCAATGAACCAGATAATACTACAGCATTGCAGAAGATGTCTGTTTCATCCTAAAATCTGTTTCCAACAGTCATCATGCAGCATACATCTAAATAAATACTAGTCGTTGCTCCACAATGAAAAAAACAAAATACTGATTTGTCCTTTTACTTTCTGCAATTTTAATATGTATTTTTATTCTATTAAACTACAATGTTCGATAGGTGAAAAAAAAAGTAGCAACTAGCAAATTGACCAAAAAACTTTGCAAGCATAATACTCCTAAGCCTCCCAAGGACGAAGCAGTTGAGGCTGTTGGAGATATTCAGTATTGTCTCAGAACTAAAGCTTTAATGAATTCAATCTGATTAGAACTCATTTGTGAAGGCTTATGATGCTAACAAAAACAGACTTTCCTTTATGGAAAATAGATGTAATAGCATAAAAGGCTGGGTTCAGTATAAGCTGCTGAAACTGCTGAGAAATACAGGATCCTCATTCAAACATGATATTGCATCTAACAATTACAGTAATTTGAACAAACTTTCTAATGGACAACAAGTTGGCATGCAAGCATTTATCACATTGACACTGCACTGCTTGCTGTCAAGAGAGATATATATCCAACTAAATAGTGTACATTCTACAAGCACAATGGTGTATTTGCATAAATTGGATTTTAAATCAAGAATATTGGTGGAAGATGAAATGTGTTCTAGAAACTCTGAGGAAGGAATGCTTATAAAATCTATTTCAGTTTTGCCCAATGTGAAGGAATAAAATAGGAATTAGTACATCTTTTAAATGGCAATCTTTTTTACCAATTATTTTACTGAATTTTCTGTCCAATTTGGAATGTCCAATCAGTTGTTTTCCTCACCGCAGCAATTCCCCACAGCTTAGACCTGAAGATTCAGTGGGCATCCTCTGATCCCACAACCAAGTCAGCTTCCTCTTTTTCACCCAGGCACTCGAGAGCAGATGTCAGCGAGGTACTGCTTTTGAGCTCACTGGGCACCTAGCCAGCAGAGTTTGTTGTAGTTCAATGAGGAGAAACCGTCCCTGCTGGTTTTGTCTCCTTAACTCATGGGAGCACCAGAGCCAAAGCGACGCTCCCTGGCCAGCTGGGTTTGTTGTTGCGCGATGAGGAGAAACCGTCCCTGCCGGTTTTGTCTCCTTAACTCACCAGAGCACCAGAGCCAAAGCGACACTCCCTGGCTAGCAGGGCTTGTTGTTGTAGCGCGATGAGGAGAAACCGTCCCTGCCGGTTTTGTCTCCTTAACTCACAGGAGCACCAGAGCCAATGCAATCTTTGAGTAGTTTGAAATACATGGTTAGAGAGTCGCGTTAAAAAACGACTTCCATATAAAGGATTTAGAAAGATACAAATCTGGTATGACAACCATTTCAGATAAAGCCTAACAATAACCAAGCAACATCATAATACAGACTGTAAAATCACAAGTGTATAGGTTTCTTTTGTTTTTACAGAACGTTTTGTTTTCAAAGATGAAACATTGTGCTAATCATGTACAGTACAAAAGACGTTTTACATAAAAGAAACTATCCTGAGTAGGAATTTTGAATACTAACCAATTTGACAGATCTCAAGTAAAAAAAAAACTGTCATGATTGTTGGACTCGATACTTAGCTGTTTATTATTATTAATGAACCAGGTTAAAAATCAATCTGAGCATTTTGAAATTATAGCGAATAATTTCCCAGTAAGACAGGAATATGATTGAAACAGGGACATTAAAAACAAGGACTTAATCAGATAATGGCAGCACAGTACCTTGTCTCTCGCTCTAATGATCATTCACTGGTTAGTTGCAGTAATACTTACTTTCAGAAAGCATACAACCAGAGAAAGTAAAATGTTATGTTCAGGGTCATTAAAGAAATTGAAAGTATTGGGATTAAGTGAATGTTGGGTCAATTAGAACGCCCAGGAACACATACTTATCAATGTCTTAATATGTACTCACTGTGCTCCATATATTATTTCATTAACGCACTTGCTCATCTTGCACTTTATATATGCAGGGGAATGTCTACAGGAAATAGCGAGCTATGGAGAGAAGGGCTGTGGGGGCTGGCAGTAATGTTTAATAATGTAACAGACTTCTGCATAATTTACCATTCATCAGAATTCGTCATGGTTGACGCTCTCTCAACTAAAACCTCACCAGATAATGTATTGAGTATTTGCGGTTTTATTCATGGGTGTAGAAGTTATAGTTAATACAAGTTATAGTTAACTGATCATTAGACAAGCAGGAGCCTTTTTGTAAAAGAGGGTATGTGCTTGTGTTTGTATTTTATAATTGTTCATGAAGAAAGGTGGATCAGGCCTTCCTGCTTGACTAATGACAAAGTCAACTATAATGCCCACTGCAGAGGAATTCAATGCTAATATTAACCAAAATATAGTTTTTGTGTATGAACCCATTTTTTAAATGTTTTTATGACATTTTTTGTACAGGTTCATATGTGTCTGTTTTGAATCACTGGCTATAACAATATAAAATTGAATCCCGGCCAGGCACATATTCTATTTTCTCAACAAATCATACAAATGCCTTTGATTAGAATACAGTATCCCTACTGACTAGTTTTAATAGTGCAATGCATTAAAATGTAAATTATAGTACATGTTTTTCTAGTGGTATAAATCAATATGAAAATAAATTAAACCCATTTAATTATTTCTTGTTATGGCTGTGTCATATTGTGCGTAAGTGTACTACATATTTAACAGAATTGTAAAAATGAATGCTACGAGCAGATTAATTTGTTTGATGGTGCTTGTTCTAGCAAGGGAATTGTCTTAATTTAAATATGCTGGCTGTAGCCAGACAGTTAATCTATGGATTTAAATCTCTTCACAGGTCTATTACTTCTTAATCATGTGTATCCATTAGAAAGAAGACTGATCAATCTCATTTATCCATTCCATATCTGCTATCAATTTCCACAGCATGCTATCTGGACACTAGGGTATGGCTGTCACTAGATGTGTTTTATTGTTCAGACATTTAAAAATGTAACTGCTTAAGTTATGGCTGAACACTTTCCCCAGTCACACCTCATATAACAGACCAATGTAAGACCAGAATGCAAATTAAGTTTATAGGGTTGTATTTCTATTTTAAATTATTTTCTTGTGTTGTTATAAGGGCTGCATAAAGACAATTTCTTTATGCGTAATATTCCTACAGTGACAAAGCCACCTCTTCAGTGAGCAGGAGTCACCTTTACCAAGGTGAAACTTTCTTCAGTATATCTCAGGATATCCTTAACCTCCTGCTAGTCTCCTGCATTGCTAATTCTGAACCTCTTTTAAAGGAGCTCTTCATAGATTGAATGTTCAGTAATTGTTTTGTAGCCAGGCAACCAAGTTGCCAAACTTTTGAAGCTTACAGGTAAAATGTAGCAATTGACAGCAACTAACAAAATTGTATCTTCAGTGTTCTGGATAACACATCAATGAATAAGTAAGATTCTAAAAAATATTTAAATACAAGGATTTCGTTGTTGGCCGAGTGAACCGTCTGCCAGGGTACCATTTACTCCTTAAAAAAGATGTAAATGGTAGAAGTCATATATTAACTGTCTTTGACACAAGCCCTACTTTCTATTTGCAAAATGAACTATCTGCTCACTTTAACCACTACTTACAATTTCTAATGTGCAACCATTTAGCCAGTTTGCCTTGCAGAACGCTGATTACTGTATTCTTCACTCTGCATGATGCAAATGAATTATATAGTAAGATGAAATGGTTTTTTTCAGAGCTCATTTAACAACTAGCACTGCCAGAGTACATTTCGTGAAAATTATTTTTCTAGGAAACCGTCACTCACTGTATATTTTTTCATGCATAATTCTCTAAGATGCCTGTAAGAGTCAGTATCACACATTATTCTGTATACCTCAAGGATCTCAGTCAATCTGGTTCACAGTAAAGTGGTTCTTATTCCTCTATTAAATGCCCTAAAGCTAATGGAATCTTGAAACTTCCTTTAAATGGCGATACTCAAAGAGATGCAAACCAAAATAGTGTATAACCTAAAATACATTTAAAAAATGTCTTCATACAAAAAAAAAATACATGGTTCGGTTTGTCTGCTTAAATGGTGTCTGCTATATCATTATACAGTACTAACAAAAAACAAAGTGTTGTGGAGCTCTGGTTGTTTGTGAAGCTGTGTGTTCATGGTTGGCCCCTCCCCCTGTGATAGTCTCTGTTAGTTAAGTAAATGTCATGCCCTAAATTAGTGAAGCACCTCGACTTTGCCAGACATGATGCTTCATGTCCATATATCCTCAAAAAGCACTCTACCCCATGTGTAAATACAGAGTTACAACAACTGCCAACAGGTTTTATTCCGTAATAAAGCATGTTGAATTGTAACTACACAACCGTATATGTAACTACTGTGTTATTACCATGTAACTACACTGTAGCTAAAGACCCATTGCTGTCCCTAAAATGGAATTCATTTTGTTGCCGACCTTTCTTCATGTTTTTTTTTTTCTACAGTTTAGAAAATACCTAGCAACATTGAAGGGCAAACCGGGGAAACATTTTCCATGTCAGTAAATGGAAAAAAAATTATTTTGTTTTATAATATATGCAAATTACCAATATTTATATAACCGAGCATTAGCAAGTGCTAACCTTGAAACACTTACCGTCTGATTTTAGTTTTTTAATTACGTGTCATAGGTGTGTTGAAAGGGGCCACCTCCAGTGTTGCTATGGAAATCAGTCCCTATAATGCACCACACTTCACTAGCCTAAATTGCTGTTCCATCATAATGACGGACTAAGTTTTTTTTATTTTTTTTTTTTATCCAGTAGCCAGTACTGAGTCAACATAGAATTTCTCTTTTTACAACTATATTCACCAACAGCACCTACAAAGTAGATTCTGGGCTTGTGATGGACTATGCGCATACTTGTCTAAGTTGAACTCAAGAGGACTATCCACAATAACGACAGCATTCAACAGACAATCTTTGAACATGATTGTGACCCAAACTATCAGACGGGATGGCTTCAGTGACAAAGCTGTTGACCAGTTGTGGTATAAGGTAGAAGGTTTACTCTCTTGGGGTATATTATTAATTTCCTTTACAAAATAGCTCATTGCCTGGTCTATGTGTACATGTATCAATCAATTCATTTAATTGTATCAAGTCATTCATTTGTTTTCATTCAATTTTATGCATATGTTTAATATACAGTTGTTTTTTTATGTAAAACCCTTTACTTTCAGCTGAAAAGGGTAGTCCTAGGATCTGTGTATACAGTATTCTGAATGACTTGGGTTTGTTTGTTTTAATGAAGATGTATGAAGACTTTTTTTGGTTAGGTGGGTTCAGAATACATGTTGTATATATCCCCTTCTGTCCCAATTTTTTAATTACAGTTTTTGTGAACTCTATGAGGTACAAGAAGTTGTCCAGCTGAGACTTTGAAAAAAAAAATTAAACAAAAAAAAAAGAAAAATAGAAATGCATTATGAAGTACAGCACAGGTAGGGAACATGATACAATTATACATGCAGTGACTGAATGAGATTAGTCTCACAGAGTAAGAGCTATATACAGTATGTTCATAGTCTGATAATTATATCTATAGTATTTCTGATACCTGCTGTGTGTTGTAATTCCCAAAGAGGTCTTTGACAATTTGATACATGTGCAAAGAAAGACTGTTCAGCAGTGTTTGTTTTTTCGATACACTGATATATTCATCATATTATGTTTTCTAATTATTGTAAACATCACATTGACTCCTGCGTTTGTGAAATCAATTTATCATATTTAAATGAATAGGATTCGGTAGTGGTTATCATTTTAGTATCACAGTTTAAGTACTGTATACCTAGTTCGAGAGAGTTGCTTTTCAATGTTTAAGATGTACAGCGTATGTATGTGTTGACTTCAAACTCCAAAAATAAGTGTAAGCTGTAACCATGAAGCAATGCAAATATTTACTTCAAAATTCTACATTTTTCTCCATATAGCATGTATCCCCAAAGATACAGTTTCGCTTAAAAGAATATATACAGTTATATTTCTGACCCAGATAATTGTTATGGTCTCTGCTTTATTAAAGGTTGGATGAAATATTTTGGTGCAACCTGTCAAAAGCTTTCACTTGACTTTTTGTATGCATTTGTTCTACTCGACACTTGAGTCAACTCTTGTTAAGTCATTACATTGTATTAAGATAACAGATGGTTTATATTTATGACCAGCTGTCATCGTCATTACCTGGAAAAAGGTGCTCCATAAAGTTCTGTTTTGAGACCACTTTCCAGTTGAATGTATTTCACACTGCAGATTATCCTGTTATTATCTCGAAGCGCCTGAACAATTGCAGAAATTGAAATAAAAAATGCATTCCAATTACAATGGTTTTAAATGAATACAAAAAAGCCAAAACGGGATATCTTGCTTGATAATTTTAAGGTCTGACAGGACTTATAATTTGATGTACTATACAGTTAGTATTGGGTTTTTAGCACGAGTATGATAGATAGTGAATGTGACATACTGTATCAGAATATAAATAGCTCCAGGTGGACTAGGTGATGTAAAGATGGAAGCTAGTAAAGGTTATCCTTATTTAATTGCCTGTTGATTTATACGACTTCATCACTGTTAAATGTTGGTCAACTTGGTGCTGGACAATGTGCCTGAATAGTAGTGTATTATCAAGGAGATCTTTCGTGATCTTTGCTGTGTCCACTTCCAATTTAATATGTACTGCTATTATTTTTTTCATGGACTAACCTACTGATTTGATTTACTGTTATGTTATTTTTTTAACCCGGAACCGAGGAGGTGGGGAAATCATTTCATTTACAAAACTGTCCCAGGAAAAGACTGCTTGCTAGCGTATAGAAATGAATACATGTTTGTTTATGACTTAAATGTATTTGCTTAATGTGCTGTACTGTACTGTATGTCATACGTTTGTTCTTTGTTTGTACTTACTGCCCAGGGCACTCATGGGAACTAACTGTTCAAATCTCGTTGAGATCTGGTAAAATGTGTTCTAAGTAATCAATAAAAAAAATAAAAAAATAAATCTCTGCCAAACCATTCTGCAAAGCTAATCTCTTTCGAGCCGTCTGTGGTTTGGGGCTGTGCCAGTCCTGACCCTTTGTTTAACATCCTGCCAGACAAGCCCAATAGCGTGCAGGTCCTGGCAGGTGTATCCATCACCTTGACCTTTTTCTCAGCTAGAAACCGGATGGCATCCTGAACAGTAGAACACAATGTGTGTGAAGTTTAACTTTGCCTAACAGTAACAGCCGTGACCAAGATAGTGTCGATACATTCTTGATTATATCTGTTTGTTTGTCATTGGTTACACTTGTGTCTGCCATGTTCTCTGTACCTCTGTAACTCCAATTTCCCTTTGATTTACAGTTACGTGTAAACTGCAGGCTCTTTGTCCAAATGATCGATATTTTATCTTGAATTGGCACTTTTATCTTCCCATTTTGATTTAGCCACTTTCTATTCAGGGAAGCTGAGCCATTCCCTTGAGGCTCAGACACACTCACAGGTATATTATTGTAGGCACCCTTAATCACCTCGAAACAGCTGCTGTGTTAGACTTTGGTGTATTCACTGTCATCACCCTCTTGTTTTACATGAGGGGGTTAGACTGAACAAGGTGAACATAGCGACAGTTTTATTGTTTGATACCAAACAAAATTCAGTTTGGCTGCAAAGTTGATTTAAAAACCTCAATGTTTAATGCAGCCAGGTGCTTTTTCTATGGCACAAAAATGATTAATGAGACAACAAAATGCTTATTTTGTGCATATAATTTAACTTTGTTACTCTACATCTTCTGTTTGTGCCAGCTGTTCACTTTTCCTGAGGTCTTGAGGACTAAGTGTTCAGACTTGAACTTGAACAGTAAGAATATGAGCACAACCAGGGTATGTTTGCGTCTAGTAAGCCTAATGCTGGAAAAGTGTATGGGCGCTTTTCAAATAGCTTTGCAAATGTGCAGCAATGGCATACAACATTATATTTCTAGTCACTGCTGTTTATTATAACTGTAACAACATTGCAATTGCCATTTTGGATCACTGTACGCTACAGTCTACCATATCTGAGGTTTTATATGGAGTATTTCTAATGCTGATTGTCGTGCGACCAACATTCAAACAGCTCCTATTAATGACTTGATATTCATTATATGATTGTTTTAAATTACATTAATACAGGGTTTGGGCAAAAGTGTGTATACAATATATAATGAGCTGTATACAATAAATACCTTTTGGTACACTTTTTCAAAGGTTGCATATACCCGCATGATCATAGTAAGCAATTTCTTAAGAAATATTGAAAAGCTTCCTAATGAAAAAATAAATCAAATGCACAACCTAACCCTCTACACTGCAGGGACCTGGGGTAATCCAGTTGTTAGTTTCGTGTTGAAATGATAAGTGTGTTACCCTGTATAATATAATACAAAGTCAATACCATACATAAAAGTTTAATATTGTTTTGTTGAAAAAAAATGAATAGAAATAACACCTCTGGTGGTGAAATGCATGACGAAGTCTTTTTTGTTTGTAAAACCGAAATATTCTGCACATGTTCCCTTTCTTATATACAAAGAAAATAAATCCTTTTATTCTTATTTACAATTTTAGCTACATTTTTAGAAAAATGTGTTCCCTTACCATTCTATATTATGATTCTAGAATTATTTTTCATCATGAATAAAGCTTTTAAGATTTAATTGGCTTAACAGAACAGCCCACAAAGTTTGCTCATTTGTAAATTAGATATGTTAAAAAGGAGCAGTGTAAAGCTTTATTAAATTGTGACAATAGCAACTAAACCTTTAGATTGAGCTGCAGGTTTAGAGTTGCCTTCTAGCTTTCATTATGAAATGAATTATCTTGCGATTTGTTTTAGTAATTTTCAAAATGTCTCCAGCTGCCTTCGATTCTTGCATGCACATAAAACCTGTGGTGATAAGTTACTCAAGGCTTAATGGGAAGTTATATGATATGCTAGAGCTTTCCAAGAATCCAAACATATGCTGGTTTGGTACATTTATTAGTTTCTAAAAAAAAAAAAAAATGCAGATAAATAATTTAACGTATTTAACACTAAACATGTTCATATTTTAAATGTGGAGCTGAGGGTAATGTCATTTTTACTAATCTAGATTAAATGTTAAAATGATTGATTTGTCCCAATATTAGGTTTGTCCACCAGATTTAACATCTGCTTGGTTTCTGAGAAAATCTAATACAGGCTAGCTTGTATTGAGTATATATTGTTTGACATGTCTACTTTAATCTGACACCAACCTTATTGACCTGCTGAGACTGCATTTACAGTACTGTAGCTGATGATATTGTAAAAAAAAAAACAAAAAAAAAACACCTGTATGACCTGAATTATAAAATAAACCATAATACTGTTATTAATATTACAGAGCTCTGGTAATCACTGTTCGTACTGATCCCTCCGTTCTCTTTCCTCGGAATGACAGGTTACAGTCTAGTGAATTTGCTCTTTAGTTCAGTACTGAGGTTTCAATTACAATATGATGTGTTTACCTACCACTGTATATACTGTATATTATATTGCCAGAACATGCAGGATTTAGTTTTCCTCATTTTGAATTGGGAGCAGGCACAGATAAGCAGCGTCTTGGTTAAAAATCAGCTGGTTAGAAATGTAATATTTCAAAAATAAAAAAGGATGGCTGTATTACATATACCATAAAGTAAAGTATGACCCTTTTCACTGAAAGTATATTAGGTTAATGAAGATGCACAGCGGATTCTTGCCTTTGAAAGATAACTGATGATGATTACAGGTTTAATTGTATGAAAATTAATTTAATTCAGCTTTTCTTGCATGCATCACCGATTCTTAATTAAGATGCAAAAACAGACTTTGTCTTCTTTCAAGAATAATCCTAATTAATACCTTAGCCTTCTTGTGTTCTTTAAGTAACTGACCAGAAGATAAACTTTTTTTAAACTGTTAAATAATATTAATCAGAATTTACATTACAAATAACAATATATCTATTCATAATTTCAAATGTAATTTTCAATGTAAGTGACAGTATACTGAATGATCTTTCATAGTTTAAACCCAAAGGGCTGAGGTATATAATAGAGCTTTTTAGGATTCATATTTGTGTTGGACTAAAATTTGGCAGTCACGCAAACATCAGATTTTCCTAGCTGTACATGTTGTTGAGATTGGAAAATGTCAGTTTTAAATTGCTGTTATATGATTTCCCTTGAAGCTTTGGTTAGCTTCCTTTGTAGGTTTTAGGATTGATATGTATGTTCTGGTTTATTTGCTGCCTTTAGAAGCCCCCATTCATTGAAGATCCCGGATTATCACCACAGCAACCAATTTGGTGGGGCAGGGCAGAGCTGGAGCAGCTGCAAGCTCATCAATGATCAGTGACTGCCAGTGCATGCTTCACAGAGCAATCTAAGGCTGATACATTGGTTTTCTTTCCTGTTAACTTTAGGGCAGTGTGACCGGGTCTTACGTCACTTGCGTGGATAGCCGCTGTTTACAAACTACAGAGAGACAACTGGGGGTGGAGTTGAAACGCCGGCACAGGCACGCAGGATTTATTAACACAAACAGAAATGAAAGTAAAGGTGGTCATGTGACGTTACCAGCCATGGTAACGCACAGAGGACACATACAGCAAGCTGTACAAAAGGCAAAATAAAACACAGTACAAAAACTACAAATAAAAGGTGCCCCAGAGGGCGAGCGCTAGCCTTAAAACGAGGCGTCCCGCTCCAGGAACCCTCTCCTCCCGAGTATACGCCGCTCCCCTCTGGCATGGCGTTGCAGTCGCCGGTTTATTATAAATAAAAAGGTTTTAAACAGACAGAAAACAGGACACGGCACTTTAGGCCAAAATAAATAGACGAACAAAACGATGAAACAGTAAACAGACGAACAGACAAACACACACAGTGAGTTTAAACACTTATTTACGTTACATTACGTTATTTTACTTTCTTTCTCCTCTCCCGTTCTCCACTCACCGAACACACAACCCCGAGTGAGTAAAACGTGCATCTATATATACTGTTGTGCTGGGATTCAATTACTATTTAATTATTCACTTGAATCCCAGAACGTGAATTAATTACGTGTAACCGCGTGCTCACATATTATATACTTTAAATGCACGTGAAGTGATGTGCAATCCCGTGCCTAAATACAACTATACATTTTAAATGACACGTGAAACACAGACCCGTTTATATCCCGTGTACCAATGCCTATACACCAACATTAACACACGCAACATACAACACAGAAATGCACACAGGGGCGGAGCACATTGCCACAGGCAGTCATTCCACTCACCACAGATTGAATCACCTCAACTCATATAACTTCCGTCCTACAGATTGCTCATAAAAAAACAAAAAAAAATAGTAATAAAAAAAACTTTACTCACAGCAATTTCAGCTGTCAGGGCAGATGAATCAGTTCATGATTATTATATTTATGTAAACAACTTCAAGAACATGGTAAAGGCCATGACAGTAAAGGATTTCCTCCAAGGGTAAAGGGGTTGATGAATCAGTAAATCCAGTCAAATCGTGCCGATACATCTTTTTGAATTGCCTTTTTTTATTGCTTTTCTCCCTTAAAACTTTTTAAAATCTGCTACAAAAGTTTCAAATGACATATTTTGTTAGTTTTACAAAGAAAGAAAAAGAAAATGTTTTTTTTTAAATGATTAGTGCCATTGTTAGGCTGGTAGCAAATTAGTATGGACGTTTTCTTGCATCTCTCTGTCTGGTAAACATGAAACTCAGTAAATAGTTAGGATTGCAATAGAATAGTAATTCCATAGTCTACCCCTGAGCAATATTGCAATAGCAGTGCTCTTAATGAAATACAGTGACTGTTCAGATAAACATAGGCTTTGGATTTCTGCTTACATCTCAATTAGTGGGTTTAGACTTTCAAGTCTCAGGTTTATTATAACGTAACCATGGGAGAAGGTGCAGGTTTGGCTCTTGTGAAGCTTCCTCTGCATGCTGCCAATCAGTTGAAATCAATGTTCGTCTTCATCCAAGCACATTAACAATTCATTTGCAAGCCTTTGCATCTATTTATGAAGTAGTCCACTGTGTTTTTTCACAGATACTGCAAAGTCATAAAGTCTTTCATTGAATATTGGATGTCCCACTGTTACATTTTTTAACAGATTTTAAAATGTGTTAATGTGTTAGGCTCTGGGCTGATGAAATGAAAACAAAATACAGTTAATTTAATCGGGATTGATTTGTGCAAACAGACACCTTTCTGTGTATACCCTTTTACAGCAGTTTAATACAGAAGCTCATGGATAAAAATGTACCAACGTAATGCTGAATTATAAACCAATAGCTGGTTACAAGCTGAACAGATACCTCGTTTGTCAACCTTTGTAACCTAATTATTAAGTGACTATGTTCTGGTGGATGAAACTAACTTTAATACAAAGCAATATGACTTTACCCAGATAATGATCTTGCTCTATTGAAGATAACATTGAATTTAACATCTGAATTTATCTGTGTTGTTCCTTGTTTCTTCAAAGTAAAAAAAAAGACAACAAAAACAAGAAAGAAAACAATACACTTAAAAAGAAATAGTTCAAGAAGACTGTTTCTTCTTCTCCTTTGTCAATTGTATTGAAAATAATTATTTGTAGTCAGTGTGAATGTTTTGTGTTTATTGAAATAGGGTGATCAAAGGGCTCCTGGGTGGAAGATGTGACTCTACAGTAGACTAATGAAATCACATCACTGATTGCTGGCACTTCAATTTGTCTACGGGTTCCCTCTGAACATGAATGGAAAATGTCCATTGACTATATTCTGCAGATAAACGTGTCTGCTTGACTTTAAGCAGTGTGAGTAATGCAAGTTAATGACTGCCAGGTTCCTCCAGAGTACGCGCATCAGCACTCTCTCCTGTACACTCTCCTGTACATTTCAGGGAATGAATGGAAACTACCCATATGATTGTGGTGTCAAATCCAAATTAACAGTAGAGTTGGCAATCCATTTATTATTTATAGTATGTTTAGGCCTGCATTTCACAGCATGCACTTGAGTAATTCAAGTTAAGCCCAACTGTAACTAACTGTTGTCTCCTTTTGATGGCATCAGGAACAAAATACATTCTTTGATCACCATGATTGATGCTTTATATCTTTTCTGAGTAAAGTGAGCCCAGAAATACTTAAAACATTGATAGTGTTGTCTGCATGTTTCATTTCAGATGCACTACCGTGGTGGCACAGTCAATATGTTTTGCATTGATGGCCCTATAAAAGACCTTGGAGTATAATATTCTCATCAGTCCTGCAGTGTTTGTCATACTTTAATGCTCACCAAACTATGGCACCAGATGTATCAAACTAGATTGCTTTCAGTTCTGTCGAAAGTGATCATTAAGCTGCCTGTATTGAACTGTGTCAGACAATCGTCTGTCTGCTTCCAGACATATATAGACATATTCCAGACATATATATATATATATATATATATATATATATATATATATATATATATATATATATATATATATATATATATATATATATATATGTATATATAGGTTCTCATACTGTAGGCAACCTGTTTGAATGTGCTTGTTTAGTAATACATTTCCAACATTAAAAAGCTTCAGTCCTAAATTAGAATCTTTTTTTCCAGAGTTTTCCTCTATACTGTATATTTGTACTTAGAAACCTCAAAAAAATGATTAACAAAATCAGTTAATGAATGTGAGTTCAGCTGAATATGTACAGAGTGTTGTATAGCAGTAATTTCAAGTTTATCATACTTGATCAGACATGGAAGATCACAATTCATATATTTAATAACATGGTAACACAGTGGTACAGGCCAGCTCCATGTAATTGCACACATATTCCTCTAGCAGTTATCATGTAGTTACCCAGTTATTACCATGTGCTTCCATGCATATTTATGCCCCGTTATCTAAAGTGCTTCCAAAATGATTAGCTAATACATTTAGAAATATATAGTAATGGTACAATTTCATTTAAACCCTTTCAACATCAAGCATCTTCCCACACAACATCTTCAGCACTGATACACAGCTTTCTTGGAGTTTGTAGGTTAAGCATGGCTGAAGCCCCCCTGGAGTTTTCTAATGGCAAAATCCTGTAGAGATTTAGAAAGGCTTATATGAAGCTTGGAGGTGTCTGAAGATGATGGGTGCTTTGCCATATTTAAAAGGTTTGCTTTTTGTTACGGTGAGCCTTAAACTGAGCTAAGCACATGCATAAAATGAACACATTTTACATAATGTTAAACATACCTTCCACTTCCTTCTAAAAACCTCAGAACAACAAACATCAACTTTTTACTGTGTTTTTTTTTTGTTTGTTTTTTTATATTTAGGTGACACATAACTGATTGCGGTCATCAGTAATTGTTGAGTTGTGATGTCTTTGATTCTTTATCCTCATCATTGTATCATTAGTCTTACAGGAGAGACATTTATCACTGCACTCCAAATATAAGGATGTTCTTTATTTAAAATTATGAATCCCTTGTGTTGAGGGCACAATGGCACTGTGTATTGCTAGGTGATTATAAATCATACTCAGCTCTGTATCAGTCCTCTGTGTTTGCAGTAATTCATTTTATGTGATGGAGGGTGATTGGTAGTCTCAACGCACTTTTGTCCCAGTGGTTTGCTGCATGTAGATTCAACTCTCTAACGAGGATTTAAGGCAAAAGAAAAGCTCAATCTTTTGAATTATTATATTTCCTATTCAATAAATAAACACAGCACTCAATGAATAGTCATAATGTCAAATGCACGCCTCTCTGTGGAATGAAAAGACCACTAATCTCTAGTGATCAAAGAGGACAACTAATCTGAGTAGAGAGTTCTTAAGCACATAGATACCAACAATTCGAAACAAATCCTCTACTGCAGACATGTTTGAAAGCTTTAAAGGTGGAATTGCACAGTTCAGTTTGTATGATTGTGTCTTTAATGGTTGTAAGGGGAGTTATGGTCATTGAGGGGTTCAGCATGGAAGTCTAAGAACCTTATTTGTGGGACCATTTATAGCAATTGTGGTGGATTTATTAGAAATCATCTATAACCTAAAAAAATACATAAATGTGGTTGTTTTAAAGACATTCAAAGCTGACAAGACACGGATAGACTTCATTCTATTTGTGTCTTGCTCATTAGTTTGTTTCCTGATGCATATCCGAATCATAATTCAAACTCTAAATAGCAGTGTTTACAGCTGATGTAGATTCTGGCAGTTGCCGAGGAGACACCAGGAAGATTTATCATTTAAGTGTCTTCATTCAGACCAGGGCCCATCTGTTTCCTTGACAGTTTTTGAAGTTTTTATTACAATTGACCGTTAATTAACCACTATGCATTGTGGTTTCTTTCTCATATAAATATCTAAAGAACAATAATAAACTAAAAATATGTATTACAATTCATTAATAGATATCAGATATGTTTATATTATTATTTGATTTATTATTATTTTTCCTTTAGTAACTGATTGTAATGCTGGTAAAGAAATGAGAATGTGTTGTGTACAGTATAGCAGAGTAAAGATAGGGTGGGATGTCTTTAAGCTAACCAGTCATTTTGTCCAGTATCTCGGCAGTGCAAAACCCTGTGCAATAATAAGAAAGCCACACAATCAGGATGGATTTACATTATCTTGTTCTTGGTATTTAACCTCAATATGGATCCATTGTGCTGGGTGTTTTATGTTACATTTCAATTTCCATGCCATACAAAATAATTCACAACAAATATTTGTTTTAATATATATATAGAGAATATCCCATCAATGTTCATAGATGCAAGAGATTCCAAAGGAGATCCTGTAAAAAATAAAAATAAAATAATACTAATTCCTGCCTGCTGATTATCACAGATTAGCTCTCAACACTGAGCGTTCCGCGTGGTTTTCTTATTGCCTCATACACTTGCCTTTGAATTCCATGACCTTTGTTTGCCCTGAGTTGCAACTTGCTGGAGTCAAATTGAGAGGTCAGTTTAAAATAACCAATAAGGTATTCTTTTTTTTTGTTGTGGTTATGGTCTGCATTAGCCCTCGGAAATCAATTTGTGAAGATAGCTTTATCTTTTATGGTCCTCAAGAGAACTGGTTGACCAATTATTGGATTTCTGATATTAGTTGTGTGGAAGGCAGAAAATGAGTTTACTGTGCTTTGATGACAGGAAAACATAATGTTGTATTATTATTATTATTGTGTAAACTCCAATTACTATTTAAACTCTATTGAAAGTCATTGGATGGATCACTCTTTGGGGGGGCAGTAGTAGAAAAGCTTTCTCTTTTTGGGATAGATTTTTAATCCAAGGTTTCTGGTTATTGTAGTAAAAAAAACTATAAATAAAGAATTATAGGGGAGCTTTTAACGATGGGAAGTGGTGGTTTGAGGTTAATCCAGACCCGAAGCAGTATAGCCCAATCCCATACGTAGTGTAGTTCCACAGTTCCATTCGATAACATACATGTCACAGAGTCCGGCACTTCTATTATTTATTCCACTAGCCCACCCATGTTATGGAAGTAAATCAAGCAAGATCCAAGAGATCCCTTAGGAACATCTACAATCTATAGGAATTGAGGCCAAACCAAGGATAATAACCAAAGCACTACAAACATTTGCATTGTTGACAATAATATTTCTGTCGTTTTGTTTTGAAGTTTGTTTGTGTTACATGAGCATGGAAAATAACAAATTGCTTTTGGAAGAAACAATCTTTTACATTAAGTGTGCTCAGTAATGTAGCTTGAGACATTCAAAGACAATTGTCATTTCGTAAATTGCATGATTTTTTTTTCAACAGACTACCTTTATAAAGGATGGTAAATACTACAGTATCCACACATTATAATACCAGCAGTTAGGCAATTGGCTCTTGTTATTTTCTTATGGAATGACGAATCGCATCTCATTAAATCAAGACAGAGAAAAAAATATCATTGAGGATTGTTGCCTCACCATGGGAATTGATGACACATCAAAACACATCGGGGTGTGAATATTTTAAGCAATTACGAGAATTAAGCTGTCACAATAATAATTATCCTGAACTTTACCTCATATACAGTATATCCCAGGGAATGTAAACGGAGATTGTTGCTATGACATTTTAAAATGGCATTTAAGCGGTGCCTTATTGAGTAATGAATTAAAATCAGTAGAGAAGTGCAGTAGAAACCACAGAGTGTATACATATGTGTGTGTCAGGCAGCTTTTAATATATGCTGTAATTGATAAAGTATTAGTTTGCCTGGCAAACCAATACTTTATCAATGTGGCCCTATGTGTGGTTGCATACCTAAACACTATAAAAAGCCTAAAATCATACAGTTAGAACTACCTTGGATAGTAACCGAACCTTCAAACCTATATACTCTGTTCTAGTAGGAGTACACAGTCCTGTATTTATATTTCTTGAAGTAATGTTATTTTATATTGGGTATGCCACAGTGATAAATTGGTAAGAGATTTTTGTTTTTGTTGTTGAACAAATTATCTTGTTATACCGACCTGCATTTTCAATTTGCTGATAAAATGTGTTTCTGTTGTTTCTAATATGCATTTTGTTATACACTAGTCCTTAAATTATTCACCTGTAGACAGAGAAAAGCTCTTTAAATCCTTGTAATTTGTAATCTATCCATGCTGTGACCTTACAACACTTCTGAAGAATTGAGTACAATTTGTTTTTATTACACTGCAAGGACGTAATGCCTTCAGCATGTCTTCGGGGACCTTTCACCCATCTTCATCTTCAAAGCCTGCAACACAATCTTTTAGGGACACTTATTTGCTTCCATAATGAATCTTACAATCTTCCAGGCAAACCAGGGAGTTGAAGAATATATTTTTTTCACATCTTCAAACTAGTTTGCACAGACCTGCCTTTTAATGCTAAAGTCTATACTACATGGTTGATTTGAGTAACTCTGATTATATTTTCACTGAAAGTAGAAACACAGACTGTACAAATATTAAAGAATGTCCACTTTAAAACAAGGCCTTTTGAGACAGCAGTATATGCTACAAATAATTTTAAGTAAGGATTTTTATTTATTATTATTATTATTATTATTATTATTATTATTATTATTATTATTATTATTATTATTTTTATTTCGTATTGCTGTAATGTTTCTAACTGATGTATTATTGTCTGTTGTATTTATGCTACCTCTTGGCCGGTAAATGTCTTTACCTGGTTAAATAAAGGTTTGAATTGAATTGAAGTAAAAGAAAATGCCAAATTAAAAAATTATATATATAAGGGGACAGTTTCCAAACCACTCAGGTAGCTGTCTGCTTAACACTGTTTAATGTTATGAGAAAATACACAGAAAAAAAAGAAAGTATTTGTCTTTGCCTGCTAAATGCCAGAAGTTCTTCGTGAAACTTTTCGAATTTCCAGAACCTTTTGTTCTCATACAGTCAGAAGATGACTATTGAAAACTAGATTATCATCTCATTGGCTCACTGCATTGACCAATAGGGGGTCTGGTGGAGGGACTAGCAGGTGTACCTTGTATTATGATGCATTTTCATTGCCCAGTGTTGCCATGCTCGTTTAGCGTATGAAGAAAAATTAACATCTCAACTGTTCTGACTTTTGAAACTGTTCAGAAAAAAGCAGCAAACATAGAGCCAGGATCACTAGATATTTTACTGTAGGTGGATAAAATACACTTGAGTCTTTACTTATACAGACATGATGGGTGTTTTGAAATGAATGAAATCCCGAAGCAGTCCCAATTACTCCCATCTGGAGACGCGTTGCATTCAAGTCTCTAATAAACTGTGAAGGTGTGCATGTTTGATGTTCCTTGGAGGCTGAGAGGAAATGACAGAGCTCCACTAGGGTTCTTTATAGGGTTTTAACATAAAGGCATGACAAATGAAATTAGATATCAAGGAATTCAACTTGGAAAGATGTTACTAGATGTGTCGAGACATACACTGGCACACTTTACCTATCCTGTATTCACAGGACTAAAAATGAATTAGAGGCCTTTTTAAAGTACCAAGAAATGTCTGCCAATGGTAAGAGTGCTTCACTCATTTTTCCTCTGTGCATTATAGATTGTATTTTTGATGGTACCCTTCTTTTGCCAGATGGTATGCAGTCCATGTATGAAATGTTTTGTTGCGATAACTTAATGACATAATAAACAGGAGTGTGGCGCAGACTTTGTACCTGCAATGCAGCAATCAGCCTCCTTGTGGCACGTGTGGAAGTCACCAGTGGGATTCAGCAGGGTTCGTTTTTTTCACTGTAAATGCAGTCATTTACACTTCAGCTGCAAATGTTCAGCTGTAAAGTTAACTTAAAAATGTTCCCTTTTTCTCTCTTTGTGTCAATTCTGAATAGGTGTTGTGCTGTTTTGGCAGAGCCCAAGACGAAATGAAATACAATTAATATTAAACTAACTCTCCAAAATCCCATTCCCAGTCAAAGGACAGAACCAAGACATTAAACTGAAGTATGGATCTCACTGAAATGTCTTTAGAGATATTTATGTAACCCTGCAGCAAATGCACTGAAAGCAATCATCAGGTTACATTTCAGTTGTTGATATCTGATCTCCACAGGGCTAGAATTGAAGATTCCATTCTGTGTTGATGATGAATGACCTTTAGGTGTTTGTGCCTGTTAATTTTCTCAAATGTCAAGAGGTGTGTTTTTAACAGCTGAAGCGCATTTAAAATGTTTCCTTTAAGTAACAATACAAAATGGATTGATATCTATATGCCCATATGTAACAGCCAAATGTATCTTAACCACTCTACAAAGTGTCAGACTCATTTGGACTAGTAGTTAACCAAAGTTATATCCTATTGCTTTGTCTCACCCACACAGGTCAGAATAAAGTTCTAATACCTGGCGGTTTCTTCTTGAGGATATGTATTTTAATAGAACACCTTGGTATTTTCTATCTTTGTATTGAATGGTACTTACCAGAATTCAGTACATGGTTTTATTGAGCTTTTAACTGTAATATTAACTGCAGTAGTATTCTTTGTTCTTTGTAAGACTTGACCTCTTTATTGAGGTTACAGGTAAAATTATCAATGACAATACTGCAACAGGATACTGCTTTAATGAATGTATCAATCAATAAGTGCTGCTTCTGGTGTGACCCATTAGTGACCATTGCATTGTAAACTAGAAATGCCTTTGGTATATACTTAATTTACATTTTTATTGTTAAAAAAACCCATCAATAGATCAGAACAGTATCAGGAATATTTATGAATAAAACTTTATTTTTGTTCATAGCAAACTACTTTAAAGAACTTAAGAGTGAAAGTTGTGTGAATAGATTTGAACAAAAAATGAGAATGTGCGTCTAACTCTCTCTATAAAAGGTTTCCTAAACCTGCAAATGGGCTTCTAATCAGTCCTTGACAAAACATTCTTTAGAGTAGTGCTTTTAGTTTTGTGAGTGCCTAAATAACTTTGATCACTTTTTGCACGAACCAATATTTTTTTTAATTCTTTTTTTTGTAATAATATGTAATGAGGTGTGGTATGTGTTCCGATACATGGGACGGTTATATTTAAATCAGATGTGAGTAAAACACTGATGGATGTGTAGTATTCATTGTGTCCATGTTAGTTGGATCAGGATGTAAAGATGACCGAGGTGTTCATTTTAGCGTGAAAGTCCTCCACATGAGTCAGATATCCAATTTCCTTTCACATTACTGGCATTAGAGCATACATCAATATGGGCCTTGGCCAGTCACTTCAAAAGCCACTGTTAAAGCTGGCACTTCATTTTGCTGGCTAAAGTGCTTTTAGCTAGCTGGAAATTAGATTGTGTACCAATGCTTTTTTTCATGTTTGTATTCATTTGGACGTTGTCATTGCCTTCAGTTAGTCATATAAGCGTTATTTGTGCATATATATTGTAAATGCTCGTTGAATGCTGAACAGACATGTAATGGTAAGTCTTTTTATACAAATCCTTGCAATAAACTTTTCCAGATGAATATTGATGCTTACCCCAGTAGGGGGTGTGCAGTGGCCATGCTTTGGATCCAGATCTACAGTTTTAATAAAGTAAACTTACTGGAAAGGGAGATTTCCCACCCCTCTTTGTGCCAATTAGTGCTTCTCGTTATACTGATTTTATTTATTTTTTAATATCAAAGAACCATGTTAAAGGATCCTGTTACATAATATAATATTCTATGCCGAGATATAAGATGTATAATTGAGCACATGATAATGAGTGTTCCAAATAAATGCTCAAGAAGATTAGGTTTCCTAGAATATTTGTAAGACAGCCATATACTGTATATGGTCTTAATTTAAATACTGGTCACCACGTAGTACTCCACAAAGAACTGCTTTCAAAACAACTTTAGTTTGCTTGCAATTAACATGTTCTAATTCTTGGTACAATACAGTTCTGTTTTTATTCTTCATGTATGTTGTATTCTTTCTATAGAAAGGCAGCAGATGGTTCAGAATAAATTATACATACATGGCTTAAATAAATGTAATTGTTGTTCTTTTTTTAGCACCATATGGAAAACCAATAAAAATGAACCCAGATCAATAGTTATCAAATATTTCATCAGGTTTATTACTGAAGTCCCCAGCTGGTGGAGAAAATATGTCTTGCCAAAAGAAAATTGCTATGCAAAGATAAAGTGAAACATGGCCCTGGCAACCAGCTTTCCTTACCAAACTGGAGGCTGAGCCTCACACTGTTATCAGTGCTGCAGCCAGTGATGTGCCTCCCTTTCTGAGAGCATCACATGTTTTATCTGAGTAAAAGCTTTCTTTAAGGGCATTTCACTCAATCTGTGAAGCAGGGGGGCTGCTTTCACACAAGAGGGGAAGAGAACAGCTCCAGCCCAATGCAGTGGAGAATGACTATAGAAGCAGTATTGGTTAAGGAAAGAGCAGTCTGTGAAGTAACCACTACCACACATATATCAGGATGCTTTTTGTTTCATGGATGCTGATTGCTGTAGCGTCTAAGTAGTTGCAAAGAGGGGGTTGGGCCCGACTGTCAGTTATCATTGCATTACGGCTTCCAAAAGGCAAAGAAGGGTGAACAGAAAATGAAGAATGGGTTGCTGCTGCTGTTGGAAGTGAAGGCTCGCAACTGTGGCAACGATTTCTTTCTAAGCATGCTGCAAAGTTGTGCGTAGTCATTGAACGCTGCCTAGGAAACGCAGTGGAATTTAGAGGGGGAAAAAAAGATACCATTGCAGACAAGCAGAATCCCTGATTGCACATAACTGAAATCACTAAGAAGCGGCTTCATGGTGTGTTGTACCATTTTCTGGCTGAATGGAGAATGTGGGTTTTCTTATTGTGCTGCTGCATTAAAGGGGAACCCTGCATTGCTCTTTGTTGTTGGTGGGTACATTTTAGTTTCTTTTCATGAGGAATCCCCAAAGCAGGTATGTACCAAATAAGATATTGCTTATTGTTATACAGCAAACTTAGCATCAGTACATCAAAGTATAGATATAGATAGCTTTTTTTTCAATGTGTATATGTTAGCATTAAACACAGTACAGCTCCACTTAATTCTTTATTGTTCTTTTTATATTTGAATATTTAGATTATTAAAATAACATTTCTCTCTCACTCACTCTCATGCATGGATGTGTTTTGATTAAGCTTTCAAAATGAACTGCCTGCAGCTTTGCTTTGAAGGGACAGCTTGGTTATAAGGCTAGAATCTCTTTACAACTGTAGCATGGGGATAAAGAAAGCTGTCTGATTCTGTCAGCTTTCTGTGTTTTCATAACCTATAACCCTTTAGCTACTAGGGCTTACAAAGAGCAAATATCCATAAATTACCGCTTGCCATTATATTAGTGTCTACCTATTTGAAATGTGTATTAGACAGCTGAGAGTTTAATTACTTCCAGTAGTGTAGCATTATAAATGCAGTAGTATAAAGAAAAGTATTAAAAATCATTAAAAAAAAATATGACTGTCTCTGTCTTTCAAAGTATATTTCTGTAAACATATTGCTGTGTTGGGAGTATTTAGTAGTAGTAAAAGCACTTCTGGTCATTTTTATAGTCCGTGGGTGGGGCTCTGCTTTCTGTTGCTTGTCTTGTATCAGGGACTGGAGTACAGTAGTGTGCTACATGCCTGTAATTTTACAGGTCATGGAATATAATACTTTCTTTTGATAATGCTTGTTATACATTTGTGGTAAATCTAGATTTTCAAGCTTATTCCATGAGAAGCCTCAAATATTGCTTTACAGAAACAGCCTAAAAATGATTGGTCTGGTAAAACGGGGAGTCTAGAGTCTCCCTGTACCAGGTACTTACTCCTAGTCAGTGGCAAGCGAAACGGTTGTAGTCCTGTCAGTTTCACTGTCAGCTTATCTCAGTCCCGTCATTCACACTCCTGCATTAGTTCACTCTTGGCTCAGTTTTAGGTTAGATGTAATGATATTTTGTTCAACAGCCAGCCTTAAGAACATGGAGATTTAGGAACACCATGTAGTGTTACAGTGCTTATGATCCTTCCAATTAAATTGCAATCATTTGTACAGTAAATAATGTGGATATCAAGCACTCACTGACTCATGAGACCTTGAAATTAGGTCAGTGTAGATGCAATCCACACTTTCTGTGAACCATGTAAAGATGGCACAGTATATTGCGTAGCAGCTGTTTTCTTGAAACAATCACACCGCAATTTTCAGCCTTCAGTTAAAAGATGCATTTCACTCATTTTCCAAAGATTGACATTACATTGACTAAATAGCAATTGGAAATGTATGCTGGTGACATTGACAGAATCAATAATGTTTTATGTATTCTTGCCTTCAAAATGAGCCTCAGTATCAACCTTGATGTCTGTTTAATTGCACCTTCAATAGTACCGTCACTGCAGTGTCCATACTAAATTATCAGCCCAAACCGTCCTCAGGCAAGAAAATAAATTGTGATGTGTTTAAAGCTCTGTTCTAAAAATAAATGTTACCATTTAGGAATGCGGATTATCTTCCCTCCTATCAGATAAACTCAATATGCAAGAGAGTACACAACATTCTTCAGTTAAAACCATAGCATATTGATGTAGGCATACAGTCGATAAGTTTACTCTATATGTACAATAATATGATTGTATCATATTTCAGCCCCAACACAAAGCTTGGTTATCACGAAATGGGCATTCTATTATACTATCAATATTAAAAGTAATAAAAAGAAATAAAGGCTGTTGTTCAAAGAAAACTATATATCATATGCAACATGACAGCAATAAAAAGCACTGTTCTTTGTTATTTGTGAAGGTAATTATTTCCTAACAATAGAGTGGTAAATTGCCTAGTGGTTCACCTATGTGTTTTTGCTGACTATACAAAAGTTTCTTTAAAATGCTTATTTTTAATTGGTGGAAGTTCCTTTGACAAGCAATAGATCCATTGAGATGCAGTGCTCAGATTTTAGAAGTTAGTGTATGCTCTAATTACAAAACACAAGCCCCAGTTCCCATAGCTGCTGATAATGTAGAATTAGTCTTTTTTCACACATGGTACGAAACTAAATGTTTCGTACAGTAGTCCTGCCACCCAGCCTCCCTACATTAATTGGGATCATCCCACAATCCCTAGGTAAGCCCCATATTAGGTGACCATTCTCCATCATTTTCATCACATTGTTTGGCAAAAGGGAGCCACTTACCCTAGGTTTACTTCTAAACACTGCCCAAAGTAAGTTTTTATTTAAAAATCCAAGCCTTCCACAATATAATAGTAAAACATAAAAAATGATCTTGCACCTGCACAAGTGCTTTCAAGTACAAAACATGTAGATTCCCGCAAGACCAATACACCAGAGCCAGGTCCCTAAGCCCCCGTTCAGAGTGAAGAGAATCTTTGATCACCACTGCAGAGGAGGTCGCACTGTGCTGTATAAACATAGGCTTTGGGTATTTCATTTTATACCTGTCCTGGATTTACTGCCTCACAGAAATGGAATGCAAAATACTTCAAACCTACCCTTAATAGAGTATTCATTTACCTGTCTATTCCTTTTGATTTGTTTGTACTTAAAAAGCAGGGCTATAGGCTATAGTATGTGGCCAAGTTTAACATAATTGCCGTAGGTATTCAGTGGTTTCCTCACATATGACTATTACACCTAAAATGCTCAAAGAAGCTCAATTTAAACATGTTCCTTTAAGCCGCTGCCATAAAAAAAAAACACTTTCTAACTCACTATATGAATTGTTAACGACAGTAATTTGTAGTCAAAGCTCAGCTTACAGCAAATCTATTTTAAGCATGATCACCTTTTGCACTTCCAGGTTTCTGTCAGTAGCAAAATGTGAGCTTCAAAAGATGGCAGTAATAGTCTTTTTCCTCTTAATCGCTCTAATCAAATATCTATTTAGTGTACAGGATTAGTGTAATATAAAACCTGAATTGTTGCATATTGAACACTTATTAACTACTGTAGGGTATCAAAGGAATATATGTATGTATATTTATATTAATTATGTGGAGCACTGGGGGGAGGGCGATTTCTGTTTTTAGCCTTTAAGTCATCTTAGAATCACTGATAGTAACTCACTTTGTACATAGCATTTGTGTGTTTGCATCTGTGGTGGCATCTACTCTAGTCTGAAGAAAGCCAAGTAGGACATGTTGGAGTTTTGCCAAAAGACACCAATTTAAGGCAGATAGTGTTGCCAAAATACATACTGTATCTGAGCCTTACTATCATGCCTGTATGTCGAATGCCCATCCCCATTTTTACACAATGAACTTCAAGTAATTGGAATAAGCTATTTGAGGATTCGTGTGATAAATGAGATGGAGGTCCACTTGAGATCTCAACCCCACAGCAATATTGCATATTGAAGCAATTAAAAACATTCCTGTGCCCCCTGTTGTAGCAAGTCTGCATTTTTAATGAGGTTTCTGTCATTAATGAGCTTGACCATCCTTTTCCTGTACAGTGATAAGCACAGAACATGGCAGAGCTATCAGTCACCACACCAGGAGGAAATAGGAAAAATGTCAAGCTGTGGTTTCCTATTTTTACATATAGAACCATTTTGCTTTAAAGTTTGTATTGTTAAAAGAAAATAGAGAACTTCCCTGTTAGAGAAAATGCTGCCATCGCTAATTGTTATAGAGGGTGTTATTGATTCGTTTCTTTATTAATTTAAGTTTCTCAGAGGCGATACTTAAATATAGATTTCTCTAAGTAATACCTTTAGTGGGTGAACAGTGAGGAAAAACAATTCAGTCCCTTCAAAGTTGCAGGATGTTCATTTTTAATTTATTATTGCTTTAATTTATTTATTTATTTATTTATTATGCCAAATACATGTTTTAAAGGCAACAGTTATGGTTAATTTTTTAGTTTTATAGTTTGAGGTAATGTTTTTGTTTTTGTTTTTGTGTACAGTACTGCATATAAAACATGAACCTGTATAATTAATCTAATCTCTATATTTAATGACAATCTTCCTCCTTTGTAGAACAATGCAGTTAACCATGATGAAAGCAACAGGATTTTACAGTGTCTCTGGTCCTCCATTAGGATTTATAGGCTTTGCTTGCTTGCATAATACAAATTAAGCACAACTTTAACAGCTGCCGCATCTTGCCACTCATCCTTGAATAGTCGAACCATTATCCTGTCTGTGTGTGATAACGGCTGGATTTTCAGAAACCTCAGCCTCTAAAATGTAAACCTTCTCGCACTTCATTTGGAAGAAGTTGACACACACTGCCCTCCATGGTTTCTGCCCTTCTCAAGAGCATCCCATCTTACATACTGAAGCTTTGCAAAGGAATGTTTACAAAGAAACTGGCAAATACTACAAAGAAGAAAGAGAGCAGTCAGAATAAAAAAGAACAAAATTTGACCCCGGCCAATGAGGGACGAAACCCAACATTTTCCACAGCATTCAAAAGCACAGTCCAAAAAATTTCCAAATGTTCATCAGCATGCAACTTATCGACTGAAGAAGAGGAAGGAAAAAAAGATTTTTCACTGTCCCCCACATTTAGTTATAGAGTAGCAATAGCAAATGGACTTAAAAAAAATCTTCTGTTAGCTAACAATAATGAACGTCTGCTTCAAGAGGTCTTATCTATTGACAGCAGCTATTCTGGCTCACTGAGTGAGGAAAAAGTTGTCTGCAGAATCAATGAACAGAAATTTTTAACAATGCCAGTAAGAAAGAACAAAAAAAGCCTGAACAGCCTTGCTCCCTCTGATGGAAGTTCAGAAGGGGAACGCACTCTGACCACACTGCGGCTTGGTGCACTGCGCAAGTTAAGAAAATGGAAAAAAAGCCAAGAATGTGTCTCTTCGGATTCAGAGGTAAGCAACTGGAAGAAGACATTGGGTATTAGGAGCAAGTCTTTGGACAGAGCTGGTCGCCAGCAACAAATGCAGCCAGTGGAGCCTGGTTTTAGCTCCACTGGCTGCATCAGTCAAACCCACGACGTTATGGAAATGATTTTTAAAGAGCTTCAGGGGATAAGTCAGATCGAAACCGAGCTCTCTGAGTTACGAGGGCACGTCAATGCCCTCAAGGATTCTATTGATGAAATATCCAGCAGCGTGGAGGTTGTGCAGAGTGAGATTGAACAATTGCGATCTGGGTTTGTCCAGTCCAGACGAGAAACCAGAGATATACACGACTACATCAAACAAATTAATCATCAAGGAAACAAACTTAGTTTAAGATTTTTAAATGTACCTGAGGACCAGAACGAAAAAGCAGAACATGTAATTTACCACATTTTAAAGGACAAAATGGGTTTTGCAGATGCACGCAAGACTCTTAAGATTGAACTTGCCCATCGCCTGGGACAACAAAGGGAATGTCCCAATGCAAAACCTCGCCCCATCATCGTGTTCTTTGCAAGTCCACAAGAAAGGGATTTAGTTTTAAAGAAATGTTATAAACTGAAGGGCACAGGCATATCTGTCTCAACTGATAGCCTGGCTCATGAAACAAGAGAGAGAAAAGACAGGGGGATGACATCCTCGCAGACATATGAAAGCATGGACATAAAGGTATCAGTCACAGAGAAAGAGGAGCAGGATGACTGGGGCTCCTTAGACAGCGATAAAGAGTTAGAAGACCTAAATAGAAATAAATATGCAACTCTTTCTAAGACTCCATCTAAAAGTAAAACTGACAAAAAAAAAGCAGGTGCAGAGTCCCAAGATAGCAGAGCTCTTGACAGGACTTCTGATGGAAGTACCTATTCACACATGGCACAATATGCTGATGACAGCTGTCAGTCATCTGGATATAAAGGCCAGGATCAGCAAACAAAGCCTTGTTACACTGACATTACCCCTGGATGGCTTTCGCAGAGCGATTACTCAACACCCAAACTTAGTCGTTCAGAATCAGATTGTTCAAAACTGTGCCAATCTTACTCCGAGGATTTCACAGAAAGCCAGTATTTTAGTAGAGCCAATGGATGCTCACTTATGTCATCCTCAGACAGAGAACTGTGGCAGAGAAAGCAGGAATACATGGCCTCATCCTGGTTTGCTAGCCCACCAAGTCCAAATTTAAGTCAGGAAAATCAGCCTTACATAGAACCAAATGAAGCTGAGAACACTGAAACTGTTGACAGTGGTGTCAGCAATGGGCTGGTGTGTATATCAGGGGACAAAAGTCATTATAGTGATTCTCAGCTCTCTTTGCAAGGTGACCTTTCCCCCTGGAAGGACTGGCACCATTTAGAACAGGGTGCAGACTCAGGTCTAGATGCTTCAACCCTGCAAAACTTTGTTCCAGAGGTAGACAGCTCTTTTGATCCCAATCTAACAAATTACACAGAAAGTAGTATGCAATGTCAGGAAGTTGACCATCAGTATGAAGGTGAAAACTACATGACTGTCAGAAGCAACTCTTCAACTTGTCCTGGCTTTGAAAGTGAGACCCAAAGTCAAATGGATGCCCAGAGTGATCCAGATCCAGAATCGTATGCAAGCAGTTTATATCCAAGCCAAACCAGATCTGCTGCTATGTGTCGAAGTCAGAGCGAGATACGAAGTGAAGATGAAGAAGGACCCCCCAGGTCGTGGCATAGCCGACTGAGTATAGACCTCACTGATAAAACATTCAGCTTCCCTAAATTTGGATCTACTCTTCAGCGTGCTAAATCAGCGTTAGAAGTGGTCTGGAACAAAAGCACCCAAAGTATCAGTGCCAATGAGGAAGTTAACACTGCCAGCAACACTACGTTCATGGGCCGCATTAGGACTTTGTCCCAGTCTACTGCTAATGATTCTAGTACAACTATTGATTCTGATGTTTACATTGAGCCTTACTATTACAGGGCAGATGATGAAGAATACAACAAACAATCTGTTGACAATGAAACGGATTATGTTGAAGTTATGGAAAAAGTACTTGCTAAACTGGAAAACAGGACAAATGCAAATGAACCTGATGAACAGTACCAGGTTTATGAAGCTACCAATGAGGTTAATTATGTGTTGGAATATGACTGCAGTTATGATGATGATCAATATGAGGACCAGTATGAGGACCAGTATGAGGACCAGTTTGAGGACCAGTATGAGGACCAGTATGACGACAATGACTTTGCTGGCGACACTCCAGAGTTAGAATCCTTGTTATATGAAGAAGGAACTGAAGAAAAGGAGGATGAAAATCAAAATATCCCAGAGGACCCCGTTGAAATCGAAAAACCCAAAAAGAGAATTCGACCAACCTTTAAAGAAGCTGCTTTAAGGGCATATAGAAAACAAATGACTGAACTGGAAGAACAGCTTCTTGCAGGAGGTACACTCATTTTTGTATGTGTTTGTATTGCTTATAGTCATTCTTAATTTGAAAAAAGCAATATTTACAGATAATAGTTAAACAGACTAAGTGTAAAAAGTTATCAGGATGTTAACACTGAAAAGAAAAATTGCAGATACATAATTTAAAAAGTTGTAGCAACACGTGGGGACGTGTAACACTATATTTTTTCGGACCCCTGCTACTGACTCTTTAAAGCCTGAACTACCCCCAGTTAACAGTGTTTTATAAAATTTGCAGAGAGCTATCAACACATAACTAAACATGGCTTTAACATTTGATGATGATGAAAATATAGAAATACCCTTAGTATATTTCCTGTGCTTTATTTAAAAACTGAACTTTATAAAGAAGTATATATATATATATATATATATATATATATATATAATTTATTTCTTAGCAGACGCCCTTATCCAGGGCGACTTACAAGATATCACATTATTTTTTACATACAATTACCCATTTATACAGTTGGGTTTTTACTGGAGCAATCTAGGTAAAGTACCTTGCTCAAGGGTACAGCAGCAGTGTCCCCACTAGGGATTGAACCCACAACCCTCCGGTCAAGAGTCCAGAGCCCTAACCACTACTCCACACTGCTATATATATATATTGTCATAGCAAAATAATATGAAACCTTCAGGGGAAAAAGGAAAGGGTTGTGAGTTTTAGAAAGAAATAGAAATGTAATTACATTTAGCAATAGTTTTCAATTATAAACAGTCTAGGGAGTTGGTTGAATTGTATTTAAACTGAACAAGGCCCTGGCCTAAAGCTGCTACTGCACTATACATGTCTTAAATGATATCAAGTTTCATGAAGCCAATTGCTTAGATGAAACTATTTTGATAAGCAAACCAAATTGGACAACTACTATATTACAGTGTATCAGTTATCAATGTGCAGTGATAAAATACTTTAGTGAGTGTTTGGTTTTTTTTGTTCTGCCTACTGAATAGAATAAATCTTATCATCAACTTTTGATTGTATTCAAGAAAAGTATATTTGGCTGGATTATAAATGAATTTAGGAATCTCATAAGGATATAACTGCCAGTATTGGTTTTATTAGCTAGGAAGTTTTATAACATGCCATGCAGATTTACTAATAGTCAGAATTTGGGTGGGCCCGTCTGTACCAGTTATTGTAACACATAATCACAGCTATACTTTGCCTGATAGCAGGTCCTTTCTGAAAACAACAGTTAAAAGTTAAGTTGAGGGTTTATGAATCTGTTTATACTTTTCTATTATATTTGCTTACATTGGCACTGATCATAGCCAGACATAGTGCCAACTGAACTGAACCAGCGGAGTACGCCAAGATGCTTTTAGTCAGTAAGAGTATGTTTTGTAATGATCATGTTTGTGAGGTGGCCAGTAGAGTGATCCCCCCTTTTTTTTAAGGAGAATAGAATAATTACTGTATTGTTACATTAAATCCGTAAGATTGCACAGAAGTTGTTTCTGTAAGGTCACATACTGTAGCACACACTGTAATGGTTCATGTGGCACTTTAGTCTGGTTTAGTTTTTGCTTGCCCATGCAAGCATGTAATCTACCCAAATCATTCTCAGCCAGGCATTACTAGATAATCACCCTCTGGGCTATATTGTTTTCATATTATCCATCTCATTGACATGCACTCTGGATATTTTGTTCCTTTTATCTCTGTCTTTTTTAAATGGTTAGTTTTTTCCAGGTTCCCGTACATATGAGTTGTATTTTAAGTTCTCAGCTTTGTTAAGTGTGCTGTTTTATTAGTGTATTTTAATTCTTTCTATATTTAGGTTTTAGATTTAAATTAAGATGTATCCCAACCTAGCTGGACACAACGTAGAGAGTTAGTGTCCACAAGGCATGTTATATTTGGTCTGTTGAACAGTATTAGACTCTAACTAGTCTGTTTTTAGTGGCCGATGTAGTAGGCTTAATTAATAAAAGAAAAGTCATTTTCTTCATTAGCCCTCACTATCACTGACACCCATTTTCTTTTGTTGATATCTTGGTTCTTTGCTCTTTTGCTCTTAATGATGGTAATGGTAATTGCTATGCAGTTATCATTCAGTCCATTTCTACGTTGTCACTGTGGGCACGACGGACGAAATTGAAATGGTGGAAATGACAAATGACTGCTTCCTAACGCAATTTGTCAAGGCACCGACTAGAGGGGAGGCATGCCTTGACTTAGTCTTTTCAAATAATGAAGACAGAATAACTAAAACAGAGGTCAGAGAGCCATTGGCAAACTCAGACCACAACATGGTCTCATTTGAAATATTTTTTAAAACCCCAAAAGTATTGACTAAAGCTAAAGTTTACAATTTTAGAAAAGCAAACTATGAAGGTATGAAACAGAGACTAACAGAAGTAGATTGGAGTAAAATAGAGAAAACATCCACAAAAAAAGGATGGCTGTTTTTTTAAAAATGTAGTACTAGAGGCACAAAACAATTACATCCCAAAAGTAGACAAATCTAAATCTAAAACAAAATGGCCAAAATGGTTTAATAGATCAATTAAAAAAAATATTCAGCGAAAAAAGGCACTTTACAGAGCGTTTAAAAGGGACCAAAAACAAAGTACACAGAAAGAGTACTTGGAACTGCAAACAGAAGACAAAAAGGAAGTTAGAAAGACCAAGAGAGAGATAGAAATTAATATTGCTAAGGGGGCTAAAACCAATTCCAAAATATTTTTCCAATATTATAACAGCAAGAGAACATTCAAAGAGGAGGTTAAATGTCTAAGAGACACAAATGGCAAAATCATAGATGAAGAAAAAAAAATAGCAAATATATTAAATGATTACTTTTCACAGATTTTTACAAAGGAGGACACGGACAACATGCCCCACATGTCATCCTGTTCCTATCCAAATTTAAATAACTTTAGCATAACAGAGGCAGAAGTGTTAAAGGGACTAGGAGCTCTTAAAATAAACAAATCCCCTGGGCCAGATGAGATCCTCCCAATAGAACTCAAAGAAATGAAAGAAGTTATTTACAAACCGCTAACCAAGATCATGCAACAGTCTCTTGACACAGGGGTTGTACCGACAGACTGGAAAAAAGCAAACGTAATACCGATCCACAAAAAGGGAGACAAAACCGAACCAGGTAACTACAGACCAATAAGCCTGACTTCTATTATGTGTAAACTTATGGAAACTATAATAAGATCCAAAATGGAAAATTACCTATATGGTAACAATATCCTGGGAGACAGCCAGCATGGTTTTAGGAAAGGGAGATCGTGTCTAACTAACCTACTTGACTTTTTTGAGGATGCAACATTGAAAATGGATAACTGCAAAGCATACGACATGGTCTATTTAGATTTCCAGAAAGCTTTTGACAAAGTCCCGCATAAAAGATTAATTCTCAAACTGAACGCAGTAGGGATTCAAGGAAATGAATGCACATGGATTAGGGAGTGGTTAACAGGTAGAAAACAGAAAGTACTGATTAAAGGAGAAACCTCAAAATGGAGTGAGGTAACCAGTGGTGTACCACAGGGATCAGTATTAGGTCCTCTGCTATTCCTAATCTCCATTAATGATTTAGATTCTGGTATAGTAAGCAAACTCGTGAAATTTGCAGACGACACAAAAATAGGAGGAGTGGCAAACACTGTTGAAGCAGCAAAGGTCATTCAAAATGATCTAGACAGCATTCAGAATTGGGCAGATACATGGCAAATGAAATTTAATAGAGAAAAGTGTAAAATATTGCATGCGGGCAATAAAAATGTGCATTATAAATATCATATGGGAGATAGTGAAATTGAAGAAGGGAACTATGAAAAAGACCTAGGAGTTTATGTTGACTCAGAAATGTCTTCATCTAGACAATGTGGGGAAGCTATAAAAAAGGCTAACAAGATGCTTGGTTATATTGTGAGAAGTGTTGAATTTAAATCAAGGGAAGTAATATTAAAACTCTACAATGCATTAGTAAGACCTCACCTAGAATATTGTGTTCAGTTCTGGTCACCTCATTACAAAAAGGATATTGCTGCTCTAGAAAGAGTGCAAAGAAGAGCAACTAGAATTATCCCGGGTTTAAAAGGCATGTTGTATGCAGACAGGCTAAAAGAATTGAATCTATTCAGTCTTGAACAAAGAAGACTATGCGGCGAACTGATTCAAACATTCAAAATCCTAAAAGGTATAGACAATGTCAACCCAGGGGACTACTTTGACATGAAAAAAGAAACAAGGACTAGGGGTCACAAATGGAGATTAGATAAAGGGGCATTCAGAACAGAAAATAGGAGGCACTTTTTTACACAGAGAATTGTGAGGGTCTGGAACCAACTCCCCAGTAATGTTGTTGAAGCTGACACCCTGGGATCCTTCAAGAAGCTGCTTGATGAGATTCTGGGATCAATAAGCTACTAACAACCAAACGAGCAAGATGGGCTGAATGGCCTCCTCTCGTTTGTAAACTTTCTTATGTTCTTATGTTCTTATGTTCTTATGTTCTGATTCATCCTATTATTCATCCTTTTATGTTACCTTCTATCGACCAGCCTTAATAAAACAATGCAATTCTTCTACTAGTAATTGTTGGAGATCAATTGCTACTATAAAACACATATCTCGATAGTAATCGTATTCTACCAATGGAGTGGTTTGGTCAATTCTGTGGTGTGCGCACTGATAACTAGAACAAATCCTATATTGTTTTACTATGGATCTAAATGAAATGCCCCCGCTTTACATTGTCCTATTAGATTTGCAGCGTAAGGTATCTCTGTAATAGAGAAAATTAGATTTGCATTGGAAAGCCATAGTGTCCAGATGGACTGAGACATATGGGTGATATGTATCTGTGTTGAGGATGGAAAGAAACTTCAAATTGATTTTTGGTTAGCACTGGTTCTCAAATAAATCAACATGCCATCTCGGTGGGTGTTATCACAACCAATATCACATCTCAATGACGTCCTGTTTTCCTAGGCTTATTTCTGGATCCTCTGGAACATTGTAGAGAGCCTTGAGAACATGATTGTATTAAAGATTCTATAGAAATGCAAGTTTATAATAGTCTTTTTTTGATGAAAACCAGGGCTGGTTAACTTATACCATAATAAGATTGTGAATGCTTCTATAAAAGGTTCCCAAATTACATTCAGTCTCTGGTTTCCTGCCGAATGCTGGTATAATAATAGATTGTGATTAATACACTGGAGAGTGACTTAGTCCATAACAGGTCACAGCAAGTTACATAGCTGTGGCTTAAATAAAGGTTTGCATATGGAAAAAGGAAACCATTCCCCTACCATTCTTGTTTTGGGGAGACCTATAAATAGTTTGTTACTTGGTTTGCCAATTGCACTGTATTATTGTTGGCCTCTCTTCATATATAATTGATACATGCAGAGTTTTCAGATTTTTCTCACCTTTGTGTCTTGGAATGTTTTTTTGACATAAACCTTTATTTGCTACCTAGGTTACCAAATCTAGTGTGTCAATCATTCATATGCTAATTGTGCCAGTTCCTCTATTAAAAGCAAACAGCTGTGTCTTGGATACGCAGATATCATTGTCCACTTCTGCTCTTCCACCTCTGATAGTGAGTGGGCCTCACATTGACTCTGTCTGTACCTCTCTTCTAAGTTCTTGAATACAAGGTGGGGAGTAATACTTGGGTTGATGTTTATGATGTATGACATCACATGTATTTGCATAAGGAGAGAATCCATCTGGATTAATTAGTAGCACTAAAACTTAATGAAGCAGTGATGTACAGTACTGTATTTATATATGAGCACACCACCCTGCACAGGATGTCTGAGGCCTAAGCTATCCCAGAGATGCCTGTCAGCACAGTCACAGAGTTGTTTAGATTTGCAGTTTCAGTTGTGTTTGTTGGGTCTTACAACAATGTCCCATTTCTCAAGGATTACTGAATGCTTGATAGAAGCCCCCAACAGATTAAGGAACTCCAATGTCCTGCTTTATTACTGTTTGTCTGTTTTTTCCTGTACTACTCGTTATAGTGTCTCAGCAGATAGATTTTACAGGGTTCATGCTACCTGCCAGCACAACCTTTGCTTCAGCAGTTATAAGGGTGATATTCTAATTGTGGTCTCCATGGACGTTCTCTAACCATGCCAGACATGTTTAGAATACAGTGTTCATTTTGCTCTTAAATTTAGATGGGGATTAAAAATAGTGTATCAGTGCCATATGGAATAGATTGTTGTTGGTTTGTTTAACTGGACATTTGCATGCATACAAAAACATTATTTTAATAATTTATGATATATGCAACTAAGGCTGTAAATCTACCTTTAATTTATATATAACGTTTAAACCTTCTGTGTAAATGGTTGTTTAGCTTTTAAACATACACATTTTTAATGAACAAGTAGACTTGATTAATTAATTACAGTCATTTACTTTGGTGTTTATTTCACATTACGTTGATTTTCACACACAAGGCCCAACGACAATGGTTACTACTAAGATGATGTCTGCTTAAATCTCTTTAGTTAATAATTTGGATTGGTTAACAGAAATTGTGCTGCATGTATGGCAAAATTATTAGAATAATCCTGAATTTAGAATGTATGTCAGTAAACGCTGTCATGCTGTCAAATATGAATGCTGTTTATGCGCCCACAGTCATACATGTTCACAGACAAATTTTCAGTAACCCCAAAGAAAATATAACTATACTATAAATGTAAATGTACTATAATTAGGAATGGATGAACTCATGAAAGACACCCAATTAGATGTACTATGGCCCTGTCCGAATGTTAAATAATGTCATACTTAATATTTCTAGCACACATCAAAGGATCATGTACTCCTGATATTCAGCTTGCAGACTGTCTTGGCTCCATGCATAATGTTCTCACCCAGGGTGTTTGCAATAAATACAGAGTTTGCTTGACAAATAATAACATTATCGCACAATTATTTTAACCTTTTTGATATAGTGACAATATTCTAGTAAATAATTTAGTGGTATACAGTGGGTTTATTAACCGGTTTTGGTGTGTGAAAGGGTTAATGTGATGATTACAGTGACTAAATTAATCAAATAAAAGACACATACATTGTAATATGTATGCCGGATAATGAGGCTTGATGCATTTAGAAATGCCTATAGGCTTGTAGTATTGGTCAGATGCAATTATCTACATGGCTGAATTTTAAGAAGTACCTTTAAAAATCCTTGTATCAAAGGTTATTCTGCATCAAACATGTTGCATCCATGTAAGGATACTGGGGTTTCCAAGTGTTTCTGGTAGTAAATATATAAAGATAAAGTTAGTGATGTGCAAGGGTCACAAATACCTTGCTGTTAGCATGCCACTGAATGTTTCCAAAAGATCATTTTTTCCAATATGAAAAAAGGAAAATGGTCCGTTGGCATTTACTGCAGTGTAGCAGCTGAGCTTGCCAACAGTCCTCACTGCCCCAATCCATTTTCATCAGTCCTCGTAAAAGAAATTAGAAGCCAATTTACACAAAAGAGTACACTGGCTTTTCTCCAGTCTCTTCCAAATAAATTGGTTTCATTTTACATATGATACAACAATTGGTTCTGAAGTCAACATTTGATTCTTTTTGGCGTTGAACAACTGCAATATATAGAGCAAACAAATTTCTGTGAGAAGATATTATCCCTTATAGCAACTTACCATAGTAAAATCATATCAGAGTGTAGTAAAGCATAGCGAAAGCTTGGTAAAAAAATAGGCAAGCATTGTAAAGACCAGTGAGGTATGGTAAAGCATAGTAATAAACATGGCAAACCAGAGTAAATGATTGTAAATGCAAAGTAGAACCATAGGAAAGGCATGTTAAAACTGTAAAAATACAGTGTAAAAATACTGTGGTAAACTTTTAAAGAGGATTTGCTAAGACCTCCACTCTTCTCCTCTGTTGGTCTTTGTTTTTTGCTGAGGTTCCCTTAAGTGTCTGCTATGTGCGGTCTGAAGTGTCTCATATATATATATATATATATATATATATATATATATATATATATATATATATATATATATATAGAAAAGCAGTCTTGAAGCATTATTACATTTGTCAATCTTACAAATACAGCATTATTAAGTGTATTATTCTTACAAACAGAAACCCTTCCCCCTAGAGAACATGATAATAGGTATGTTTAATCATTCACTGTTATATATGTACAATATTGTTTTTTTTAAAAGATTCTCTAGCCTGCCCTTATAGACAAAACACAATTCTTCCCTTTAGAAGAAGTACTTTTTTAACCTTCTCTCTTCCTCTCCTTGGTTCTCTTTCAGATAGCAGTGCTTTGGATAAACAGGTTTTAAATTGCTGTTTTTCATCTTCCGTTAAAGATCATTGTTTTTGTTTCTGTTTTCATTGTGGGCAATGTGTTGTATGTGACCACTTCAATTAAAGAGTACTGCATGTGCCTTGTTATTAGGACTCCCCTTATTGTGGACTTTTGAAAATGTGATGCATTTGTAAACAGGATGATTCTCCCTGATACAGATTACGGTCTTATGAAATGATTTTACCTGGTCTGATTCAAAAGTGATATCTTTTCTTCCTTGGGGTGTTCATTTTCTGCACTGTTATGCCCTGATAACATCAAACTCTTAATTGAAGCACCATGCTCAGTGAGTCTCTGTTACCTAGCAGAGATTTGGCTTACAGTGCAACTGGTGTGTAGAATTCTTTCATTGGATTAAACCACATGGCTGGGTCAGCAGAGATACATTTGTTTGGCATATTATCATCTTGTCTTAGTGTTTTTAATTCTCAAATAATGATCTGCATTTATTTAAAAGAGATGTAAGGCTGCACATAGCTATCACTTTTGTCCACACCTGACCATGGTATATATTTGTCATTATTATTGTTTGCATATGGGATAGATTCTCTTGAAGAACATGGTATGTGCTTGAATTGTGTTAATATGAGGTAGTTGTCTATTTGAGGTAACACTTTTTTAAAATCTCTTTTTTATAGGCACGACTAGCGAGTGGAAATGCTTTTGAAGCATCAAAACTGTTGGGGCTCCAAGCCTCTGGCGGGTAAGTGACATTTAAGTATTACTCAAAATGCAAACAAAATGCAAATACAACTTTCAATAAAACAGATTGTAATGTGCCAGAAAACATTACATGCTGCTAGCGTTCTGATCCAGCATGCTTGTTTGCATCAGACTGAGGGAGCCAGTCAAACGTAGCAAACAAATGTATAAACTTTGCTCATAATGGCTTTTGTAGGGATTCATTGCAGCACATTCCAGGACATGTTATAAAAAGAATCATATTCATAAATCCTTACAATTTAAACCAGTGCATATAATCTATAGGCAGTATCTAAAGCAAGGTTTAGAAAAGGTTATGATTGTAACCCTGTTAGAACTAGTACAATTTCACACAATTTCTCAATCAACCTATAGATAATGAATATAGTGCCCTTCATGGTTATGAAAAACAAACCTCTCTAACATTACTTGAAGGTCTTGTTTGTGTATTGCTGTTTGTAAAATATCTAACATGACAAATTACCTTATCCTGCTTTTCCAAATAATCTACTTGAATACAGAAAATAATACTAATGAAAAGTCCTACGAGTCCTCAACTGGGACTGTGTTATGATATTAACATAAATCATGTAAAGAAAAAATAATAACTCACTTTGACAGATATTTTTACTTTTCCTAAAAGCTTGTGTAAATAGATGCCAGGACGTTTTGTGAGGTGTGTTGTATTTTTCAGAATATAATGCATACTCTGTATAACATGTAATGTGATACTTATTATGTTCATAATGGCAAAAATACCTGTTTTTTTATTACTGGTACTTATTTGTCATTGCATTTTTAAAATATCCTTGGGAAAATTGAACTGTACTTTCTTGGGACCCATGAAATGAAAAGAGAAAGCTAGATGTTTCTTCTTACAATTCATTAGGAAGCGTTAGACCACAGATAAGCCAGCGTTTTCCAATTACACAGCCACCACATCTCATTATAATTAGGAGGCTGTCTGTAAAATCCACATCTTGTTACCACTGGAACAGCAATGTTCAAGCATAAAGATGTCACTGAGCTTACTTGATGACAATCCTCCGTGAATTATGGAGCACTACTGCCAATCATGGAGCTTAGGAGAACTTGCATGAACCTGCTTAGCTGCAGCAGAAAATGTAACCCTGTGTTCTTAACGAAGATGCACAACATTCCTCATTTACATTCAAATGAATCTGTTTTCTTATATATATATATATATATATATATATATATATATATATATATATATATATATATATATATATAATTTACTTTATTTGAACAGGGGCTGTTTCGCTCAATTATTTCTCAGTTCAGGGCTGATGTGAATTAACTTGTCTTACTGGAACAAGGCCTACATCTCCATCCTAAGGAGCTGTCAAATCCAATTTACAGCATATTAGGTTGCAGTCTGACTTGGCATATGGGGTGTAATTGAAAGGTTCCCTTAACCAAAGAATTCCTCACAATTTAATGGAAATAATAATATGATCCTCAAAGCTGTGCCCATGAGACCTGAGTGTTGTGCCAGCCACCACAGTTGACAATTTCCCCCAGTTTTTCACTATCGGCACTTTGCCCATGTCATACATTTACCAATTACTGTTGGCCATAGTCTCTGGATGTGCAATATCAACATTTTGGTTTGTATTTTGGAATAAGTAGTTTGTTTTCTGTCAGAGAAAAAAAAAGATTCAATCACTTGACTTTATGAGAAACGTAAATATGTGCCCGTGGCTAAAACACTGGTTTAACCTGATTGTTTGTGTGACTGATGCTCCTTCCAAATACAGCAAGTAAGTGAGCTTTGCTTGTGTTCTCTTGAATCTCAGTCACTTGTTAACAGTAGATATTAAACTTCTTAGGTAATATAAACCCTTTTCATTCAGGTACAGTGAGGTGTGAGTTCAAAAGAAGCAGCCACTTACAATACTGATAAAACTTGGGAGCCACCCAACTGTATCCTTAAGGGCCAGTTTACATTTGGCCGTAATTGCTAGCAATGAGCACCAGTATACCAAATGCAACTGATTTGTGAAGTGTAAAAATGTTGACTAAGATATTGCTTGCAATTATGTCATTTGTTTTCATCATTTCAAGATGGCAGGAGCATGTCAATTGAAATATGAACCAGCCTTTAGTTCTAATTTTAATGTGAGGATTGTCCCTCTTAACTTATTGTGCTGGAGCATGGAGATTTATAGGGTAATTTTGTTACCTAATGAAAACCATCAGTGTACAATAATGTTTGACAATGAATAGCAACCAGAGGCAGCTTACAGCATATTAAGCACAACTGCATCCATCCAGTGCCAGAACTCTATAAAAAAGTTTATTGACATATAGAGTACGTACTACTGTTGGGAATACAAAGTTATCCAAATCACAAATAGATTTTACCTTTTTTAAGAATGCATCCTGTTACATTTTAACAAAATATATACTGCAGAACTTGATTTGGGACCAAAAAGATGTATGATCTAAAAAAAAAGCCCTTGTCCAAAACATTCCATGATTTGTAAACATAACATCATTGTGGTTGTAATTTGTACCACTAATCTTGATAACCAGGCAGTCGTGATCATTTGCATCACCTGTATAAGCAGATGAGGTGTAGCTGGTACCACCAATCAAACAGTCAAACAGAGTATGCTGTACCACCCACTGTGCGTATTCATCTGGCTCATTTACAGATTTTACTGTTTAACAAGCAAGTAAATCAAAGTTTCAGAGTTTGCTTACCGTCATTCCTTCTGTCACAAAGTAGTGATGGTGAAAAAAGTTACTGGAATCACTAACACATTGTGAGTATACTAAAAATGAACTGGAGGCAGGCATATGTTTTTGTGTATTAGGTCATTTGAATTATTCTAGACTGGTAATAAAATGTAAGGAATTACATAATAGGATTATCTTGTACCTGGTAGTTGTCTAAATCCTAAAACCCAGATAATCATTAACATTGTTAGATTATATATAGTGTAGATTTCAGTTTCCCTTTTTTAATGATTGTTAGTTTAGTTAAATTGTTTTCAAAAGTTAATATACCTGTTTGGTTTGTGTTACACATGAACAGGATACATCTGTTTACTCCGTTATCAGCAACCTCATTATCATCTTATATCCTTTTCTGTGTTACCATTGTTTGAGGAAGGACAGATATTTTATATATATTAAGCCTGTGATATATTTTGAAAGAAGACTGTTTGTTTTAAACCGTGAGAAATTGCAAATTCAACATTTTTTAACATATGCATCGCACATCAAATTAAGCTAATCTAGAATTATTTTACTACTGTACGGTACACGTTTATCAACACTGTTTGAACAAATAGTAACTACTGATGGACACTTTTCAATCTCTATACAGCTGTGCTGCTTGGTTAATAATTATCTCACTTTATGTAATAAAGGTGTATAGATCTTGTTTGCTTTTAGAACACAAATATTTAGCCACATCATATTAGCAAACTATAAGTGCAAAGTTTAATGAATACAGAAAGTAACAGGAAGTAAGAGGAATACTTTCAAGGCGTTAATATAGTGTCTGTGTCCATGCTTCAGTATCTGTTCTGTAAAGCGAATGAGAAGCATGATCTAAAGCATTGATAGTCTTCAGCACGGACAATTCTACCTGTGATAATCAGACTTGGAGATATGGAGGACAAGGATTTTGATACAAAAGAAAATACTCAGAATTCTGATACATGTTTACATCTTGGGGATGTTGAACAGGAAACATTGAAAACAGACACTGTTGATGGATTTTGGAAAAAAAGCAAAACTTCAAAAGAATTAAAAATCGCAGAAACAAATCAGAGCAGCGAAAGGTAAAGCATGTGTTGCTCATAACTTCAGAAATAATTTGCCGGCATGTTTTGGCAGAAAATGTTCAATAATGGTGATTTTTGTACAAATTTGACTTGTTTATAGCAAGATGGAACTATGAATGTGTTGTTTTTATTTGTATTGTTTATTGCTAGTTCATTATCCTACGAAACTGATAATGTCGTATTTCTGTAAACATAAATAAATATTTATTAAATTACACTTCATTTAGATTTATAGTGCGTGCTGGTGTTCCTAATTGCTTACAGTACAGTAATTATACTGTGTAGGTTTTTACAGTTAATGGTTTCAGTGTATTTGCATCATTCTTTGTACAGGGATGTAGCCCATGGGTTTAAATCTGCATCTATAATAATTAAGTGTTAGCAGGTGTTCTTACCGTTCAGCAATACAATACTAATGGTGTTACTAGCCCTTAATGAAGAGGATTGTTGCTGCATTTGATAATTGTGGATTTGATCCAGTCTTCATTCTGATAATAAGAGTCATCCCTCAGATACACACCCCTCTTCTATTCTTCTGTACTGTACAGTATACACCGCTACATGAACAACTGCACACATTGCATTGAAATGTGAGCAGTCAGGCGTATGAATAACATTAGAGCAGAAGCAATGTTCTGTTCCTGGTTTGTGTTTGTGTTTTTTTATTTATTTATTGCTGGTTTCAAAGTATTTATTCCTTCTCTGTGTTTGTTTTTTGTGTTAATGCGGTGATTCTTGAAAGTTCTTGGTTACTGTGCAGTGTATTGTGCTCAGTGAAGGGAGGGTGAAAATACAGGGGTTCAAGAGGAATTTGGCATAATGTTTGTATGTGAAAGGAAACCACACAAGAAACAGAATCAACAACAAAAAAATACACAATAAGAAAAATGTATCAAAACAGAAAACAGAATGTATCATCCAGAAAAATCAAAAGCCCACCAGGAAAGCAATGGGCATGGACAAGATCATCAAAATACTATGTATTGTTCCCTGTTTCATGTGCTTGTCAGAGCAGATGCTGATTTTATTAGTTTTTTTTGTTTGTTTTTTTAAGTGAATAAATACAGTAAGAAACCAGTAAATATGAGTGCCAATGTTGTTAGGGGATGCCCAGCTGTTGTATAAAATCTCTAAAGAGCCCTCAGTGAGAAGTCGGAATTTGAAATATGCTCATTGAGGCTTTTTAAGTGCATCTTTTTCATTCCAGACCCTTGCACACGGTCTTGTTACTGTATTAATATACACTAAATCTAAGCTTTCTTTTTCCATATGCCTGGCAGTGTACTTTATGGTATTGACAGCATGCCAGATTTACGACGGAAGAGGACGATGCCTATTGTTCGAGACCTGGTGAGTTATCTTCAATATGGAAATGATTTTAATGTATTTGCAAATGATCTGTCATTCTCCTTTTCTATAGGGCTCTTGGGATTACATTCTCATCCTGCAACTGCTTCCTATATTTGAATGTGAAAAGTAATCAGTAACAATGCAGTAATGCATTCTCATTTACAGTCATCATAACCCAATAAACGTCATGATAAGTCTCACCATATGATAGCTGTTGGTGCAGATAACGATAATAGGAAGAACACTAAATATATTTGGCCAGTTAGATACTCTTTACATTGAAGTGCCTTCGTTAATGAGCCACAGTTTGCGTGTGTGCAATATTTCTGTATTGTTAAAACAGAATATCCACATGTAGTGTTTCCCTGTGATTATGTATAAAACGTGTCTCTTATGTGCACTTAATTACATGGTTATAACAGTCATTACCCAGATGGTTGTGTAGTTCCAGTGACCCTAACTACAACATTAAAAACTTTAGGCAGTCATTGAGGTATTTTGTAATTGCACTGTATTTCCACATGTAATAACCATGTACAGTGTAATTCAAGAGATGTAATCGTATGTGGCTGATTTCTATTGATTCATATTACCTGTATGTCCTGTGTCTTGATTATCCTGTTTGTGTTTACTTCTTTCACAATCAACATGGGCTCTGTTATCCCTATTCTTCTTACCAATATACAGATATCTTACAAATGGCATTATGTCTTAATTGGTTCTTCACGGGAAGCCAAGTCTCCATTACAATGGAGTTTAATTCTATTAATTTATTTAATACTGTGTGTTAGCAATGTAAATGTAAGATTCAGAAATCTGTAAAAGGACAAAAGTTTATGTTGTATTTGTCCATGTCTCTCATGAAATTAAAACGAACATTTCTTGGTAAGTATTTTGTTTTGTTATTGTGTATATATCTCTATTATCCATTTACAGAGCCTCATTAACAGTTATGGGTGATATTTTTCAGTGAGTTGTCACCTTTCAACCTACTGGTAAAGTTTTTTTTTTTTTATCTGCTAAATAGTCTTTTTTAAGAGGGAGGTCTAGGTTTGAAATGTTGACAACTCAGCCCAAAAATATATCTAAGGACTTCATTGATCTCAAGTAACAGTGTCCAGGCTTATAAACCATATGAAAGTGAAAGCCTTTTACATCCCAGATGAAGTCATTAAACTTAAGGGTTGGATATGGATTTCCTTACTTTTCAGATTGAACTCTTCAGTGACACTTTATGATTTGGTGGTGTCATTAAAACCATACAGTGAGCAAGGCAATGCAAATTGTCTCTGTGGGTGGGTGGGGGGTTGGTAATACTGACGTGAGCCCATTAATAGAGCTGAATATTTACCAAGACGTGGTTTTAAACTTTGAACCCGTATGACACTTGACTTCAGCCTGAGCCTGTAATGCCTGCTGCAGTTCCAATATTTGTAATGCATGTTCAATAAATAAATATCCATAAGTGCTCTTAAGTGCATCTAGAGTTCACTTGTCCCCACACCAACATTCTTTACAGAAGAATGTGTTGCTTCTTATGGGTCCTTATCCAGATCTGACTGTAAGATAAGGCAGAACAGCAAAGACAAATCCAATATTCTCAGCTGTCTCTGCATCCTTATTGTGTGAAGCCATGTGTTATACTTTTAAAATAAGTGCTTTCAGGACCAGTATTTCTTCTCCAGCTAGACGGAGAGATTACAATTCATATTACTAGAGAAATGTCTGTTAGCACCGTGCTGCTTGGCCCACAAGAAATAGCTTATAGACTTATAGGAATGGATGTTTAATGACTGTGCCTCTGCAGTATAGACAGCAGACATAGTTTAAATTCTTCACATGGCAGAAAAAAACTTAAAGCATGGTTTGACATTTGTTATGCATGCCTACACAATTATTACTTGACTGTTTCACAGATGGATAAATAATAATGCCATAGACTCCACTGCGCTTTTTTCTTGACAAAGATTAGCATTATCTGTTACTTCTTGCATGACATCAGAAGCGCCTATGCACTGACTATAGACAGGCTTTATGAATGCTAGACTATTTATAACAGTGTTGTACACTGCTAATTGATATGCTAAGTGTGTACTCATCTTTTCTGAAAAGCTGCTTGCTTAGTGAAACTAATTCTGTAAATGTGTTTTCTCTTTCCATATGGCCACTGGATGATTCAGGCTATGGTAAGTATCATGTGTCTCTCTTTCTGTGTTGTTTATGTACAGGATACAACACAAACCATCATGGAATAATCACACCACTGAATGCACCTTTAATGAGTATTATTGTTGTATAACAAGTACAATCATTTGTAAAATAAAGTTTAAACCTCAATTAAAGAATGGAATTGTGAGGTCAAACTCTGCATCTGCTTAGCAGCTCAGTGCAATTTGGAACAGTATGATTTGAATGAATGCAAGATAGATTGCAAAATGAGATTAGTAAAAAAAAAAAAATCACTCAGCTCCACCAGATCTCTCAACACCGTTTGTATAATTTGCATTACCCCTGACTGCTGTTGCATGTAAGAAACAAACACTAAAACCACTGTAAATAATCTTATGTTTCATCTTCAAAGTCCCTCTTAATCACACAGTTCGGTTTACCACGAAGACCCCAAACAAGCACCTGATGTTTCAGAAAGCTGGTGTTGCATCTTTCTTAATAAAAGTGAAGATCTTTATATCTCACATTGAAGTGTCATTTTGATAATAACATTTTGAAACAAACAAAGAACAAAAATTCAATCGGCTGATTTACTCCACTGTAGGGGTGCATTTAATTCAATCTGCCATATGGCAGCTACAGATCCCTACAACTACTGACATTTTTTTTTTTTTGTGGCTCTGAATATCAGATTTTTTCTGTGAAAGTAACCCATGAAATTTCCAGCAGGTGGCATTCCTTAATTTGAAATTGTAATGACATTTCGGAAGGCTTTTTTCCCCCTAATGAAAATCGTTGCGTTGTCCATAAACTACTGATGAGAAAGCGATTTGAAATTCACAGCAAGTGTGGAATAACGTTTGTAGCCCACTGCTTTCCGGAGGTTTTATCAAATTAGCCTGAAACTGGTTTACACGGACTGGAGGGCTCATGTTCAAAATTCACCTCCTGGCAATGTAGGAGGCTAGCTGTAGTATAATTGTCATAAGTTTCCACACTATACTGTACGTGCTCAAAGCTTTGCACAGTGAAGGAATTCATATAGATTTCATTAACAAGGACTGTATAATGTGATAATGCTGAATGGAAAAAGGTCTGGTGATGGTTTTTTAATAAGCAAATTCCTGTCCACTGCAAGCAAGAGTTTGTCCCAAAATACTGGAAACTGCATAGTACTTAGTTTGTTAATAAAAAAAAAAAAATACCGGTACAAAAAAAAAAAACTTTTGTATTAAAAAAGGTGTTATAAACTGATTAAAGTCAGATATAGGTTACAATTTAAAAAATCGCATGCTGTATTTGCTATTTACATTCACTAAATGTTTAATAATAACAACCAGCTTTTTTGTAGGAAAGCCCTTGAAGCAAGCTTGAAATTATACTAAGGTTTATTTATTTTTTGTCCTGGTCATCCCCCACATGGAGGAAAAAATAGATCAAAGGAATGGGCATTTTTATCACCTTTAGACATGTTCTTACCAGCTGTTCTTTTACATGAACACAAAACCCACCTTTGTTCTGCAGCAGCATTTCTAGAGAACAAAATCCTGTGCTTTACCCAGTGAGATCCCAACGTTGTGTCAGGCTTCTAATAAGTACAGTAATATCCAAATTCATGTATACATGTAATAAAAACACCTGTAGAAGGGCCACGGATCTATAATGACTGCTTTAGATGATCACCTGAACAGTGTTTTTAAACTAGTTTGAGGCTCACTTTATTCATCTTCTCTATTTTGCATTTTATTCAAACTTTCTGTGTGTTTTTTTTTTAAACAGACTCTGACTGCTCGAAAGGCCGGTATATCGTTTGCACTGGTTACCAGGACAACTTTAAACAATGAAGAGCTGGTAAGTGGTTTAAAGTTGTATAGTGCCCAACATTAAATCACGCACAAATCATAAGCTAATAACCCAGGCTAATAACCCATGTTACCATCAGTAAAAATGATGCAGATTTTGCACTGGTGCAGAAAGCTCAGAAAGCCTGCCTGCTTGTCTTTTACTGGGCCAGGGTAAAAAGGCTTGGTATGTTTAATAGGTGCAATGAAATTGCATTGTCACTTTTCATTTAACTTGCAGGGTCTGAATACTGTATCCCATTCAAGGTTGCTATTTCCTAAAGGTCCTTGAGGGACCGCACAACAGCTATTCATGTGTGTGAAATAGCATCCAGAACTAACATCATGCTCCATTTATTCTTTCAGAAAATGCACGTCTTCAAGAAAACATTGCAAGCCTTAATTTATCCAATTTCATCAACCACACCTCACAACTTTGAAGTTTGGACAGCTACAGCTCCCACTTACTGTTATGAATGTGAAGGGCTTCTGTGGGGCATAGCCAGGCAAGGCATGCGATGCACAGAATGTGGAGTAAAGTGCCATGAAAAGTGCCAAGACCTGCTAAATGCTGACTGTTTACAGCGTATGTATTTTTAGTATGTGTAACATGCCAACTGGAAAACAAACACAAGTTAGTCACCATCTACACTGCCCTTATAGATGTTGTGATAAAATCAACATGGTACCTAGAGGCTTGCTAACAAAGTAGCATACTGTAAAAATCCTTATAATGCCTGCATAAAGATCTTGTTAGACACCATGTGTTTTGAAGCCATCTTTACAGTATTAGGTAATACATCACTGAGAATTGTATTACATGTGTTGCATCATTTGTATTTTTCTTGCAAACAATCTAGATATATTGCTTTCAATGTATGATGTATGCATATACCAAGTCTTTAAAATATAAATTAGACCTGTGAGAAGACTGTCTGCAGTGGTGCCCAGTTCACATTGAGCCAAAATGTCTTCATGGTTTTTGTATGGACAACTGTCCACTGAGGGCTGCATTTTGACTACTTGGATTTGAATTATAATGCAATTAAATCAAATTATTTTGAATGCTTCAATGTGTTGCATGAGATATATGGTAAGCAGACATTTAGTTCAGCTTATTTGTTCTTTTTGGTCATTTAACAAGTCGCCTGAGAGCTGTGGTCAGGTAATTTGCATTATGATAAAGTACAAAATCCTTAAAAGTTGAAGTATCATGTGTGAAGTAAAGGTTAGAATACCATTTCCATTGTATTTATCTTTTGAGTTCCATATTTCTATAAATGTTAACAGCATTTTGGTTTGTGCTTTGTTAATATTTAAGTTATTAGTGGGTCGCAATTTGTTTTAGTACAATCATATGTGACACGGATCTTGCAAGCCACATAAACTAGCCTTAAAAACGCAATTTTCACATGTTGACCTTCCTGTGAACGAGCGTTTCAGTATGAAGGATTAAGTCTATGGTTTGAACAATGCATAGAAGCATGCTTTGAAATGCAGTAGAATCAGAACGTTAGTTCCTAATAGCACCTGCTAAACACAATAGATACCCAAGCAGCCTTACCCTAAATACTAAATACAGTATAGTGTGTTAGTACAGTGCTCCAGTAATATAACACTACAGTTTGGAGACTGTGCCATTCACATTACAAATGTTCAGCCTTATAATGTGAAATGGCATTGTGGGGAAAATGGGAGTCTCAAAGGTTTGGTCTCGAAGCAATAGGATCACTGTATAATGGACGGGAACTCGATAAAGTGCAGTGTTGTATCAGACCTGTTACTATCTTCTGTACAGGGGCTGCTGAAAAAAGTTCCAAGCATGGAGCAGAAGACAAAACACAAAATATCATTATGGCAATGAAGGAAAGAATGAAAATCAGAGAGAGGAACAGACCAGAGGTTTTTGAGATGATTCAGGAAATGTTTCTAATATCAAAGGACGACTTTTTACAGCACTTGAAATCAGCCAAGCAGATTGTATTGGAAGGCACATCCAAGTGGTCAGCCAAAATAACCATTACAGGTATGTCCAGTATTTCACCAATAACTGAAAACACTGTAATGCACTCATTTCAAGGACGATTATATACACACAAGGCCAAAAACAATTTAAAAATAAACACCAGTTATGGGAATTTGGTCTGCATGTTCTATAAAAATAAATCAATGCACTTCTCTGTTTATTATCTTGTCGCCACAAGTAATCTCCCTTCTGTCAGGTGCTGATGGTGGCCCGAACATTTTCAATCATGTTGTTAACCAGGTGCACTGCTCAGCAGCAAGCGAGGCACGGTCTCCATGGCAACTGAGCCCAGCAAGGCAGAAATGCTGTAGCAACCTACAGAACCTTCATATGTCATGACTTAGTGGCTTCTGTAATTATAACTTTGTCCACAAACTATTGCATTGATCTGAACAATGGTGCCACAGTTTAAATATTAATAAAGGTTGTAAAAGTCAAAGAGTCTATTTTAATGTATTTCTGTCAGTAGAAATACAGGGGGAAAAAAGTTTGTATTTAATGTGTTAGGTGACAGCGCCATGGTTTAGGAAAATGAAAGGCTTGTGAAAAAGTCCACTGCACCGCCAATACTGTACACCAGAGAGTAGATTAGATTAACACTCTGTATAGAAAGCAGTTTAATGTGATGTCCTTCAGTTTCAGAGTTACTGAATACAGTCAATTAAATCTGAATGCTACCAAAGCAGATCAGTGTTCAAAATTTAGTTTGCTCTTAAATATGTTAGGGAACAAAATGTGACTCATTTTCAGAACATGGTACTAAATAATTAAAGGCAAGTGGATCAAATATATATTATTTGTGCACGTGGTTTAATGATAACTCTCGGCAGTATTCAGTGCATTTTGGTGCATCTCTTGTATTGAATCCCTGTACGTGCTTCTCTCTCTGCAGTGCTTTGTGCTCAGGGTTTACAAGCTAAGGATAAGACAGGCTCCAGTGATCCCTATGTAACAGTGCAAGTTGGAAAAACTAAAAGAAGGACGAAAACCATCTTTGGTAATCTTAATCCAGTATGGGATGAAAAGTTTCATTTGTAAGTATCTGCCTTATTCATATTTAGTACTGAAATGTAACAGTACAGCTGCTCTGGAAAATTCCTGTTGTGCCTATGAATTACATGCAGTATTACATGATATATCTTAGAGCGTTTGAGAATCCAGTGTGAAGCAGTAATTTGAATTGTTAATTTGAATAAGTGAGAAATAAGATCTATTATTCCAATTAACCCTTAAAAATACCTAGCTTTATCTTAGCTCATGTATTTGCCAATTGTTTATGCCCCTGTGTGTAACACACATGTGTAAGAAGCCTTGGGTTACATGTCTTGTATAACATGTAACTCTTGTGTACTACCCCTGCAAAAACAACATAGTATACTACATACAAATGTGTATTATACACTTTCAATTACATAACTCTAGCTGAGCAGTTACCAAATGTTAATGGTTTGTATACCGCATCAAGGAGAATCTAGTTTCCTCATCCCTTCCAAGAATATCTTAAACCTTGAAACCTGCTCCAGGCAATATGATTGCTTGTATGATTTAAACTGCATTTACTTTAAAAGCCAGCACACTACAAACTTTCAAAGTAGAGAGAAAGAAAAAAATCAATTCACTGTATATGCCTGATAGTTTCACCAATGAAATGTGTGATCATACAGTGATGGTTAAAACTATACATTAGGCATCTCTAACAACTTTAAGTACAGTATAATTGCACGTGTGATGACAGTTATTACATTGTAAATACACACCCTCATGTGTAAATAGTGTCATCAAAAAGAAACGTGTGTAATTAAACACATTGTTACATTGTGACTATGTAATACGAATGTCATTACCATGTTATTACACTGCAATTGCAGTGTAATTAAAGATGTAATGTGAAATGTAACCTGTCTAGATCATTTGAAAAAAAAATGAAAAATGGTAATGGTTTACTAGATGTATTTTGTTTCTTTTTTTTGAAAATAGTACCAAGACTATATATTATATGCCCTAACTATAAAAAAGGAATAACGTATTCATATCCTTCTCCATTTTTTATCTATTCATAAATTTTCCATTTTAAGCATGAGTTTGTTTGGTTTTTTTACATAACATATTCCCTCAGGTCATAACCTTATGAGTTTATGTTTGCTGCACACACACATACAGCGACATTATAAGGACCCAATTTGCACTCAGCTGCATTAAAAATTGCACTTGCTCTTGGAAATGTTTATCTCTCTGTGCTTCTTATTCTCTGATGGGATTGACACAGGAGTATTGGATCTGGCTGAGGTCACAAGTAAGCTGAATGTGGTGGTCTAAACTTTGTACTCAATGTACAGCTGTCTAAATGTGAGGCTGTGTGGTCCAGTGGTTAAAGAAAAAGGGCTTGTAACCAGGAGGTCCCCGGTTCAAATCCCACCTCAGCCACTGACTCATTCTGTGACCCTGAGCAAGTCACTTAACCTCCTTGTGCTCCGTCTTTCGGGTAAGACGTAATTGTAAGTGACTCTGCAGCTATGCATAGTTCACACACCCTAGTCTCTGTAAATCGGCTTGGATAAAGGCGTCTGCTAAATAAACAAATAATAATAATAAACCTCTAAATGACAACACAATTAGTCTGTGTTTGGTACAGCTGTCGGGCTCTGTGCAGGGGGTGTTGAAGAGTAGCAAGACAGGTGCCTTGGTGGAGCTTTTGTGAAGAATCAATCTCTCCCTCAGGAGTAGTCTCTTAAGTTCATAATTGTAATACTTATCCACTGTTACAGATTTTTTTTTTTAGAGCATTGATTTTATCCAAAGATTAATACTTTTTTATGCAGTCATGCCATTTCTTTTTTCTAAACGTATTTTTCAATCGCAAGTCTCATCTATAAGTGCCCCCTTTACTCCATCAGTTCTCAAAATTATCCAACTCCCAAGTGACTGAAAGTAGGAAATATCAACGTATTCAGCAAATTTAACAGACACGGACCAACCCTTATTGCCTCCCATGCATGCATTCTGTTTTCTAGAACCACCGTGAGGTGGATTACTGTTATGCATTCCACTCCACGTACACAGACTAGATAATATCCCACTTTTAGACCTGTTTGACCCCTGATCCAACTTAACTGTATTTAACTGTGAACCAGCTTATCCTGTAGTCAATTAAGTGAAGAAGATGAGGTCAAACCTAGGGATAGTGGTAAATGCTTCCCACATGCTGTGTAGATAACACTTCATTTCAAGTGTCTTCATTTCTCTTTGTACTGCTAGCTAAGCCTCTGGTTACATGTACTGCCTAATGCTGCTTCAGCTGTTCCATTAAGCATAGTGTGAGTGTGTGTTGAGAGAACAAATCTATAGAATGCTGTAGCAATCCTGAGTTATTAAGGAGACTTCCACAAGAATAATGTGTTTTTTTTTCTAATCTATTTCACTGTAGTGTTTAGGAGGGGTGCACTGCAATTATTTACTGCTAAATGCCAATGAAAAGTGTGCTTACATCAGATGGCTCCCACCTAAACAAATAGTGAACCCTGACCTATAGCATAGCATTAAAAATTAAGTAAAAAGATAACGTTACACGTCCCCAGATGTTGCTACAACTGTTGAAATAACGTACCTGTAATTTTTCTTTCATTGTTAACAACCTGACAACTTTTTACACTTATAACTTTAAAGTGTGTTTCAAAGCTTTTTTCAAAATGGCCCGCAAATTACTCTTGAAGTGGGCATCCACTCTCAGTGCAGGTCATAAGCATATGCTGATGCATGTGTTCATCTAACACCATCTTAGCAACATTGCTAGGCTACAAAAAAAAATATTTTAAAAGTACTGAACGATTAAAACCTTGCATGAATGAAAACACTTTATATGCGCCTCGGATATAACGCTCCTACAGCAGGTCCCCCAATTCCCTATACTTGTGATTCTTGCAATATTTATACAGTAAATACAGTACCGGTGTTGTTCAAACTATAAACAACTTCAGTTTCTGTCTCTCCCTTTTGATACAGTATCTGAAATGAAGAAAAGCTGTGCTGGCACATTATAACACAGACATCTTATTCAGCATTTGTTTTATAACTAAATAAATATTAGGCCTATTACATGGTTATCTTTCCTAATGCATTTACTTTTTGCTGCGAGAGGAGCTGCCGCTTTCTCTGGGAGACGAGATGCTTCAGCTTCACTTCAGCCCCGCTCCGGCAGCCGAACCTGGAGCGAGTCCATTCCATCTTCCCCTCGCCTGACCTGCTCTCCTTCTCGCACTTGGTTTGCTTGTCTGTCGCTTCGAACTGAACTCCCGACCACCATTTAGCCAGGCTATTTGTAGTTTAAAAGCTGCTAATTAAAATGATCCATGAATGGGAATGTTACGTTTTTTGGGGGCTTTTTTGTAAAAAATATAGTGTTGATTACATGGTGCTTTATGCATGGTTAATTCACGGAAAGTAACATTTTTGCTTCACTATATATGCATTATAGAGAGGGAGTTATTTTATTTTGTATTTTAGTCAGATGTGTGTTATGTATCCCGCAGCACCCCCCACCCCCTCCCCCGTTTATAACACTCTTCTGTTATAACGCTCATATTGTGTCCCCCGAGACCCACGTTATAGCGAGGGATCACTATAGTTACAGTGTAAAACCATTTGTGGCCCAGGAACTTTATCATAAAACATAGATATTTATTCCAGACTCCAAATTCATGACCAATGTCTTGTCTAGAAACAGCAGTTGGATAGGAAACCAACCAGCATTTTGTTTTCTAGCTTTCTGTCACACTTAGATCATTAATGCAACATATGTTGAGCAGTTACTGTAAATAACATGGTTTATCAAAGTGATATTTGAAATTCGCACCCACAGTCTTTTGGATAACGTGATTTATCTTGGAAGCTCTTTTGCTGTAGGAATTATGGATAATGATTGACTAACAACTAAAGCAGAAAAGAAACACCCTAACAGTGACAGAATGCACTGTGTTAAAAGTATTTTTTTTCCCCCATTGATAATTACACAACTGTTTGTTTTTACTGTGTAATTAATGTGAAAGAATGTTAGATTGGGCTGGCATTCTTTCCATTATGATCAACACATCTAGTTACTGTGCTCTCATGTGGCAGTGGTCAGAGTTGTTGTTCTTTGTCTGCAACAGTATGCCATGCTCATTGGCTGGACAGCTCTCTGGCAGTCAATACTTGTGAGTTAGTGCCTTAAAACGATCCACCAGCTGGGTATAACTTTTCTGAGTTATATGTTTCATTAGCCTAAAAAAAAAATCTGTCAAGTTGATTCCAAGTCCTTTGTCAGCTGTCATATCTCAGCATGGCACACTCATCTACAGGGCATCAGAAAAGATCTACATTTTCTGTTTACAGTTTGCTGGCAGAAAAAGAGATAAAATTGTAGAAAATTAATTTAGCTGTTGCATATTTCTGTTTTCCACTTATCAAAATGGTTAATATCCCCACCCCCCTCCAAAAAAAAAGAAATAGCCAGAACAACAAAAATGTACACGCAGAGACTGGCGATTTCCCATTTCCTATCCTCATATGCCTTCCATTCTGTAATCCTTACTAATGGTGATGTTCTTCATAAAAACCCTCAATTTGTATATATATTGTCGTTTTATACTTGAGCATGCGCAAAGGAATAAACAATACAGAAGATCAGGAGTAATTAACTAGTTAAAAAAGCAGGGTAATGCATGTACTGTTTGTGGAAATGAAAGGTAGAATTCGACATACAAAGATTTGATATACTGCCGTGGCATCTTCAAGGCTTCTAAGGCTTAGTATGGATTAAACCAGAGACATATATTTCTATGACCCCGGATTATAATCTTCCCTATGCCCCCAAATTATGATTTTAAACACTCCAAAATAACCTAAATTATAAATTAGATTATTTTCTTTGAGAACAGTCAAACTGACAAATATTTTGGCCCATTCTTTCATTAAGAAAATATATTTTTCTTTGTAAAATACCTACTACGTGCAAGAAACTGAACAGACAGCTTTTCCGCAAGGGTGATTATTAATTTAGAGGATCTGATACAATCCTGACAAGTCTCCCACACTGAATGCACTGAAACATTGTCTCCACCCCTTCAAACGTTCTCTCTCCCACCCTCGAGCGATTCCCATCTGTGAGTCCTGAGTGCCAGTCAGCCTTCCATTCTCCACAGAATACAGTGTAGCCAGAGAATAACAGAAAGGTGCATCTTCTCAAGGTTTCTGTTGATTTACACCAAAAGCATTGGAAGAACCAGCAGGCAGCTCCTTTGGAGATCAAAGTTGACCATTTATAGCTTTAATTATCAAGCAGTGACTTCTGTTTACAGGAACAAACAGAATTAGCAATTACTAGGCTGTGTGTTTAGGTAATGGGTGTCAATCTTACATTTACCAGGAGTCATACTGTAAGCTGTTAATTCTATCTCTGAATCCTTTCTTTTGTTTATGCTTCTTTAGAAATGTACACACAAAATGCAACTAACTCGCATGCAAACATAAAGTCTCTTCCACGTCTGAGATCTAATTCTCTGTCCATCTGCTTCAGTGAAATCTGTTTGACTCCAGGGATTCATGCTGCTTTTCTAAGGGTGGATGAGATTTGAAATTCTCTGGTTGGAAATCGTGCAGTGTGGGGGATGCAAGCAGGGGCAGGCAAAAACAGTACATTGATCAGATGCATCTCAGTCCTAACGTTACAACCCCCTGCTTTGGAAAAACACATTATTTTGCAAAATACAGCATAGCAGTGTGGAATCGTTATTGAACTGTTGGCTCTGTGGTGAACAACATGTTTGTGGATGCAATCTTATTTTGACCTTTTGAAATGAAATATGTGATCTTGCCACTGCACTGCAATTAGCTAAAATAGCCAAAGCTTTTAGGTAAATTTGATTTGTGAATGTGCATTTAGACCAAAAGCTCTGCATATGAATATACTGTAAATAGACAAACACAGCATCCAGTAGTTATTGTTGATATTATAGTTCCTTAATATGACTAAGCACTTGCCTTTTCCTGGGCAACCCAGATAGTACTTGGTTTTACTGTGCATGGTTTGTTTCATATTTAACAGCAGCTGCACACCCGTAGTGTGAAGACGGTTTCCTCAGCGTCTGTAGTCTTACCTTTTTGACAGGGTTTTCTTTTATGTCCTTGAAGTTTTCTTTTTGTCTTTGTACATAAACTGGATGGAAAACTTTTTTTAGGTACATAAACAATATACATTTGTAGTTAGTACCAGTTATTTTGGGACATACTGTATGGAAAAAACCTGCAAAATAGGGTGTGATATGACACAATACAGTGTAGCCCTATGGAAGAATTTTGGGGAAGGCAACTCTTACTAACATTCTTAGTCGCTTGTGATGTTGTCAGTAAATAATTGTTCTGAGTTAATTTCTAATTGCATATCGTTAAATTATATTATTCCTTTCAGAAAAAACAAAAATTGCATCTGGTTTTAGAGATTTAACTTACTTCCATTTTTCCTTTCACACGTTAAACCTCATTAAAAAGTGAAATGTGAACATCTATATATGTCTGCCCTTTCAGCTGGTTAAGAGTGAGCTTTCAGCCCCAGGAAAAATACTTGTATGGAATATAAACCTGTAGCAAGTGCTGCAACTTAATTCCCAATGGACTTTAGAGTATATCTAATTCTGGAAGTCTAGCAATAATTCTGTCTTTTGGTTGACAGAATTTTGAGAAACACACAAGAAATTCCAATGCATATACCCTCCCTCGTCTATTGCCGTTATTGACCCCAGTCTGATTACCTTTCTCACTGCGCATCCTATTAAATTAACTAAGATAACATTATCATTCTGTTAAATTGAATCACTTCTGCTGCTGCAGACACAGTTATGTCACGACTCCATGTAAATGAAGCTCCGGTGCCAAATCAGTTTCACAAGTACACCAATAATGCAGTCTGGAGTTGACCATTTAAAAAGACCTTTGTTTGTGTGATATCTTGCTTTTTAACAATCTCCCAAGCGTCTGATCGAACAACAGAGATCTTTTGTTGTGAAGGTGTTAGACAGAACGTATGGTTCCTATTGTAACAGTGCAAAGGTCTAGGTCACTCATTAAAGATGACTTTTGAATATGATGTAATTATTTGTGCTTCACAGTGAATGCCATAACTCCACTGACAGAATAAAGGTGAGAGTCTGGGACGAAGACGATGACATCAAGTCCAGAGTCAAGCAGCATTTCAAAAAGGAATCTGATGATTTTCTTGGGCAGACAATTGTAGAAGTGAGAACGCTGAGTGGGGAGATGGATGTCTGGTACAACCTAGGTATGTTAATGTTGCCAGTTAGATAATATTCAATTTGGACCTCATAACTCCACACTTAAAACGCCCCTGTATTTGTATATCGGTATTCTTTAGTGTGATTGTTTATGGAAACTTTGAATAAAGATGTATAGCCTTAGATGCTTACATTATTCCTAAATAATCAATTAGAGAGTTTCACCCTGCAGAGACAACTTATTAGTCATGTAATTTAATATTCTTGTTTCATAGGACGCAGAGTGCTACTGTACATGTCTTTGAGCTAGGAAGCAGTGTAACATTAGGGTCAAAATGTAGTAGAGTTACATGATGAAATAAAATTGTCAAAAATTCTGCTCACATACTGTAACACTGAAACTGCCATGCTTCACTCTTTGTTATAGCAATTTTGGATAAGCAAATAGACAGCCAAAGGAGACATCTAAAGATAAATGTGACCTTAGGCAGATATTTTGAGAGCATAAATATATTGCAGCTGAACACTGACAATTCGAACAAGAAAGGAATCCTGTAAGGAAAAGGATATTGCCCAGTTAATACTTTCTTAAGGTTTATATTGGAGTATTTTAAAAGTCACAGAATTATACATTAATGCAAACACGTTGGTTGTCTTTTCAGGAAACACAAAAACTGATATTGAGGAATGTTTTATGACATCTAATATCTTATATTAGTTTAATTTCATATTATGTTGTGTGTTTTGTCTAATTCTCAATGTGTGTTCCTGAATTGTTATTTCTAGTCAGAAATAACAATTCAGAATGATAGATGGAGTGTCTTTTTAACCTCTGATATTTACATGTTTAACTATTTCATTGTTTAGAGAAAAGAACTGATAAATCTGCAGTGTCTGGTGCCATTAGATTAAAAATCAGCGTTGAAATGAAAGGAGAAGAGAAAGTTGCCCCGTACCATGTGCAATATACATGTTTACATGAGGTAATATCTGATTTTAAGATATACATTAATATTTTTAATGTTAACATTTTATAATTTGCATTAATATTTAATTTGTGTAACTAATGACTTGAAATAAGGGTGTTGCCAGAACATTGTTCTGGGCATGGCTCATTTTCAATGAAGGTTTGAATATCATCTTTGCTAAATATGTATGTTGGGAGTTTTTTTTAAGTGTTTCCAAAAAAAAACGTCTTTCTACAAATTAATAAAATGTATAAGCATTGATCAAAACAGCAGTGGAAATTGTTTAAGCCCTTGGCTTCACACAATGTTCTATGTGTTGTTCAGTGTAGTGATTGATCCATAGGGATATTTGTTTTCTCTTTTTTTCAGAACTTGTTCCATTATTTGACAGAAGACAAAAATGGTGGTGTTGTAAAAATCCCAGAAGTGAAAGGAGACGAAGCCTGGAAGGTATACTTTGAAGATGCTGCTCAAGAAATTGTTGATGAATTTGCAATGCGGTATGGAGTAGAATTCATCTACCAGGCAATGACGTAAGTACAAACTACTTGAAACACAAGGGGCAAGGGATTGTCAGATCTATGCCCTATTAGCCAATACATACTGTAGCGTGAATGGGCTGGGCTGGTAGGTAGGTAGGTGACGCAATCAAATATGAAGACATTAGCCCAATACAGCTTCTGCAAGTGAGCCGGCTCTTTTGTACCGTGGTGTCGGCACTATGCTTCAGAGCCGGAGGTCCCGGGTTCGCGTCCCACCTCCTCTTGTGAGAAGCCTCTGCCTGCGGAAACCGCGGTTCTCTACAATGCAATGTGAATGTGTTTTTAGTGTTCCTTGTCGAAAGTCAATTTTTCAGCTTCTCTAGATCCCACTTGAGGGTTACTGCTGGTGAGAGTGGTTTTATATTGTGGTGTGTGAAGTGCTTTGCTGGTGAGAGAGGTTTTATGTTGTGGTGTGTAAAGTGCTTTGCTGGTGAGAGATGTTTTATATTGTATTACTCTTATTGTATTACTTGTATTGTAACGCTTGAAATGTTTTTGCCTACGATTGTAAGTCGCCCTGGATAAGGGCGTCTGCTAAGAAATAAATAATAATAATAATAATAATAATAATAATTGTGGTGTGTGAAGTGCTTTGCTGTTCAGGAGACATGAAGGTGCTGCAAGAGTGTGGTACTGAAAGATGAAAGGTTTGTACAGACAGGACAACTATCTTTCTCAAGAGATTTATGACAGATATGAAGCAACTTTTGCCCTCCCTCAATGGACTTGTATTTCAATCCAAACCAGACCTAAGATCACTCTGACTTGATAGATGTATACATCATAATTCATCCTCATCTGGTACTGGTTCAGCAGATGTTCCTTTTGAGCCCTTTTAAGATTAAAGTGTTGATGAGCTGAGACACTGCTTCACAGTACAGAGAGGACACACTGAACAATACAGTCTTGAGATGATTTCCATTACACGAGAGTAGATGTTAAAACTGATTTCCTGCCTACTTTGTTCTGTAGCCATAAAGAGTGTCTTTCAGTAAAGACCTTCTAGGTAGCAGTGTGCTAAATGCAGGTTATAAAATCAACTGGAAGAAAATGCTTTAATCATTTAGACTCACTGAGCGGATGCCTGTTAAACTCCCACCAGCTTAGGAACTGCTTAGAAATATTGGTCTCAGTGCTACATTCAGTTGTGCAAACCTCTTGTTACTCGGTTCTCACACTTTGCTGTCAAAACCTGGCTTGCTTTTGCTGGTGATAAATGTTACCTTCCAGGTTTGTCATCTTGGATGACAATGCAGCTGGGTCCTCTATTGAAAGAAACCTAGTATCCAGAAGCGTGGTCTGGTTCATTTTCACCCTGTGAACACATTCTGAATTCATTAAGTGAAAGATACATGCAAATTATACAGCAGCCACTTAACTGAATAAAATGACAAAGTGATTTAGCTGAATATATAATTACATTTATTGGCAAAACTCTGGGGAATGCTATCTGATTAGAACCTTTTCCAGCTAATTGCATTACCATTAGTGGGTTCACTTAGCTATATCTTCAGTAATACATATTTTAGTAAAAATATAAACTATTTGGATAATATTATGTTTAATATCATCAATAGTGGTAGGTTTGCACGTGTTGTGGGTGATGCTGAAAAACTTTAATATTATATAGTACACAAGTATCTAGATCCTAATGTGAATGATTTCTCAAGACCTGAACCCATAAGAGCTTTAAAGCATTAGGTCTGATTCACTAATGCTGCAGGAGCCTGCTTCATGACCCACAATCAAAGTTTGCAATGCAAGTCATTTTCCATAAACACCGGTAGGGTCACAGCTAAATGTAGTCACCTGCTGTTCTCATGGTCTCCAGCCCCATTGCTACAGAATGCACATCCATCGATATGTTTGCTCTCTTTAATGAGATGTCTGCCTGACCTGAATGAAGTGGTTCCCATGTGCATTTCCCATGGATCTTTAAATGAAGGGGTGGCATTTTCTAGTTATCAAAGCATTTTAACTACTTGTAGAGGGATGCAGAAGATAAAGGAATTTGGATCACAAAACAATGCACACATTTATTTAGACTGTGGTGATGGTATGGAGTGGATTTCCCAGTCTTTGTTCTTGATACTAAATCATTGGGACCATTGAAGACTTCACTTGACAAAGTTTTCTGGTCAACCAGCTACTAGAAACAGGACTAGCACTGATGGCCCGAAGGGCTTCTTCTCGTTCCTAAATTTTCTTTTCTGATTGATTTAAGTACATTGTTTTTCAAGTGATCAAAACACATTGATAGATTTTCAAAGCTTTTTACTCTAAATTATTCAGTGCAATATTTTTAAATGATAGGAAAAAACACTAATTACAAATCTAATAAATAAAAACGTAAGACTACAAGTCCCTTTATTAAATGTCTGAATTGTTTATCTATGGTTTTGTGACTTTTGTTTATTTCTGAATAAGAATGTGGTAATGATGATTTGGACTCGAAAGCTTTGTGATTCTAGCCCTTTGCATCTCATAATGCACTAAATACAAAAGCAGAAAGTGCCTATTTTATGTAAACTCAAATGACCGCAACAAAGTGGGGGCTGTAGTCTGTGCATGCTTCAAGTTAAAACACGTTTAAAAAGAAGAAGAATTCCCTGTATCGCTATGAGAGACAAACAGGTTGTACTGAATGGTTTTATTAAAAGGTGTTTATAGATATGAGTGTAGCATACCCTGAAGGAACCATTTATTTTATGATGTTTTACAAGTGTATGCGTTTTTATTTGTATGTATTATTCTCCCACAGGCATTTCTCTTGCCTGTCTTCCAAATACATGTGTTCTGGAGTCCCTGCAATGATGAGTACCTTGCTGGCCAACATCAATGCTTATTATGCTCGCACAACAGCTACAACTAATGTGTCTGCTTCAGACCGCTTTGCTGCTTCAAACTTCGGGGTGAGTTGCAATTGTTTGTTTTATATCCATACGTTTAAATGTTATTTATTTTACATAAGAATTGTGAATGAAGTGCTCATTAACGGAACTGGGCAATGCCATTCAGTCACGGGCCTCTCGTCAGCCAAATTGTTCATCGTTTGGTGGTTTGTTATGTGGGTTTGATGTTCATCAAGTATTATTGTGTCATTTTATACTGATAGACCATTCATTTCTTTCAACACAGAGGGAAAAGTTTGTAAAACTCCTTGACCAATTGCACAACTCGTTGAGGATTGACCTATCAAAATACCGGGTATGTATATTATACATATTATTTTACCTAGGTCTAAACTAATAGTCATTGGTCTTATTCACCTAGTTACATTATTAATGAGCTGTATACTTACAGCTGACTAGAATGTGATCTCAATCCTTGATCCACTTGATTCTCAATCACTGGTACACTTTCTAAACTTTTCTAAACAGCAATATTAATACAATACATTACTCTAAATCAATCATCACACATTTTTAAGCTGTACGTATCCCATTAGAATGTATAAAGTCAGATAATATTCCTCCATTCCCTGCTTATGGAATGATTAGTTTGGTGAATAGTTTTAGGAGATTAGAATCATCTACACTCCCAGCTCCAATTTCTTGGTCCACTGGTTTCAGCATTACTACAGTGAATTTGCTTGACTGTTTTAGACCTATTTAATCCCATAGAAAGTGTAAATGTTTAAGTCTGGTATTTAGCATATTTGCTTGTCTCAATATACCATCACAACCTTTCTTACCAATCAGACAACTCTGTTGCAGTATATTATGATACATTTCTGCTTTTGATTTCAGTACTGTATGAAATTAAACTAGTTTAGGATAACTGAGACTATAAAAAAATGTATAGGTGACATTTACATCTGAAATACCTTGCTGCTTTGCTTCATTTTGTTCAGTTCCATTTTGTATCTTTCTGCCTCTTCTACTGCTCGGTTCAGACGCACCTCAGTGGTGCTGTGATTGGTCACAGTCTGCTTTTGTACTCTCTTCAGTCCTTCCAGTTCCTATTGATACACAAAACAGGACAGAAAACAATTGTACAAGTGGTTACATCAGCAGTGTTAGAAAAGTGTGTACGTTGAGGAACTGACTCAGATGGTACTTTCACTTAATTGTGTCCTGCACCATGTTACTGTTACCATGTTACATGCTTGAACGGTCTCAGTCATCTCAAGCAAATATTCTGACTCAATATTGACTGTCTCACTAACTCGAGGGAATAATACAGAAACCAGTGTTTTATTTGCAGACAAGAATTGATCAGTATGTGAACTGTGTAATGTACCGCACACCCTGCAAGAACATATCATAGTCAATTTGGTAGAGGATGTAACGCTCTTATTTTAGTGCAGTAAGGGGAAATTAAGCCTGGCAGTAAGCAATGCAAATCAATAGAGCCTCAGAATACTGTGGAAGAATAGAACACACCTTCCCCAACACAAAGAGACAGAATCTTACCTCAGCACATCCTTCTGATACACCTCATGATGACATTTTTGAGGTTTATTTCTCCTGTAGCTTGTCCAAACCTGTTTGCACTTTAATAGGCACAGTTACATACACTGTCCCAATAGCAATTGCTGGGAGTTAGGGCAGGTGGCTACATAGATGAGCCTTTACTTCTTGGACTCTATAAAAGAAGAGTCTTGTATGACACACAGTGCCCAGGGCCATTACCTTGGTTGAACATACCCTGCAGCAGTTTGTTTCAATCCACGAGGAATGGGATGAAAACAGAACATGAAAATAATGCACCTTTCCTGAAGAGTTTGTTTTGTCTAGTCAAAATATAAGACGTACCCCTTAACCTAAATTGAATCGGAACAACAGGCCTTTTTCTGGTGAAGGTTCTTTTAGAGAATAATATCTCAAGACTAGCAGTATGGCAAGAAGTGTTGCCATACTAATTAACTAGTGGTTGTTTATGTGGTGTGGATATTACCTGTATGTAATTAAAAAACAAACATAGTTCATTAAGCATTGCCCTTGGTGCTTACACAGTGTGTTTTAGCAAGCCCACCACCGCTGCCAGCTATCTGCCATTTTGTTGACATTACCAACACTGTAATAGCAATAATAAAGAACACAATTTGGCTCACACTTGATGAGATGCAGTAGTTAATGTGTATCTTCTTCCATAACTAATAGCTGTGCTGCCAGTATAATTTCCTCAGCCAGACCTCAATGGTGATTTAATAGATGTGCTTTTGACATATTAGTCCATCTCTTCTCTGATTTTGGTTTCAGATGATTCCTGTAGTAATTATAGGTAACAGATTAAATGTGTTCCGAAAGGTATGTGTTTTTTTCTATAAAGAAGTGACAAAGACCAGGTCAGTTATTTCTTTTTTTTATGTAGTTAAGGTCCATTGCTTTGGGAGTTTCAAGTGTAAAGGTCACAGAGCAAATATATCCAGTGAGCTAAACAGGCTTTGCTGGTCTCAAAGATGGATAATAGTATTCAGTGATGAATTGCAATCAATACTAATTGATGGTATATTGATAATACAAATCTTACAAATGGAAGTTTTTCTTACTAATGCTTGCTATGTGACACAAGGAGGTTGAATGAGTTATTCATGTTATTACCTAAAGGGAATTCAGATAAATTATTAAGATTTTCTGGAGCTATAGATAATGTTCTACTAAAGCATACAATAATTGGTACCAGAGAGTGCACCAGTTTGTCAGCTAGGGTTATGACCTGAAATCATCTGTAGCATTCTGCCTGTGGAATTCTGTGACATTCTAAAACTAGACCGCCACAATAAAGAAATCAGCATTATGAAACCTCATCTCTCTAGATAGCTCTGCACTGGCACAAAATAAAAGCCAAACAAAGAGATAGTCTGCAAGGATTGCCCTCAACATTTTGATTAATTCCCCAATAATCTTCTTTGCCAAAGGCTGCCAATTATAGCCAATGTTTAGCTTTGATGCAAGCTTTAAAAAAAAAACATAAGGAAACAGTTGAAAAGTACATTAAAGCTTATTGTGTGTATCTGTTTGCTGGATTGTGCATGTTTGGTGCTACAGTATTTGGCAGGCATGGAAGTCATTTTAGCCTGAACTTCACCAATCCAAATTTAAACAACACCATAGGCAAATTAAAAAGAAACCACATACTGTAACTGAAATGGAAGTTTGTTAGGAGTTGAAGAGCATGGAATGCAATGTAACACACTATTTCAGGGGATCCTGGTATTCCATGTCAGTCTCATTTGAACTCTCAGCTGTGATAAAATCACTTACCACCGATTATGTTATCGTGTATTCTGCCTTAATTGTAATAAATCAATACCCAAAACAGCCAAGTCTCAGTGAACCATCACAATTTGTGTATTCTTTCTATTTAAATGCAGATTACAGTGGAGATATTTGGTCATAATCATGCAGTAAATTGAGCAGTTGAGACTCCTGAGGACTTCATTACTGTTATTATGTTTTATTAGCAAAAGTCAAATTGGAATCAATAATAGTACATAGAAATCTAAAGTAAAAAACATTGATCTAAAGCTGTCTGTTTCCCTTTTGTAATTATCAGGACAATTTCCCTGCCAGCAACCCTGAAAGGCTTCAGGATTTGAAGTCAACAGTGGACCTGCTTACCAGCATCACCTTTTTCAGGATGAAGGTAGGATGTTATTTATCTCAGCTGCCAGTTCAAGGAACATTGCTCATTTATTGTCGGCAAAAGGCCACATTTAATTTGTTACCCTTGATCAACCCTGGTAAGGTATATTCATCATCTCAGTGATTGGGGTCCATGGTTTCACTGAGCCTGTAATTAAGCTGATTGAAGATGGAACAAGTGTTAGATTTTAATGATTTAGATACATAAGCTTCTGGTTTGAATTATTAATTAAGTTGTTCTTTTTTCTGGAAATCAGCTTGTTGGGCAAAAAAAAGAACTTATGACCATGTTATTCCATCTCTATATTATAAAAGGCTATATATCCTGTATATCCTCCAACCCCTTATGTCTCTCTCTCGCCCTCTCCGCTCATCCCCTACTGGCCGGCTTCTTATGCCTTCTTTTCACTCTCTTACCTCCCATGCTCACTCCTTCTCTTCCCTTGTCCCCCTGTGGTGGAATCAGCTACCAGTTATCCTCAGGACTGCTCAGTCTTTTACTGCTCTTCTCCGTCTTCTCAAAACCCACGTATTCAACATTTATTTATATATCTTTTTTTTGTATTCCTGTACTTATATTTATTTATTGTATATATGTGTTTGTTTTGCATTTTTATTGTTGGTAACTTAATATATTTAAGATATACAGAGTACATTAGATACATTCTAATGTACGTCAATTACAAAGAGATTCCACTTGTCATAAAATAATGTACTCTACAATAATCCTGCTAGCTGTTTTGTAAACTTTTAAAGTGGCTGACTTTAGATCCTATGATCTAGACTTCTGACACCTTGCAGTAGAATAGTCTAAAACAGGAGTTCACTAAGTTTTGGTCAAGGAAGGCCACTTAACAGGTGGGGCTTTGAGTGGTGGGTCACATAATAAAATGCACTATAATTAAACACCAATATGTGCAATAAATATAGCATACCTTTATCTCTCTCTCTCTCTCTCTCTCTCTCTCTCTCGCTCTCTCTCTCTCTCTCTCTCTCTCTCTCTCTCTCTCTCTCTCTCTCTCTCTGTATATGTATATATATATATATATAGACCCAAGATGTACATCTTTTCAGCTGCCTTTTCTTTTAGGATAGTATTGGGGAAGTGTTAAGCTTGATATCTGCAAAGTTTGTAAGCATTTGTTTTGTATTTCAGCATATTATTTGCTGGTTTCACAGACCCTGATTAGCACTAATCTTGGTTTACCTTACCTAAATTAACATTGGGTAGTCCAGGACTAGTGCTAATCGGAGTCTGTGAAACCAGCTGTAAGCCACGTTAAGCGCTTTTCACGTTACGTGCGGTTCACATTAAGCAGGTTATTTTGAAGGCTTAATGTGATTATTATAGTGTGTATGTTAATGAAAACCATGACTAATTATTATAATTATTAGATTTCAAGGAACTTGCCTAGTTTCTGCTTGAGTGGGATTTATGCAGCTGACTTTTTTCGGCGATCACTTGGGACAGTAATCACCCCTCTTGCAGTTGAGATCGGCACCCCTGGCTGCACGTGTGTCTTGTTTTCATGTTCTTAAAGCTACAGTAGTGCCGTGCTGTGATGTGCGCTGCTAGTACCGATATTGAGCAGAAAATTAACTTCTAATGGCCCAAGTCTTTCTAAGAAAATATAGAAAAGTCTCAGAAATGTTTGATGAGGTTCCGCAGACAGGGCCACACTTTGGAAACCCCTGGTCTACAACATTAATAATATAATGACGCTACATTGCAGCCTGCATATACTTTCATTTCCAAGCAGCACTTTTCATAACAATCCCAACTAGCCATACAAAAATGCAATACCTGATATAAACAACTATTGATTTTGTTTACAATGAAATGGTATTCATTCCAAATGAAGTCCTGCAGTAAAGGCCAGCTTCGTTTGACCAGCTCAGTCACATAGTCACAGAAGTTGTAAACATAGATTCAAAGCTTAAACCAAAAGATCTTTTGCCATCACATGCTGTACAGACTTTGGGTTTCATATGCTGCAAGCGTATTTGGTACTACAGTGAAATTAGATAAGTATTTCTGACCTTTCCTTGCAAGTTAAAGCTTTTAATTGCTAAACCTCCAATAGCACTGGTAGTAATGTTGTGTTATTGAGAAATGCCAAAGTGTATGTCTGGAGTTAACAGTATTGTTTAATGACTTTTAGAACTTCCCAATCTCTTTTCAATTACACACCTCCTTCCTTTTATATTTGAATTATCAATGTATGTTACCACACTATAACCTAGTGCATTGTTGTTGCCTGCCTATATTATTATTACATCCCATTGCCCTGAAGCTTTTTTTTTTACGTACAGTCCAAGCTGGGAAGGTCCCCATACGAATAACAGATTCGATTCTGCTTCAGTTCTGATTCCTTTGTTATTAAGCTTTGTGTCAACCTTTTTTTAAGGTTCAGGAACTGCAGAGCCCACCCAGAGCCAGTATGGTGGTGAAAGATTGTGTGAGAGCCTGTCTGGACTCCACATACAAATACATTTTTGACAACTGCCATGACCTCTTTAACCAAGTCGTTGATCAGGTAAGACATTTATAACGTGACATTGATTAAACTGTTGCGTGTGTGTGTGTGATGAAAAGTGTATTTAAACACTTTAGGTTTGGCATTTCTTCCATTTCATAATTGTGCTCACAGATAATCCAGTAATAAAGCAAGTGCAGCAACAAGAGCTTTCCTCCTGTCTATGTACTCATGCGTATATACATCGTGTGTAATTTATTGAGTGTTACAATGTAAATGTTAAAAACGAAACTATTCAATTCCTAACAAAGTGTGGCTTCCACATTGAGGTACCAAGCAGAGAAGCTGGAACGTTGCCACGAATTAAAAAAAATGCTTTGTATTTTATTATGTTGAACTGTTGTTGCCAAAATACTGTAGGACTGGACCCGTAATACTACCAGCCAGCAGATTTTGTTGTAAGGGCTGGGGAGCAAGCAAGGTCTGACCCCCCCAGAGCTGAAAAAGCTAAGCTATGCTATGGGCAGTTATCTGTAGTTCTCTCTCATAGTGAGTTATTGCACATTAATGTTGTAGAAAAACACTGTCATGAAGCCATTTGTAATTAAAATAGCTTTCAAGTGAAGTGATGAAAAGCAGGTTGAAACACAATAATAATTATACCAGTTCTTGGTGTAGCCCCCTCTCACCAATTTTGACCCAAACTCATTATTAAATGTTTTTATTTGCATTAGTAATAAGCCTCTCACTCTTGCCTTATATTTGATCATTTATGGCCCTGAGTGATAGTAACAATACATCACGCTTTTGTGGTTCACATAAATTGCCTTGATACAGTGCGTAACCAGCAGTACAGACATGGTAAGCCTTTTAAAGCAAGGAATGTTCTCAACTGAGTTGGCTGATTTAATTGTTTGTTTGTTTGTCTGTCTCATATTCTTATTTATTGTGAAAATAACCTTAGCTATTGATACATAGGTAATAACTTGATTAAAGCTGGGGGGGGGGGGGGGGGCAATCACACTTTATAGGTAATTACTGCCCTCTAGTGAGAGTCGATAGAAGTACATTTCATGCCTTGTACGATAGTTTTCAATTGTGTTATGCTGATGTGTTCATTGATTCATAATGATGATAATTATAATATTAATAATAATAATGATTAATTGTACGAAACAGGTACTAAAGGGTTAAAGGAGCTTGCCTGAGCAAATTTATTAAAGAAGTCAGCTCTACCTCCAGACTCATTTTGCTTTCAACCGATAAGAAAGAAGAAAAGAAGTGAAATAGACATCTACTTCTAAAGATTTAGATCAACGTCAAACTATATCCTTTGCATCTCAGTGCAGCCGTTCTAGTAGGTTAATGTTATAAAGCAATAAAGTGGTATAATGATATTACTGACAGCTGCATTAACAGTGTGGTCTAATGCTTTCCAAACATTTAGAGCTACAGTTTCAACCAGCCTTATTGCACACTTACTGTAAATCATGTAGGATCCTGAGCAGTTGACAGCTCAGGTAGCTCAGAGGAATCCTGTGTCAATGTAACTTTAAACGGAAGTCAAAATAAACAAATACACCACGTTTTGCCTTATCGTCTGATCTGCTGACTGTTTTGTCAAAGGTTTTCATAATAGCCTTCAGATGGTCAAATACTGAATGATATGGAGAATTTGATGTCCTGTCAGTTTCATCACATAATGCTTTGGCTATCGCAGACCGTATGGGAAGATAATGACATTAAATCATTTATTTGCCAAACATTTTATCCAGCGCGATTTCTATAAGCATATGGTTATATTAGTGACAGCTACCTTTTGTTGGTTATAAGTGTATGTCTAATTCCATTCAAAGCGTTTGTTCTATGCTACATTTCCTGCGTTCATGTGCAATTTTAACGCAGGCATACGGCTGAACTGATTTGTTGAGTCTGTTATTGGTTACGATAAATACATGTGTTTAGTCATAGTAATCAATCATAGTAAAAAAAATGAAAAGACTGATTCAGAATACTGTATATTAATATTAACATTATATTAAAAATAATGTGATAAACTTTAGTACTAATGTGAAAAACTGCTTTCATAATAAAAACTCATTCTGTTTATGATAAAAACGTACTGAAAAGTTCCTTTGAGCTCAGCCTCCAATGCGGCCTATACCATTGCAGATACCTATAGCAGGGTTTGCTCAAGACAGTCCTGGCTTGATTAATTGTATTGCATTGCATTGCTGCATCAGAATACATGCTATGAACGAAAAGGGGTACTTGTATAGTAATACCGTGATACTGGGACATGTAATACCTGTAACTCAAAATAAATTGCTAATTCAATTCTGTGATTTTAATTAACGCGTTAGAGAACTCAGTCTCATTTTCCAACTGTTGTTACCGTTGGTGCTTTACAAATGATGTTAAAAGTAGAATTAGAAAAATAATTGATTATGGATAATTGGTTATTTATTGTATTGAAATATTATACTGATGCACATGAAGGTTACATTTTTGCCAATATGTTGGATGTCACAGAGACAGGAAACGTATATCATGAAAAAGTATTGATTTATAAATGCTACATACTGTTAAGTTTAATTTTCATGTTGGCTGTGTGGTACCTCGACTTTGTCAATCTAGAAATGTAATAATCATCATGGATTATGGGATTATTATGTCATTTTCCTATCTTGAAAGATGGACACATCTGTTAATTACATGCTTGTCCAATACTTGAAAAATACATTTAATCAACACAGGGGCAGCTATCAAAGAAAAAGAGAATTACTCCCCAAACAGCTTTCCAAAGGACCCTAACAAAGTGACTCATTCTCTTATTGTTTTAGAATAAGTATCATTTACCATCTGTGATTATAGTCTTTAATGAACACTATTACTGACCCAATGCATTCCTGCAACTATAAATTCATTTCTAAATCAATTACCTGGAATGGTTTAACAGGACATTTGAACAAGAATGTGCTTAAAGGTCCTCTGGGATAACCCTGAAGCTAAACAAAGTATTTTTTGTGATAAATAAATAAATAAATAAAATTTTCCGGTAGAATATATTGCTTTTTGTAACAGTTGTTCAACATTTGTTCTTTTGATCACAGTATTGGTATATAAACATTTTCTTTTCTTAGCTTGTTCATTTCTGTGTTTTATTCGGTATGAATCGAGATTTTGAATCAAAAGGCCTGTCTTTCACAGTATTATCAATGCAAGTAATTATGTTGTTTTTAAGGCCAATTTGCTGAATTATTACAGTATTTGGGAAGTACTGTATAATCCAAACAACCTTCTAGCTAATAAGAGACCATTGACATGAATTTTATATATTGGTAGCCTGCTGTTTCAACAGTGGATAAAAAAATGCAAAAGCCAGGTTTTAAATAAGTAATGCACTTTTGGAAAAAGTTACGCAATGGAAAACAACAGGGAATGTTCAGCTACTGAGCAGCACTATATGTGGTGGCATACATCAGCGGTTCAGCTCTAAGGATGGTATTGCTCACGGCACCATGCATCACATGGGAGATCCCTGGTCACCCTGTTTTCTGAAGGTTATGTTTATCAGTCATCAGTGGTGGTAGAGAGGGATAATAGGAAAATACATGGAATGGCGAAATATAATCTGACATCAGCCTGTGCCCTACGTCAGAAATTGTTTGTTTGTGTGAAGATGTCAACCGGTGTGTGTTATGCAGTGGACAATTTATCCATGTTCTCTGACGGGTCTGAATGTATGCTTTCTGATTTATGTTGATGGTCCGAGTCAAGTGAAGATTATTGTTTTTTTTGTTTTTTCACTGGTTGAAAAATATAATATCCTCCCTGTGTTTGTTGAATTAATGCCCTTATGGCATAACAATATTTCTTGAGCATCAGTAGTAGTTTTTCTAGGAAGGATTGAAGGATTGTAGGCAACATTTTGTTTTGCCTTCCCGAGCTATAGAGCGGGTGTTGGAATCAATTTTGGTTCTTGCTTCGGGTACATTAGCATAGAAAAATAATTGTACTTTATAGGCTGATCATTGCATCTCTACGTAAATATCTTTACATAGTCTCTTTCGACATGTTTGAGTTCCTGGTTTGCTTTGCTAAAATAACCCCTGAATAAATGTGTGTGAAAACACAATGAATTTGTATTTTTACACATTGGAATTATTGACTTAAACTGAATGTTTATCCTCTGAGCTGTGAGGTTAGTGGAGCATTTCTGAGTTTAATTTATAATATCCATGAAGTGAATCTATAGACTTGCCTGCATTACTTTTAAAACCAATCTGCATAAGAAAGGGCAACATTACTGAGAAATGTATAGTGTCCGTACTTGTATTTTTAAATTGTTTAGTAGCAGATAAACTAGTAGGTGATCCCTCCATCAGGATTGAACCACAGAAGCTAAGCACCATGGACCTGGCACTTTGCCCGCCCATGTTTTGTCAGCCTAGTGCTTGTGAAAAGACAGAGGGTTTTAATCTCAAACACTGGCAATGCCTTTCAAAGTTCAGATACTCACTGTAGCTAACCCAATGGCATATTTTTTAAAATCAGTAATAGCAGTGTAAACAACTGAAAAGTATATTTAACACACTCATTTGTCTCTTGTGTTTACTGTATAGTCCTGTAAAACCTCCCTGGGCAATATATTACAGTAGCTTACAAAACAAAACAATATTGACTAAAGCCATGGGGCATTAAAGCCCCTTTCTTAGCCGCCTGAAGCTTGTTCAGTATCTGTAGGTAGTTAATGATCTTCTCCCGCTGTTCAGATTGTAAAACTACTTCACTGGTTATAACTGACTGAATTGTTCCCTGAATCGTTCTCTCATTTCTACTATGCACCGTCTCGGACAGGTTTTTTTGTCTAAAGATGCGTTACCTCAAATTCAGTAGTACCTCTGGCTTTCCCAGCCAAGCCTATCACGTTTAGACTGAGGCTTTTATGAGAGCTGTGAAGAGATGCGCAAGGATGGCTTTTTTAACGAGAGCCCCTCTGCTGCCAGAAACATTTTAATAATAACTGTTTTATGAATTGGTGAAGCTGTAGTGTAGATTCTATGCTTGGACAGAAACATAGTTGTATAAAGATAGCTTTTAACCATCTCCACTCTCTTTCTCTGAGCAGACCAAGAAACAAGATGTTCCACGAGAGGAACAGGGACCAAGCATCAAGAATTTGGATTTCTGGCCTAACATGATTACACTGATGGTGACTGTCATTGACGAGGACAGGACAGCCTACACGCCTGTTCTGAACCAGTAAGTAAACACAGTGCACGATAGGTTTCCCACCATTAGTGTGGTATGTGACCTTAATGCTTAAAGATTCATTATCACGCCCATATATACGTTTATAACAGTACCTGTTAGATGCATTGGACCTTGCTGTGCTGTTTCCTGTCTTCCCAGATCACTTGAAAAAGCTTTCACTACTTTTTTTTTAGCATTATGAACTGCTTTTGGAAACTCTGATCTATCCCGAAGCTTGATGGTGTTTTTACATTATCACAAGTAGGAGCGAGTGCAATTTTTGTTTAATAAGATGAACTTAATATGCATAATATAATATTTCAAGACGACTAAATGTACCAAAGTAAAATAAAAATAAAAAACATGGCAAAAAATGGAAACCTATGGTGAAGGCATAGTATAAAAATTGGAAAAGAATGGGAAACTGCAAAATTACCATGCAAATTTATTGTGGTGAACGTTTATAAGGGTATTGAGAATCGCAGTGCAAGATGACATAATACATTGAAAATTAGTATTTTGTGTTTACTCGTTTAATGAGATCAACTATGGCCTAGTATGTTTTTGTACAGACGTTTTTTAAAATATTCCCACAAAAAATTAAATATAAATGTATTTTTAATGGCACAGTTTGTCTAAAATGAATTCTATACCACTGCACTGTTTTGACATGTTGATATCAACTTTGAATTATAGGTTCCCTCAGGAGCTGAACATGGGAAAAATCAGTGCAGAAATCATGTGGAACCTTTTTGCCCTGGATATGAAATATGCAATGGAAGGTAGGTATTGTAAAAAGCATGTGTAGATAAGGCAAGAATAATTCCCAATTATGAACCGAAAACAGAGGTTTTGCAGGTAATATGCCTTGCTCAGATATGTCTGACACTGCGTATCATGGTGTTTCCAAGTTACTTTCATACTAGGACAAAAATAATGATTCATTGGACAGTGCACTGTGGTTTATTGGGCAGTGCACCAGTGTGTCTGGAGCTATTAAGATTCAGTACAGTATCATTTTCCCTCATTGATTATCTACTAGCACAGAGAAGCGTTTGGCAACATTTCATTTCAACAAGACTAAGAATTGAACTACCAGATAGTCTCACACTTCCCAGTGTTGCATGTGCGTTTCACCAGACTCTTTACCTCTTTGCTTATAATAATGAGTTTAAACCTCACAGTGTTACCCATACATTTCTTGTCAGGAAAGATTGTTGCTTTGCTGTTGAAACATATGAGTGGCGCATTGTTTTTAAGTATAGAGCATAACAAAATGATCAGGTGATACTGGTAAAAACTTTAGCTTGCTATAAATCCCATCACAGCACTTGTGGATGATGATTTTCAATCGTTTTCTTTTGAGGTGTTTAAGCATTCTTGTCTATTTAAACTGCTAGATGGAAGATTTATGTGTCTAGAAGTGTCACGTGTGCTTTTGACACATGGAGTTGAGTATGGTAAGAACTTTAATGAACCTTTAGTACTTTGAATTCAATGCAGATTTATAACACCATGTAATTAGCATGATTTTATGGCCAGGGTTGCTCTGAATAATAGCATTATCTATAGTTCTACAATAATAATCTTCTAAAATTGAGAGATAAAACAGACCAGTTTTTTTATTCATATTTATAATATTGTATTAGAATAAGAACAATAGTTGGCTTTTTGATAAGCTGCATTTGTACTCTGTTACAACACTTTAATTATTCATATGTTGTTTGAAGGCACAGACACTCTTTCATTAAAGATTATGTTTTGTTCAGATTTTTAGTGTATTGTGGTAATCTTTCAACAGGATTTATGGCATTTATAGCTTTTGCCAACTGATTCACCTCATGAAACTGAAGCCAACAATGTTAGTAGGAAGCTGTAATAGAATGAATGCATTTGCTATAAAATGTTTATAGGCAGGATAATAATACATATAGCCCAGCACTCTTTGTAATCAAAAATTACAAGACACAAGAACAGTTACTTTTAAACTGAAAACCCCTTGCTTTAAGCTGCAGTGTCCCACATTTATAAAAGTATTAAATTAAATTCGATTTTACTTATTGACTGTTTACTGCAGCCTTGTGTGTATTCTACTTTATCGAAAGGCAGACTTGTTTACTTTCCCCAAAAGGTTGTTTAAACTGCTGGGACACAAGCTTACACTCGCTTTGAAACATCATTACCATATGGCAGTCTCGTTCATTTGGGTTAGAATCATTTACATTTCTTGAAAGAGTAACTCCATATTATCAAATATTAAAACTCCACTGTTTCAGAAATCAGACAGTTTCACAGTCCTGGTAAATTGCATTAGACAGGCCCCAGACACATGCAGTTTGCAATGGCCATGTGTATCTTGAATCAGATGACAAATTAGGTCAGTTAGTTTTACACACAATATTTGTCACTGGTTTAGTCACACAGGACAGAGAGTGTAACTAAATGTGTATTCATTTTGGCTTTTCCCACTGTAGTGTTGTGCCCTCACTTGGTGGCCATAAGCCTGATAAATGAGAAGCCTAACTCGATCTTGCTATGACAGCAGGACTTGCTCTCAGGTTCTTGGTTTTCATTTTCTCTCTGGGTTTGGTATCAGTTTTCAGTTAGACCCTGCTCAAGCAGATATGCATATTCTTAAGTCAAGTTCAATCAGGAGACAGTGTATTGGGATTCAGCCAGGTTGTGATGGGGTCATTCCATGACAAATCACCCCAAAAAAGTCGGATTTGATACCCTACCATCTCTGATTTATACCAAATTTGGTTCTTAGAGTTGTTTCAGGCAAACAAGCTCAAATTTAAACTTATTGTTTATCTTAAGCCCCTTTTACACTGGCACTTCTACCGAGGTCTGGACCCGGGTTCTGGCTACCTGAGTCACAATCCCATGTAGTGTGAAACCACGTACCTGGGTTGTACCCGGGTTAACCCGGGTTGAGCGAGAGAAAATGCATGACGGCCGAAGAAATAACCAACAGCCACGCCTGTGTGAAGGTTTTACTTCTGCAAGGAACGTTTTTGTTTATTCTGTTTAGCCATATTTTTGTTGCTTGAGACACACCATGTGCCAGATTGCAACAGGGGTGAAGAAACATTTAATCTAATCAACATTTGGGCTGACGTTTCTATCCAGAGAAGCTTCAATGGAAGCGTCGGTAACCAGCTGCTTCCAGGGCATTGATACACGTATTGTTTACTTGCGTCTGTCATCCAGGTCAACCCTGCTTTATCAAAAGCAGTGTGAAATTGTGTACCCGACCTGCACGACACCGGGTCCTGACCCGAGTAGGTTTCGACCCGGGTAGAGCATGCCAATGTGAAAGGGGCTTTATATATAGAAAAGTACAATTAGTGGAATATATAAACTATTAGGCTCTTACACATACATTTCAAGGTCACTTCCTTCTTTAGTCTGTAACTTAAAATGCACCTTTCTGTTTTGCCCCCACCCCACCTCACCCAAAAAAAACAGTTGTTTTTGTTTTATTAATTAACATTTTGGTGTGTAACGAGTATATTCTGTGATATTATATTGAACGTTTGGAAGCATCAGTTGTATTAAAAAAAGAGTAATTTTCACGGTGTCACTGTATACCGGTATATCTGGTCATTTCGATTATTATCGTTTACTCTCTGGATGTTGGTACTGAGACTGTATTTATGAACTACACAGCCACAAAGCCTTAGGGCATCTAAAATTCACATCAATAGAGGAATAACTGTGAAACATCCATTAGATCAAATCACCCACAGTGAAAATAAACCTCCAGTATTTTGTATCCATTATTACAGTATAATGAGTTTCTCAAAAAAAATAATTGGAAAGAAGACTTATGCAGACTGTATTTCATGCATTCCCAGAACAAAAAATCAAACCTCAATGCTGCATGACTCAATATCCAAAAGGCACTTTTTATTTGCATGTCAAAAACAGCATACACAAGAGAATTGAAGAAACATCATACACAAGAGAATTTTCTCTGCAAACTAAAACAGTTGCATCATCTGTGTTAGAGAGATTAGAACGTGTTTTATTTATGCTACTTCTCTGCAGAGGTAATTGGTAGCTGTATGGTTTATTTTTGTTAAAAGGACAGCACAGGAGCTCAGAGGGTATGCGTTGGCTGAACAGAAACTGACTGGGAACTGAGATAAAACAGCACGAGTATGATCCCCTGCGCTGCTAATGTTTATTAACTAAATATATATAGATTTTAATTTATTGTGGAATTGTGGGATAATTCATGACAAATGGTTATGCACAAAATCTTTAGTAATTTATTTTTAACAAACTTGCAAACTATGAGGGGAATTCACATCATAATTAAAGCTAACACATATTTATGGTACTGTTTAAATACTGTAAACTAGCATTGTTCAAGCCTTTTTCATTGAACCTTACATTTAAAGTTTACTATTGTTGATCCAAATGTACATAACATTTAGAATTCATACTTTCAGGGAGTACACTCCTGGTAATGCTAGTAGAGAAACACGTAGGTTTGGTTGCTCAGCAGATCCTCTTAGGCTGGTGCTTTTACAATAGTAATTAGTAGGGAGCTTGCTAAAGTGAATCTGGCTGTGTTTGGTTTCTTATTGGGTTTGCTTTTGGGTCAGTCACACGGGATGCACACGTGAATGGGTTAAGATTGGAGGTGGACGGGTGACAACATATAGATTTCGACATATATGCGTGTGTGTGATGGACTGAACATTCTCCACAGGGAAAAGTTTAGGAATGAGGCACCTTGCTCTGGAATGTTGTGTTTGTGTCCTTGAGAGATGAGCTCCAGAATTCAAGGCAGGTCAAGGCTGTGGTTTCTTTATTTCTCTGCATTGTCATCGACCGCTGCTTTTACATACTAGTCCCGCAAGTGATAGAACACATTGCTTTGATTAGAAAAAGTAGTGTAGTGTCATGCAGAAGACACGGTAGAACACAAACACACAATATGATAGATTTTATGTACAGTAGGCACAGAAAGACACAACACGCCAGCAGTGCAAGGCCAGTTTCTAAACAAACTATACGTTTTAAAATGTATATGAAAATAGACTCCAGATTTTTATTATTTACTTTATCCAAACTGGGCGTACAGTCTGTATTCAGGAAACGTAGACTACCTTGCTCTGTTTGTAATCAATTCTGAGACCTGTTGAAAATATTGGATTATTCATGAAAGTAATTTAATCTCGGATATTGGACTACAGCAGCTGGGATGCTTTTAAGATTCCAAAAAGGTATAATTTGCATACTGTAATAACTCATTGAGAAGTGGCATTAACTGCTCTGCCCCAGGTCTTACAGGTTAGATCCGCTGTTAGAACAGCCACAGCTGTTTCGTAAGGAACAGGTTTGTGTTTATACCATTTTATTTATATTTCATACATTTATAGAAACTGTTAAACGTTAGCAAACATCATACATTATCTTGTATTGATAATTGTTTTTGATTTAACAAGTCAAGGGTGATCTTATCTTTCTAATGGAATCATACCCAGTGGTACCCCAGGATGTATAATATAGGGGATGTATTGGCTGGCATTTGCAGTTGTGTTATTTTGTGTGTGGCATTCAAACATCCTCTGAACAAACTTCTGTAATGTATGCTTCAGGACAAATCTTAATTGCACCAGTTATGTAATTTTAGTTTTCTGGCTCCCGCTTTGTACACTTGTTGAAGTTTGGATTTTTTTTTTGTTTGTTTTTGAGCAGAAGCACAGATACAAGCTCTTTATACTGTATAAAGTCTATGAGAGACATCATCCCACCCATCAGAGTTAATGTTCTGTTGGCAATGAGAGGGTATTTATGTTAAGCTAATGCTACATATCATACTGCCTGCAGTGAGTGCTGAGAAGTATATCTCAGAACACAAGAGGATAAATAAGTTGATTAAATGAACAAGTCTTTAAATTTAACATCATAGATAATTCATCACAGAAATCAAATACTGGCAATTCAAATAATGTAAATGTAGCTACTAACTTTGTTGTGTTGTAGCTATTTAAGTATTTAAATCAGACTGAAAATTATACTCGTGACATCCATGGAGGGAAACAACTATGATCTTAATTTGAATGTGTAATTCTGCGGTTTAGTTTGTTTGCCGTTTTAATGTGGCAATGTGCAGGTTGTAATCGGGGAAAGAGAAAAGGTTGTGAAATGTACTGTGGAGTCTTAATTTAACAGAATAGAATACTGCAACATAAAGCATTGCACCGCACAGTAAAACAATGGTGCTGACACTGTATGGGATAAATAGCTTGAAACGAGAAGGATCACAGCCACTCAGCGGATAGCACTAAAGGTTCAATAAACAAACACGTCTAGAAAGCTATTTGTGTGATTGATGTCAGGAGATAAGGGTGCATTACTTACTTCTTACTGTTGTTTTCTTCTCATTAACATCTTCACATGTGTGCCATGCATACTTTTTTTATTTTTTTTTTACAGTACAATAAAAGTGATGATGCAAATATAAACCATTTACCCCTGTGCTTCCATCTACTGTACTGTAGTAAAAATAAATGGTATTTTTTTAGAACAGTGGAGTGTGACAGATTAGCATATCACCTCATCTTTTCATTAAGCCATTCAGAAGGAATACTTGCAGGTTCAATATTGGTGGTATTGGTGGTGTTGTCTTGGTGCCAGCATCAGTTATACATTTATACATTTCCTAGTGCTACCAGGTTGTAAATAAGTCCCTGGAATAATGCTTACAGCCAGTGTACCATACATGATAGAGGGAGACCTTCTGGCCAGTATACATGTGATTTGGCCCTTTTCCTGTCAATGCTCTGCATAGTTATAAGCATTAGTCTGCTGCATTGAGCGGAGTGTGAGAATGAAAGACATTGCTACTACTATGAGAATTTTCAGATTGGTTGAGGTCATAATGTATGATAAATTCCAGTTCTGAAAGTCTTAGCCAGCACTGGATCCATATGTAAATGCTAGGTACAACTTCCCCTGCCTACAGTCCGCATATCCTTCATCAGACTTTCATCGATTTTGATAACTGGATGAAAATCTGTGTGGAAAGAAGAATTCAAGAAAGATTCTCAGCAGGTGGCTTCACTAGCAATCACATATCACACAAAAAGTAAGGAATCGGGTTGGCAAAAAGCATGTGTTCCTGTAATTTGTAGGATGTGTATATGGTACCTAATTTCCCATGTAGATATCCAGCTCCAGTCTAAACTAGTGCTTCCCTACTGAACGTTTGGCTTTGGCTGGCCTTGGGTGTAGCTGTCAAGCAGCCATGCTGTTTTATATGTTTTTCTTCCCCTCAAAAAAAACATTATTCTGAAATGCACCATTCTTGTGCCTCTAATGCGTTATAAACATTAACTTCTGAATGAATTGAATGTTTTGGGGTTTTTTTTTTTAAACAGCATTACCATAAAAAGGTTTTTAGCCTGTACTGGACATCCCCGCTATACAGTAGATGTTTCCATTAAAATGTTATGAATATAACATGATTTGGTTTTATTTAGCTTTTTTCCCCACTGGTAGCAGCAGAAACACATCTGTGTAGTTTACAGAGTGACAGGCAGGAAGCTGATGGTGACACAGGAGGCTTGCCTGAAGCAGCAGCTACCTTTAGGGAATGTAGCCGGACTCGTTTGTAAATAAGTCCTAATTTCTGAAGATGTGGAGTGCAGGGAATGGCAAACTATGGAAGAATGTGATAAACAGCCACCCAGGATTTGTATAGTATAATCTTGGACATGCTTGTGGAACACTGCTTTGATAATGATGCTAAATAGTTACTAAAATGTAAAATACTTCTGTAAGAGAACACTAGCAGTGGATGACAATATATTGCTGTGGGAATGAGCTGCCGAATAGACTGAACAACCTTATTGCAATTCCCCCCCCACTTAAACATGTTCGGGGAAGCAATTTTCTAGGCTGAATACCTGGGGTGGTTGTTTTTCATAATCAATCTGTATAGGTCCAAAGATGTTCCCTAGTTTCTGACTGGTTACTTCAAACTTGTTCAGGTTAATAGCATTTCTTGGAGTGGAAACTAATGAAGTGGAACATGTTCAAAGACTGACCTTCTATGGCAAGAACACATGAAAAGAAAATAGAGCAACTGTAACAAAACAGAAGAGTGGGCATACCATTGTGTAGATAAGTGGCAATAAAATATAGTTAGGTGTTAATAGGACTGTTTTCTCATTATTCTAGTGGAGTGTGTAATGTAGTCATTGATGCATCTTCTGGACTCAGTCACAAGCTGTCACGGGGGTGGTACTGAAAGGAAGGAATGTGCTTAAATGTAGCCCAGTCAGTTATGCAGTAAAGCATAATAAAGCATGGCTTTTTTTAACTAGTATGTTAATTAATGAGAGACATTGACAAAACCAGGGAACCAGTAATCCACAATAAAATGTGATGTTGTGCGGAATCCTGAACATTTTAATCTATTCTGCTTTATGGGACACTGGTAAAATGCTGAAGCTAAATTTACAGTATGTTTTATATGGATGCAAAGCTGAAAAAGTTAAACACATAGCCTACCTGCTACTTTTGATTTCTTTCAGACTTTCTTTTCAAAAGCAATTAAAGACATCAAATTCAGAATTTGTGATTCAAACCACTGGAGTCCATCAGTATTTCTGAAAGCTTCTCACCATTTTCCAACCGATCGATCACAGTTAGTTTAAACTCTGTAGAGTATGAGTTTATATGCCCTCTTTTCATTTTCAAAAATCATTATTTTTTGTGATTTAGTAGGCTACTTGTATCTGTTCTTCCATTTATTTTCATATTGTCTGATGTCAGCCGTTTCTTTCGGTATCCATGAGGAACTTATATATTCTGTACAATGCGAAGGGTACATTCTCAAAAGATTATTATAATTGTCTTGTTCCTGCTCTACTCTATCGGTGCATGTTGAAGCTTCGTCTGTGACTAGCTGTATGGGCTTCACAAAACACACACTTGCGTTTAGACATTGTAATTTCCATTTCTCTTGCCTGTGTTGAATACATGTCTGCTCCTGTGCCAGTCAGCTGGCGTTAGACCACTGAAATATGCTTGCACTGGTAGAAACACATGGTGCACACAAGGCAGTCCTGAGCAGGGAGAACAATATTCCTCCACCAGGAAAATAGTTCCATCAACCCAGCCAGTGCCTGGGACGAAAATCTGAAACCGGGACAAAACCATGATTTTCAGTCTGTCCCGGCCAAACCGGGACGTTTGGTAGCTTTAAAATATAGTGGCACCAGATAATATTTAGACAGTTACTGTAAGTTTCAACAACCATAGTTTTATATAGTATGGTTTAGTTCAAAATGTGTTCAGAATTACTCCTGAATTTATTATCGCAGGCACTTTTCAGGATGCAGAGAAATAAAAGATCAGTCTCTGCCTGCCTTTAAAATTGGAACTTGCTACACTTTCTATTTAAACCCCCAGTAGCAGCAACCCTGATCAGAGGCCTAAGGCTCTGTCTGCTCCTGCAATGGTCACATGTCCATGATCTTGACCTAACCTAGCCCATGTGTGCTTCCCTAACAATTGACCCAAAGCAAACCCAATTAGAAATCAGCCTTGTAGAGGATTCAATTTAGCAGGAGCAAAATTGTTCAAGCTGAATTGCACCTCTGGCTGAATGTATCGCGATGCAACCCAACTGGCGAGCAAGTGATAGAGTACAGGGATTATTTAGATACAGATAGAGACTATGTTTGTGTGCTTATAGCAAAAAGTCAATGCAAGCAATAACAAAATAAGGTTATATGAACATATTCTGAAAGAAACGCAAATAAACTGACTGATAGTTCTTTCTGCTTTGTTTGTGCTCTTGGGTTTTTCAGGAGACTACATTTGTAAAGCACAAGCATTGTGTGTATCCACATTAAGCAGTATATTTTATTCAATACTTGTGTTTAAGACTGCCTTCGAAAAAGCCTTGAGTGTTGATGGGACAGCAACAGGATTCTTGCATATACAAATCATGGTCATCAGACTATTTTTAGAACACAGGAATTAATGATAAACTGACCTCATATTAAAAATTGGATGGCTGTCAGCACAATCAGGCTGCTTCTCATTCCCTCTGGATTTTGTTATGAAGACTCAGAGGCTGTTGCTTTCATCTGAATTCTGTAGCAAGACAGTTCTGAAAAAAAGATTCTCAAGGAAAAAAATAAAGCCAAGGGTTTAACTGGGATTGCTTATCAGTTCTGCTGACAAGTTACAGATACGCCTGAAAATGTTTTGAATTTCTTGCCACTTTGCAGGATTTTTAGCAGAGGCATTAAGAAATGAAGAAACACCTAATGGCAAATTTGTATTTATTCCGAACATGAAAGGTAGTAAAACTCTCATTTCACTTATACATGGGCCTTGGAAAACAAGATGAGTGGTTTATAAGTGAAGAATGGAACTATTTGTAAGAACAAAAAATAAAAAACATTCCCTGAACCCTTGTGACCTATAACCTTTTATTTTCAGCAAAACAATAAGGTAGTGTTTGTGAAGTGTCACTTGGGTAGGTCAAATTGTAATTCATAATGCATGTAGTTTTCTGGCTCAAAGGTTACGTGTCTCAAAAAAATTAAATAGTACACAGAATAATAATAGCGGGGCTGTCAACAAAATAGATGAAAAAAGCACTATGCTTGTCAACTGGAACAAAAAAGTGTTTTATTTAGCATTTGGGGTCATCTATACGTTATTGCCCATGGCATGCATAACCAAGTATTTATTAGCATTACATATTTATTTAGCATCCTCAATAGATCATTTGCTGTAATATGATAAGCTCCCATGTTTATACAATTGTATAGCTTGCTGGACTGATGCAGAAAGAGGTCAATGGAATCGCTTGTATGGTCCATGGAGGCTAGTATTGCAAACTAGAATCTTCAGACCACACTTGACATGTTTTCTGGAAGGGTGGTTTTATTACTTGGAGATAATCAAGGACTTCAATAGCAATCTAAAGTCTTTAACTGTGCCATCTGGTCTGGTGTCCTTTAGAGTGGTTAGTAGAAGTACATTGATTAATTCTGTATTTAAAACAAATCAAGTTATGATATTCAATACGTTTTTTAATTCACTAGGCAGTTATCGTTGTGTTAAAAATATGTTTTTCAGGTTTTGATTATTATTTAGCAATATACAAATAAGTGCATTAGGACAACCACATGCGGTTTTTGTGTTACACTTATACTTTATAAGATCTTCATCCATCTGGGTCTCTGTTTACTTATTTTAGGTACTCTTGTTTAGAAGTGATACCCGTTTTACACATGTGTTCAGATGTGAAAGGGCTGATGCCATGAGCTTTGTATTGTACTGTACTGTAGCTCTGCCAGCCAGCCTGGGAATTGAAATAGTGTCAGTTTTTCAGGTTTCAATCATGCATGCTGAGGGTTTAAGGGCATTAGAGGAAAACATCTGTGCCAGACTGACACATTTGAAGCAGTCATGCCTCTGCACCCAGGAGAGGGGCTTTTACAAAATGTTTACATGTGCCTGCTGGACCTGTTCTAAAAGGATCGATTCCAGGTCAGGTAAATTAGTGGCAAATGTTGTTATCATAAGGAAGCATCCAATAGTAAACCAAACTGTAGGAAGATACAAAGTTTAAATCACAAAGCTTGTTGAGAAATCCAGGAAAAGTGTACAGATGGAATGTTTTAAAGTTCACTATAATGTGTATGTAATGTAATTAATTTTCCTCTCATCAAGTTCATACCATTGGAACCTGGGTGCTGGGTTGAGCACATTCGGGTTTTAAAGATTCAGATTGCAGATACGACAAATAACATATGGATCGGCTGGCTACAATATGTAGGTCTAGCATGTGCAGTTTTGAAAGATGCACTTTGATTACCACTGCTCCATCATATTTAGTGTCCATGTTAACTAAACCAAACAGCAAGCAGAAGAACTTCGCTGCAGCAATTATTCAATAGATTTCTATCCCAAAGCCCTACATGTTGTGCTGCTGCAGTTCTTATGAACATTTATCAAAAGTTTCTAAAATAGTTTTTTTTTTTTTTTTTATATGCATTTTCCTATTTATTTAAACATTTACCAGTGTGTTCTAATATGTCTTCCTATAGGCTTGCTATAGTGTTATTGGTGTTTGAAGCAGGCTGTGTGGGGGAACGAGGAGGTGGGATAAACCTGTTTTAGTTTTTGCTGTGTGTAATTCCAGTTTTTTTAGATTGATGAAGGGATTTTCCCCCAGGCTTACCATCTGCCTGTTATGCATTGGCATATGATTTCAAGTGGGTATAGCATAACGAGATTTCAGTTAAAGGGATGCGCAGTGTCATTTGCCAACATTTGTGTAATGTACCGACATACTGTACGATGCATTAGAACACCATTGACCATGACATGTTCCCTTTATAATAACAATTCACAGGTTCATAATAAATGATAAGATTTATATCAAGTTGTCCTGTTAACCTTTTAAACCCAATCCTGCAGTTCAGATTTATGTGGTTCTCTTTAACAGGAAAGTTCATTGTCTGTGACATACAGCATGATTTATAAATCCGTCAGTCTGGAACCATTGGTTTTATATCCGAGAGTAGCCCCCAGCAAGGCCTGCATTTTATAAATTGCTGTTGTTATTATTATTATTATTATTGAGTTAGGTCCCTGGGAAGATTTCCCTCAGAAGCACATTTTTTCTTCTTTGATGACTGTGTTCTATAGCTTATATTGACCTAATTAAAATCATGTATGCAGTTTTTCTTTGTGCTGTTTACATTGAAGATTAGTTTCGCGTTCACCAAAAGGTTTGACAGAAAGGAAAAGTCGCATTCTGGGGGAAATTGTGGCACAGAAAATGAGAATGCAGTGAAATTGCACTCAGAGCAGCTGCTCCCTGTGGGGTATAGGGTGTGGGCTGGAGGCTGCAAGATGTCACTTCTTCCTCAGCCAGCTTGTAAAGTTTTCTGTGAAACAACACATCTGCCCCCAGTACAAACAATAGACTTATTAAAGTGGCACTGTCACATTTCATTATTTCTTTCAATCTGTATGTAAAAATAAAAATAATACAATAAAATACTGCTTTCTCGGCTTAGCAATTTCAGTAGTCCAATTAGACTGAACAATCACTAAGCCAATCAACCCAGACTTCAGATATCACAACACAGGACATGGTTCTGACATTGTTTTCCTGTAATACTGTGAGGCACAGCTGCTATTTACTGTATCCTGGGGAGGGGGTGTTGCTGTCATGAATAGGGGGTGGTTGATTTTAGATTATGGTTGATTTTTTCAAGGCTGTCTCTGAGATCGACTTAAAATGGACTCCAAATCCAGCTCTTTCCTATAACACTTAAAAACTCTGCATCCTGAGCAGTACATTAAAGACAGTAAATTGAAAGGAGAAACTGAACTTTTAAATAATGATAGCTATGCTTCTGGGAGACGCCCTAAAACAAGCACTGTTGCTTAATGGGTTTTTCTGATTACCAAATTCAATACCTTACACTTGTGAGACATTATTCGTCTGTCCCTACACTCAGTTTCAAATTATGTAAAGCAGGTGTGCTTTTGTACACAGTATATTACAGAATAGCTTCTTCTTGGTCATTTGTGGTTCCTCTTTAAAAGACTTTGCTACTGCACATTATCTAGATATTGAGGGGCAGGATTTTCAAAAAATACTGTTATTATATCGAACTCGTGGTATAGTAGTGACAGCTTTAGTAGCGAGTGATTTTCAAACGAAATTTGTTAATAAAATGAATCCGTTAATGCTTTTAAATTGAGTCGATGAGGTCGTTAATGAACGCATTTCTCATTAAAAAGCTTAATTGTCTCGGGTCATTAGATAAGGGGAAGTCATTAATCAAAATGCATGTTAACAAGATCAAAAAAAATGAATGGAAGCAGAATTTGCTGTTATGGAAACTGCTAGGGTACAGGGAGACAGCTGTCCCACCTGTGAGCAGCAGCCAAGTGGAAATAAAAAATAATGGGAATATCTATTTTGTGTATAATTTATAAAAATGTTTTTTTTATCCAGAATGTGTATTTATTTAGAACAATTCACATATAAAATGTAAATCGAACAGCACAGATTTAAAAATAAAAAATAACAAAAATAATTAATTAAATCCCATGAGTCATTTACACTCATTCGGGGGGATATTTTGCCACAGCTTATTATATACAACTCTTTTAATGTGTATTTTCCAATCTTTTTTTGCTTAAAAATAAAAAAATACCTTTTTTCCTCTTCTTTTTTTTTAGGTGGGTGTGGCAGGCATTGGAATTTACTTTTGTATGTATTTTAGAATGTACGATTGTAGGCTATAAATAAATACGTTTGAAGTGGCATTTGTGTTTGTAGTTGTTAGTTATTATACATGTATACCAGGTATTTTAAACTTCATTATATATTTATTAAGCTTTTAAAATTCAGATAGAACTCCCTAATAAGGATGCATTGCAAATCTGCAATCACCTGTAAGGAAACTTTATTGTAATAGCATGCTGTTTCTATACAGAGATTTCATTATTTACTCTTAGGTTTGTATTTGTATAATTCAAATAAAATCTAGCTGTCATATACTGTACCTATCCAGAGTTCAGCTAGGCTACAGTTGCAATGATAATTTCTTGGTAGTAACATTACACTGGGTGCAAATAACGGTATATCATTTTAGCAATACAACAAATGTTCCGTAAGGTTACAAATGGGTAAAACAAGTGAATAAATCTAATTCCTAACCACAAGTATAAAAAAGGCACATATTTTCATAACTATAAATATATCATTATTTGGGTACCTATAATACTTACCTACTAATATGCCATCTGATGTATTGGGTATCTGAACATGATTAAACACAGCAGATTGTGTCAAACTGGAGTCACAACAGGAACCAGTGAAATTTACATGTACGTTCCAGATGTTATAGGATGAATCACCTGCACGTTCAGTGAATGGAACCCCTTCCAGTTCACATATGTATATGCGTGGTGCTGCAGTGATTTGAGTGCAACGTGTGTGCAAGCGATGGCTCCCATTACTCTGGGAAATCCAGCAATGTCATAAAACTCCCTTTTAATATTTTGTAGCTGCTCCTGATTAAGTGGGATACTGATATAATCATTACCAAGTCACCCATGATCCATTGAAACGACCCAGAGACATAGAAGGACAATGCTGCCAAGCCAGCACCTTCATATGCAGATGTACGGCACGGCCCCTTTTCGTAGGCAATTCAAGGTCCTCCCGCAGTCTAACAGAGGTCGACAAAATGCCCTATGTAGACGCAATCGAGTTTTTAGATTGTCATCTGGTAAATCTAAGAAATTAATCCCCATCCTGTACACCCTCTCTCTCTATCGTCAGTGTCCCAGCCGGAGTCTGTCAATCTCAGGCTCACACTCAAGCTCTAAAATTACATTTGCTGCTACTGCTGCTGCAACTGCTCCCAGCAAAGCCATACTGTAGTTTGTTTTGTTTTGTTTTTGTTTTTTGTTTTTTTAACACCAAATAACTTAAATACTGTTTCAAGGTGAGTTATATACTTTTTTTTATTAATTAAAACCCTCCTTTTCCAAGTGCAAATAATTTGAAATGAAGTGTCAGTGTTTTCTTTAGTAGTTTTGTTGATTACCGGTACCACCCATATCAGGCAACCTTATTGAAGAAACTGAAGTTCCATAATAATGTGTGTTCTTTTGCATGTTGCCCCTCGTGGTGCCTGTTGGTTGTTTCAGCCTGCAACGGGGGAAATAAGTGGTATTTGAAATCAGTGGATAGAAAAATAAGAGTTGCTTGCAATTTTATTTACCTAGCCGCTAGAAGGTGGAAAAAAAAGGACTTTAAGATCATTTGTATTTACTTCTGGGAAATGTGTATTTGACCCGGTTTTCACACTCAGATTTTTGCATGAATACAATACATAATCTATCTTAATATTTCATGAACCGGAGCCTCAAATAGTCCCCCGGACCCCTAGTTAATGGAAAATGTCAATTTGTGTTGGTATTATTAAGCTGCAGAAATTGATGTTTTTTTTAAAGCAGAGAAGGGTATAAATTCAAAATAAATCTGTATTCAGAATGTGCTAAAGGAACTATAAGCCCTCTATATGTTTTATCTTATATAAAACAAAGTTGTATTAAATGATAACTTTCTTGTATTCTTCATGCAGAGCACGAGAAGCAACGTCTATGCAAGAGCACAGAGTACATGAACTTGCACTTCAAAGTGAAATGGTTTTATAATGAATATGTACGAGACCTCCCTGCCTTTAAGGATACAGTCCCAGAATATTCTTTGTAAGTATTAATACTTTATAAACGCAATTTACAAATCACAGTAAATGCAACCTTTTTCACCACCTTCTATTTGTGAACCGAAGAGAAGTCTTAGCACAGTACGTCCATCATGTACCAGCTCAGAATAGGTTACACGTGGATTCTAGAATCTGCAGTTAGAAATTAGAAATCTCAACACAGATCACTGATTCTTAAACTGGAACTCAATATTCATACCGTCTGTCAGGAACTGAGTGTCGCCACCAGCATTTCCAATTTATGCCAAATGAATGTAGAACTAGCACTTAATATTGACTGTTTCCATCTGTAACTGTAGCTTAGCTGCAATCCATGCTGTCGCGTTTTCATTTGAATTCCCCCTGTGCATAGGGGTCTGTATACAACATTTTCTAAGCGGGTGCTACACCTGTAGAAGGATTGCATGTCTGTACAGAGACCAATCTAATTAATCCCCTTGTTAAATCAACTGTATTGCAATGTCACCTTTCAAGTTCATTCCCAGATCCCTTGAGTGGTTGTTATAAGGTTTTAAATACCTATTTTGTGAAATGCTGTGAAGTAAGCCATTTTTACCATAAAAAAACACAGCAGTAGTTATCATCCACAAAAAGTTAAGTGGTTGCCTCAGTTTGGTCACCTCAAATGAACTAATATTTACAGCATAACAAAAAGAATGCTAAATCTGTACAGTCCTTGATAATATCAATTAATCAAAACAACTAAGATGTATTGCTGCTTAGTATGTAGAGTCTAACCATAACAGCCCATCATACATCCCTTTCAAGAGCTCTTAATCCAGAATGAAAACAACTGATTGGTCAGCATTTTACCTAATCTCTTATCACTTGAAATATTAAGCCTGCAAGTGGAAACAAGACATGTCCTTTATGCTGTGGAACATAGTTAGCATGCTGGATAAACTGGCATACTGTATCAAAATCCCTGGGAGGAAATGTTCTTTGATTTACTGGCTGAGGACAAAACAGAGACATGTAGGGCTGCATCTTTCAGTTTAAAAAAGAAAATATGGTTGTGCCTGTCATAATCTTTACCAGATCACATCAGTCTTTTCAAAATGGCTGCTCTAGTGCCCTGATAGTGTAAGGAATGTTGCCCGCATTGTCAAACAGGTAACACAGCAATAAGGATACATGATCGAAACTAAAAAGCCAAAGCACTTGTAGCAACATGTGGGGACGTATAACACTATATTTTTCGGAAGCCTGCTACTTACTCTTTAAATTGCAAATTAGGGTTTTATGGGCAGTATTTTGTAGGGACATTAGTAACACACAGCATCAATACAAATACATAAATAAATCTGCATCTTGTTCTGCTCTCAGAAAATGACTAAAGACAACACCCTAACTTTCAAATTCCCTTATTATTCTAGGAGGAAGTTGGGAATGCTTTCAAATATTCTTTCAATGGAATGCTTAATTAACTCAGCCTCATTCAAAAGAGAATTTGCCCTGCCTTACTTTTTCAAACTGAAATGTGACTGAATTTCCTCTGCGACTTAATTGAATAGAGTTAATGGTACAAATGGATTTCAGTGCACATAATGAGGCTTATTCAAGACACCCTGACTCAATTACCTTCCAAAGTTCAGGCAGGTTCCAGAAAGCCACGCAGGGAAGTGCTTTCATATTCCTAGCATCGGTTTGACGTTATATACAGTAAATTGCAGTTTACAGGAAACAGTACCAATTGTTTAAATATAGTAATTCCAGAATAGGTTTCTGGGGTCCTAGAGTCTATAAAACAAAATGGTCATTAAAACGATGCCAAGAGCAATTACATTTAAAAACTGTAACCAAATTTACCGAAGTGAATCTTATGTTAATGCTACTTAAGAATATAGTATGAATGTGAATGGATATAATTTGTGACAGGTGGTTTGAGGCCTTTGTCATTCAATGGTTGGATGAAAATGAGGATGTTTCGATGGAATTTCTCCATGGAGCGCTGGAGAGAGACAAGAAGGATGGGGTAAGTGAAGAATAGACAATTTGCTTTACTATTCCTCAAATCTTAATTTTGAAAAAAAAAAAAATTGCCCTTGCTTCTTATAGTTTTATCGTAGCATTATGCCCTTGAAATCGGAATTTCATATTTACAACTCTAATAAAACGTTCAGTGTATTATATACTGTAGGCGACTTAATTTTTTTTTTCTCTCCCTTAGTTCCAACCAACATCGGAGCATGCCCTTTTTTCTTGCTCTGTGGTGGATGTTTTTACACAACTGAATCAGAGCTTTGAGATCATCAAGAAACTGGAGTGCCCCAACCCCCAAGCTTTAGCACATTTCATGAGGCGGTTTGCAAATGTAAATTCATTAATTATGGTCTACTTTTACAACAGTAATGGCCATTGTCTAGTATGGCGTATGATACATGTACTGGATACAGCCTTCTTAATTAGGCAATTCAGTACCATTTAGATACATAATCTAGAGTATTGTACAAACTGTAGTTCGGGTGTTTAACCAATTTTCTGTTCTTTATTTCCAGACCATAAACAAAGTGCTACTCCAATATGCTGCAATTATATCTAAATATTTTGGAGCATATCTTTCAAAGGAGAAACTGGTATGTAAGGATAAACTGATTTTTATTATTTTATCTTTCTATTTCATTGTTTTTACTGTTTTCACTTTATACTGTAATTGATATGCATATTTGCATACAATTCATGTTAATTTCTAAATAACAGTGTCACTAAGATAAACTATTTAGTTATGGAGCAATTTTGAAATTGAGGCTATTTAGCAGTGCTTTGTGGGCAAATGATGAGGGTTATATAGATTCCATGCTGATTTTTGCATAAGCTGAAAGGTAGCGTCATTTAGCCAGTCAGTAAAGCCATTAATAGCTGTAATAAATCTGGATTATATTGCTATCATTCCCATTTAATAAAAAGTGTAACCCAACACTTACAAACTCCAGATGTTAGCATAATAACGTTTAATAACCTATGAATCAATCAAGTCTTCATAACTTGTGAAGAGCAGGTTGTTTTATTATGAAGAGCCACACTTGCTGAAGCCTTTCAGGAGGAAAGAGCTGAATCATTCTAATTGCTAATGGTAAATGCAGCTTTGACTGCTCAATATTTCCAGGTTCATGTTGTATAGTAGTCACCGTGTTGTTGTGTGACTGATGGAGTAGGGACAAGATCCATTCTACAATCAATCTCTAAACTTTAACATCACTTGTCTGCAGTATTGATCATTTTTTTACATTTCAGAGTGGTCTGAAGTATTACATTTCTTTAGAAATCAAAGATAGCATTCAGCAACTTTATATTTTGAGGGTTTGAAATATAATACAGAGGTAAGCCACTTAAAAAAAGCCTAGTACTCATAGGATGCATTTTTGAAGCAAGTGCAGATTTAAAATAAACCATGAGAGTGTGAAACTTAGTTACAGGAAAATCCACTTTTTTCAAATAAAGGGCCCTTACATTCTTTATAATAATAGAATACCTGGAAGTGTCCAGTTATATTTCTGGTGTTTATTCCCAGTACCACAGGATTAATATCATGTGCATTTTCATATGCAGTGTATGTAAATCCAAACCTATTAATATCCTATTACAGTATGTATGTCCACTACCATTCTCCATTGTTGTTTTTACAACATTATTTTGATTATTATTTACCAAGCTTACTGACTTTTCCAGCAAAAATACCCCAAATTCAACCACTGGGGCTGCTTCTGAAACTCCATTTCTGATATTTTGGTCCCTTCTGTAAATTATTTTTAGAGATATTCTCCTTACTAACTCATAGTTGCCAGAGTTGTGGAGGGGGGCATAAAGCTATTAAGTTCTAACAGGAGGCGAAAACATTTTGGTGGGAATCTCAGCTAATACAGTAAATGAAAAGTTTACCACCAGATATCAGAGCTCTCTGGACACTGACTTCTTCCCAGGGTACACTCATTGTTGGTTTACAGATGCCTTTCAGCATGTTCTCCAGGTTTATAAGATGCTCAGTATATATGTTTAATTAGTGTACTTTTGCTTTGTCCAGTTCCTAACATGATAAACCTATTCTCCCAATATAACTTAATTCCAGATTTTTAGACTGTAATGAAATTGACGGAGAATAAATGTGTCATTCATCATTGTTATCAATTACACCCTTATTCTAAGAAGACAAACATTTTTGGATGTTAGAATAATCATTTAAAAATGTATTATTCATATGCATAGTATATTTTTTAACTGTCTTTGTTAATTCTACAAAAAGGTTAATACATTTACAGATTATTCAAATTGCATCATTGCAGAAATTTGTTAATATTGCAATAATATGAATGCATTAGTACTGAACAGCAATTAATTATTTTGGCAATTCCTGTTATGAAAGGGCCTTTTGACTCTGTTCATGACTAGAAGCCCTCTTCATTTGTTTGCGTAAAATCTTGACAAAGGTCAGCAGAACAAATTGCTGGCATACAAAAATGATGTAATGAAGAACATTTGAATTACCCCTGTAGGGCCAGAAAGTGGTACACTGTCAGTGCTGTGATTGGCTACTGCACCAATTACTACGGACAAGACAAACTGTAGTTCACCCACAAAATCATATATATGTTTACAATTTTAGATAACCCAGTTTGTTGCTCATCAGTTAAAGTCACATCATTTGCTGAATTGTGAAAAAAATATATATTAAAAATAACTTTTAAGAGCTAAACTTAGTACATTGTACCCCTTTCAGATGGGCGTTTCCTTGTTTTAAATCAATTGTGCATTCCAGGGCAAACACAGTACATGGTGTACCACGTTGTAACTCGTACCACAAAATAACATCACACCGGTATTAGGAATTGGAATTCAGTGTGTGGTGTATTTATTAATCTATTTGTTTTGAAAAGCTTAAATGAATCTAAAATGCCAGCTGCATGGTTTATATTGGGTCTTCTGGAATTGTATGATTGTCCTATTATAAATCCTCATAAATCATTATACTGCAATTTGACTGCAACCAGGATCTCCTATATTAACAATATTCCCTACAGGCCTGTCACCCACACATTCTGTTGGCATCCAAGAGATTTATCTTGTATCTATTGAAATACTCAATCCTCAGCTTTTTTTCCACTGCTATCATTATTAGAGTCATAAGGGCAGATAAACGCCTTGCTAACTCTATCACAGTGGAAGAACAATCAATTCATTATGTCCTAACTTTTGTTTGGAGGATGTGATTACTGTAAGTAACTGACAGGCAAATAGAAATGAAATGTCTCAGTGTGCTGTGGAATTTAAATTAAGTGACCTGTAACTGGCTGGAAAATCACCTGTTAACATTCAGGAAATTCAGGTTATTTGAATTATTACAGATTTTGAAGGGTACAAGACCCCAGTTCTTCATTTAAATATTTTGTAATTTTGGTCAGGGATGCATTTTGCAATTACTAATATATCTATCCATCAACTTTCCTTCAGCCTTGCATCCTGATGAACAACATTCAACAACTGAGGGTTCAGCTGGAAAAGATGTTTGAGTCTATGGGCGGCAAGGAGGTCAGTGGTTCATGCAGCACTATTATGCCCTGGTTTTTATTGTATCCATTCCATCAATGTTTAATTTAAAATCTAATCCTAAATATGAACACACTGCAAATGATGACTAGTGTTTGTATTTACTGTGTATCCTATGGCATTGATTGTGATATATTTCTATTTTAAGTTACTAACATTTTTTTTATTATTATTTGTTTAAGTTACGAATGCTTTGTTTGTAATCTGCCTTGTCGTCGTTTACTGTTTTTTATTCTTCATTCCGCTGGGCTGCAGGATGAAGGGGCAGTTGCCTTTTGTAAGGTCTGTTAAAAAGGACTCCTTATGCTACTTAATTTAATGAGCTTTAATGCACGCCCAGATTGACCTTTGCACCTAATAATACAGCCCCACACATATATTGTGAGCCTGCGATGACAGTCATCCACTGAACCATGTGATTATACATATGTCTACACTTTTAGCTCACTGAACTGCACTTCATTTTGCACACATGGTTTATTAAACGGTACTTATTACATTTAAAGGGTGACCATGTTTAGAGCTATGTGCTTCATCATTTGTCATACTGTTAACCAACAAAAAGTCCATGAATTGTACAAATTGGAAACAATCTTTTGTCAACACAGAGGCATGTGTAGAATTAGGAAATGCCCTTTCCTGATAATTCATATTCCCCTCTTGGTCCTACCCCATTATCATAATAAAATGATACATTATGTAAAATGTTTTAATACAAAGAATGCAGTCATGTGACAAAATGAATTGTCTGCGGACTATCTTGTACTTGTAGCTAATGAGGAATTGCACTGTAAATAAGTCAATAGGTGTCTTCAGGCATGTTGACTTGTAATGTGTGAAGATAAGAAAGAATACAAAAATATGTATAATTTAAATGGTTTACAAAATGTATCAGAATTATTAGTATGGCACTGATAATGTGCTTGCATCAAGTGCATCCCTTCCATCACGCTCATTTCAACACTCTCCAATACATGTCACCTTTTACTCTGCACACTGATGGATCTTCCCTTGTCTTTGTAATGGGACATATCTGTCACACGGAGGTTGAGGGGGTGGCATGAAAACGCATATCTATTCAAGTGCACCTCAATAAGCACTGTAATGGCACAAAACTGATTATTTCATTTCAAGCTTCACTCCTCAGCATTTCACACTTTTTTTAATATAGCATTTTGATGGTTCAGGTTCCGATTGCTGTTTTGGATTTGCATGTTAAGCATGTTGGATTTTCAAAGTTTTAAATTTTAAATATAATGTTGCATGTTTTGGTGACTTGGGAGAATATTGCATTGCTTAAATACTGACGTTTCAATCCCTGTTATTACTAACTGGAACAAACGGCACGTTTAGTTAATCTAGCTAATTCCCTGCTGTCAGAGAAGTCCCCTGCTGTTAGAAAATAATGTGTTCAGCAAGTATTTGGTGGAAACTTGCAATTATATTGGTTACAGCGACTTTGTTTTAGTGGTTTATATGGCATAAATCAGAGGAGGCAACAGCGACTCTGATTTGCACTCTCTGGGGATTTTGTAATTTTAATGATCCATGCACATAAATGGTCCCCAGGTCCAACTTACTGTGGTTACCGCGGTTACCTGAAAAAAAAGAACCCATTCTGTAAATATGTTTCACAATTTCTTTCTCATTATACAACTTCATGTAACTTGAATTAACTATGTGTACTCTACATGCACTTTATTCTGGCTAAAACTCTACTGGAACTTTAATATTCTGGGTTTAATTTTTAGTATGATGACCTGGGTTTTATTTCTTAATTTTTTAGTATATATAATTTAGCCTTTTTTTTGTGTTTGTTTTACAAATGATTTTAAGAAGGATTTTAAGAAGGATAAATGAACGTACCTATAGTTTTGGTATTTATCTGAGTTTTCAGAAGCATCAATGAAAAACACCATATGCATCCAAATGAAACCAAAGTAGTATTAAGCAAATTAAAAAGCATACACATTCGATAGATTTTCTTATTTGCAAACTGAAAAGAAATGTGTTCAGTGATAAATTTGGAGCTCTTGATAAGAGAATTAAAATCTGAAATCTTAACGATGGCAGGCTGTATTGGTTTGCTTCAATGCATCTAATAATACAGTATATACACCTAAAATATCCATTATTTTGATTTATAGTGTGGCTTTCATTTTGGTAACTTTTGACATGCTATTGTGATTAAACAAAAAATATATGTGCAGTATGAAGCTTCTGCAAGTTGATTTGCGAAGTGTACCATTTGTGCTTTTCAATGTCAGACCACCATAATGACTATATGGAGGCCAGTGCTGCCGCTTCTTGCTGTAGATGTACGTCTAATAAATCCATAATTCATCAGGATCCTGAATCCTCCTGAGAGCATCTCAGCAAGTGCTTTGTCTGCAGGATGTAAAAGTTACAACGTATCAAAACGTATCAGCATGTTTGATTGTTTGTGTTTGTTACCAAACTCAAGCAAATGAAGGCTGTTTGATGCATGATATTATTAACCTAGTTTCTAAACAGATTGTGATCAGTCTATTACCGTGAAACAGTAAGAACTGCGATATACTGTTCGGCTCAATAGACACCAGGAAATATCCTAGTATATCTTACAATTGACACTAGGCCTAGATTGCATACTATTTTCAAACAGTGAATCACTGAGTGATGTGGAATTACTTCATGTTGGGGGACAGGCTGCAAACATTCAGCTCCTTTTGTTCTACTATTACCCACAAATTGCTAATGTGGTTTTCTTTACACATTCCCAGTAAAGCAAAGCAATTTTATCAGCAATTTTATAAAATCTTATCTTTCCTAGTTCAATTGTTCCTGTAGTCCTTAGCCTAAAGCACAGCCTGCTCATGTAGGAGGCAGTGTGGTCCAGTGGATAAAGAAACAGCCTTGTAACCAGGAGGTCCCCGGTTCAAATCCCACCTCAGCCACTGACTCATTGTGTGACCCTGAGCAAGTCACTTAACCTCCTTGTGCTCCGTCTTTCGGGTGAGACGTAATTGTAAGAGACTCTGCAGCTGATGCATAGTTCACACACCCTAGTCTCTGTAAGTCGCCTTGGATAAAGGCGTCTGCTAAATAAACAAATAATAATAATAATAATAAACAAATAAGAAATTAGAACTCTCAACTCTGTTTCTAAACAATGCTGTATCCTTGACTAAAGCACATTTCTGATAACATAATGTTGCTAGGTATTCTTTCCTCTAGTGCTAGTTCCGTTGCCTATCAAAAAACATTGGCCGCTTATTTAAAGAACTTCAAATGTCATTTGAATTACTCATTTAAACGTCCATTACTATGGTATGGTGTGTGTATCATTGTTAGTAGAACTGCTGCTCCCATATTGAGTTATTATATTGAGTTATTAGATGTTATTATATAGCTTTGAGATATGTAATAATAAGTGCCATGACTGAACAGCCTTCCCCATTCACAAACCAGTCTGTGTGCTAATAATGAAGTAATACATTATGCTGTTGTTTTAATACATCGATACAATGTAATAAGAAATAACTTTAGAGAATTTGGCTAACATAGAGAATCTTATTTTAAACCATGCCTGTCCTGCTACCAGTACCCTCTCCTGCTGTAAACTAGTCAGATTACTAAGGTTTCACCCCATAGTGACTGGAAGGTTAACCTCCATCACAAAAGGCTATGATCTCTTCTTCTCCAGATATATATCATGCCTGGGAACTTGACAAATTGAGAACTGACTTTTGTTGGCAAGATCATATAACACCTGTGATGGCCAATACCCCCAGAGAAATAACGCAGGGGTGCACCGTGATAAACCTTGTGAAAGGGCAGACACAACAAATGGGAGTGTTAGCTACAGCAGATTATTAGATCCTCTACTTTCTGTTTCTTAACTCTCTGTTACTGCTACCTATTGTCTCCCTGTGGACAGACCTCTTGAAATTAGGCTACAAAAGAGGTGGCAATCAAATGAATCAATCAAATATTAACTTTTAAAAGGGACTTGTAATGTATAGATTTTGTGAACACAGCAATGATGTATTTAGTTCAACCTACTGCAAGGGATTTCAATTGAGAAATAATCATTAGTATCAAGAGCTTTTGTTGTTGTTGTAGACTTCTTTTCTACTTGTCTTGCAAACAGCTGACTGGTCTTTTTTTATTGGATCTTTTTTTAACTTGTTTGTTAGTATCCAATGTGAATCTTTTTATTTTGAAGTAGATTTGATTTATTTAAAATCCTTATTCAACAGGACTTGAAGATGTCAAAGTAATTACCGTAAAATATAAACCATTTAAAAACCATGCATTTTATAACTTTCTGCAACACTGGAGTTAAATGCAATGTGATGCTCATTGATTAAATTGAGAAGGTGATTTTTTTTTTTTTTTTTTTTGGTCAAATCAAAAAGAGCTACAGTGGGAATTTGTATTGTTCAAAAGTAGTGAACTGAATTTGTAAATAAACATTTAAAGTACAAATCATTCTTATATGTGTATTAGGATAAATACTAATAAAATACCAATGATTTCATTTCAACGCATTAGAATGAAAAAAAAAGTATTATACAAAATGAACCCCTAAACCAAACATTACAGAATTACATTTTAGATCCTGAAAAATTGGCTGGTATAATATTTGAGTTTCTGTTGAAGTATATGGGCAGTCAAACTTGATGGCTATTTACAACCTGTTATGTGTCTTTTACAGCTGGACCCTGAAGCCAGTTCTCTCCTGAAAGAATTGCAGATAAAACTCAATGCGGTTTTGGATGAGTTAAGCATCGTTTTTGGTGCAAGGTAAACACATAATAAATACAGTTGCGATTTGATTTTGGTTTGATAAGAGAATCCCTGGAGTCAAGGCATTTAGGTTCTGTTAAACCCGCTTTGAATGGGATATTTTTCACACAAACAAATATACAAAGTGTCAGTCACTGTACACAGCCATCCCATTTAATAACCAAGCAAATGTTCAAACAATCAAGGTTGTGTAGCTACTGCACATTGGGACTTAATGTGGTGTTTAGGTCAACACTTCAATGAGAAGTCACCATAATTGTCTTCATATGTTATAATTACATAAGGTAAATGCCATGTTTTTTTTTATATTTATTTCCATCAGCTTCCAGCCTGTAATTGAAGACTGTGTCAAGCAGATGAACCAGGAATTGAGTCAAATGAAAGGAAATGGGGCTGCAAACAAAAGCAATGCCACCATGGATGCAGAAACTGCCCTAAGGCCACTCATGGACCTACTGGATAAAAAGTAACGTGCGACAATTGATGTACCTTTCAATGAATTTGTTATTTTTTATTTGTTTTTCATCTTTGACCCGGTGTAGAAACTCACTATTTTCAATACCTTATTTGGACATCTCAACACATATTTGAAGCTAGCCGAAGCAGGAGGTTATACTGGTTCAACAAAACAAATTTAAAAGTCTAATTTAAAGCCAGTTGGTGTAAACTTGTCCTGAAGGTTGCTATACCAGCTGGATATCCTATAACAGTAAATGTATGTTCCAGTTCTCGATTCTTTCTGGTCTGGCATTTTCAGTCTTGCAACGATCAACTTCTACTTAAGTTTCAATGCAGTTCCAAGAATTGTGAGGTTTAACTGTCTAACGCTATGAAGGAAACTGCAGTCGTTTATAGTCGTTTTCAGCAACGGTAAAAGATCCAAAGAAATGAAATATTTAATAGATATTCAGGACAAAAAGGGATTTTAGAGAATCCTCTTTAATCATATACGAATAATAAATCCTTTCCAGCCTAATTTATTTATTTTTCATTTTTACAATGTGTATTTCTAAACCCTTGCATTCACAATTCAAGAAGATTAAAATGTGAAGTTGTATATATTTGTTAGGAATGGTATACTGTGACATATTATTAAACACATGTATGGGATGGAATATATATATATGATGCACATTCCAATATGGAAAATCCTGCACTGAAAATGTAAATCTTACAGTGGCAGTTTGACAAGTAAGTGCTAAAATCGTACTTCTCAAAAAAAGCTTTCTAGGTAGCTTAGCAGTGCATGGGTGGTCTGCTGCTTTATATGTACAGTGTGTCTTCAAAACTGCATTGAATATAACAAAGTGCTTTGATGTCTTAATTCTGTTCTTGGTCTTTTTGCAGCCTCACTTTGTTTGCTAAAATCTGCGAGAAGACAGTGTTGAAAAGAGTTCTCAAAGAACTGTGGAAATTAGTTCTGAACACTATAGAAAAGCAAATTGTATTGCCTCCATTAATAGACCAAACTGTGAGTACATATTGAAACACATATTCTAGCTGTTTGGTTGTGTGTACGTATTGTAAGCAAAGCTCTGGTTGGCCTATTGCCTGAATTTAAATGTAAAATCAAAACCTTATAAACAGTTTCAGCTGTGGCAATGATCCGTGTACACATGAGAAAGGGGTTAGTTCCTTTAAGCCATTTATGGAGCATGTTAGAGTCTGTTCTCCTTGCATCTAGAAGTGCTCTGCAGCAACACTATGATATGCTGGAGAAGGCGAGAGCAGTATGAACCTACAACCCAATAATAATACATGTGTAGCAGATTAAACATGAAAGTGCATTTAAAAGATAATAATGTCATAACCCAGGGCTTTCTACTCCAGACCCTTTCACTATGTTATTATAGAGTAACTTTTTTTCCTCCTCCACAAAAGCAAAACTTTGCTACAAAAGATTTTCCTATAATTTGTTTTCGAGAAATGTCTAGAAATTGTACATTTCCATTGGGGTATGTTAACTTTTAACTACAACTGTATCTTAATGAAAATAAAAAACCTGTTGTTTCACTGAGTTCATTACAGTACAGCAGTATATAAAAATGTCACATCTAACATCAGCATCTACCATTTTCTATAGGCTGTCATGAATGTGTTGTCAAGTTGTCCAAGGCAGTCTCAAGTGTATAAACTGCTGTTAAATGGCACAGCTATTCCAACAGGTTGTTAATTATAAAGTTTATAATGGACAGAAACCGATATAATGATCCCAGAAACCTATTATGGCTTTAATGTAAAACAGCTTGAATATAAAGAAATACTGTATGCAAGGACTTCGCTGTTACATCAGTCCAAGTAATAGTTCTTAGCTTCTTTATTTCCCCCTAGAATTTCACTTGTTATGGCAGATGTGATGTGACTTTCAATGTACATTAAAAAGAGAATGTAATAAAGAAGCTTCTGTAAAATAGGAAGAGGGGTCATCAATAACCCTGTCATATTAGAGAGCACACATGTACTTTATCATTTTAGCTGAAACTTTTCCATCACAAAATTGCCTAAATGTCCACTTTACTAGCCTGTGGGTGTGTTTATGGGATACAGCTGCAGCCCCTTTTCATGTATTGGAACTGATTGGGAACCTGGTTCAACAATAATAAATCTAAAACAGTTGATGTAATAGTTGTCTAACTAGTTATGTCACAAGACGTGTTCCAATGTAAAGTCAGTATTTGTTCAATTCTACCCAAGCTGGAGTGACTTTAGAGGGTTATAGTTCTTTGGCTTCTGAACACTTTCTGTACAGTACTCACAGGATTGCATGTATCTAAGAGTTTAATGAAAGTACTGTTCCATTTTCTTTTTGCATCCAGGGAACCCAGCTGATTTTCAATGCAGCAAAAGATTTGGGACAGCTGTCCAAACTAAAGGTATTTTTTTTTTTTTAAATTGACATAATAACATTTCAGTATGCCACCTTCTGTAAATATTTTACAATAACGCAATCTCTGTTAAATTATCTTAATCAAAGCAATAGGCCTGATCTTGCAAAGGCAAGCATGGTGAAATGCATATACAGAAAGTATGGTAAAGCAATGTATAAAGTGTGGTAAATGCACGGTGCAGTATAAGGATCTTTAAGATATAGCTCAGAGATGCTCAGTTTACACTGTTGCAGCGGTTCTGAGCATACTAATTCTTCCAAAGTAATTTCTTTAACAGTAAACTTTTTTTTTGTTTGTTTGTTTAAACCAAGTTATTTATTTGAACATACAGGGTGATATATGAATGTCAGGAAATATAATTTTAAGAATGCCACTGGGTATGTAGAAATTCTAGTGCAATGTGTTTTGTTCATAGACCATCATTATTAAGTTTGTCATACCTTCTAATATAAATGCTAGCTATACAGTAGTTCAAAATATGATGGCACTTTGTCAACTATTTGTAAAAGTTTACAAACATTTACACTATCGGTTCATTTATTTCAATAGAGAACGTATGTAATGTATGTATTTTTTGGGCTTCTCTGTTTAATCATAGCAGGTAGTCTGCATTTTCACTTACATTCCTATAGTTACAGCATTCACGTTTTCATTTATAATTAAATCCACTATTTAATGCAAAACAAAACTTACATTTTCTATAGCCTGGGCATTCTCCGAGTTCTGTAAATGCTTATAAACAAATTAACAAAAGAAAATCAACTATTTGAATGAACCCAATTATCCTGGAGCAGAGAATGAAAAGTTCAATACAAAAACAGTGCAGAAATACATAAAGATCTGTCTAAATATTTGCTGGCTCCCTGGTGTGAAATCATCTAACCTAACTGGACTACTTGGTGACCCAATCCCTTATTATTAGTTAGCACAGTGACTGTAGGTTGACTTTAACAGAGAGTAATAGGCAGTCTTAGACTTTCTTAATCTCAATGCTGTCAGTGTACATTCAGCAAGTTAACAACTAATCAATATCCTTCGACAAAACATTAAAACTCTTGTATTGGAACTGAGCTTTCAAAATGACCCTCAAGGTGAGATCAATGGACAGCTGCTTCTTCATGAGGCGGCACGGGATCGGCATCCAATAAAAAAAATGAAAATCACCTCTGTTCACCTCGTTTTCATTTAAACACGTTGGAGTTCATCGGGTATCAATCCACAGCAGCACTGCACTGGATACCATTCCCAAGAGAAAGCATGCTGATTAATTGTATTAGTATTGGGATCTTTCTGAATTATCAAAGTTTGGCGAGGCTGGGGGTTGTTTCATTATTAGTATTGTTAATATTTGCCTTTTTATTTATTTTACCCTGCTGGAATGTACAGGCATATTATATATATATATATATATATATATATATATATATATATATATATATATGAGAGAGAGATTCAAACTGTTTATCCAGTTGTAGGGATCTTGGTTTAAATGTCTCATCTGTTAATCCAATTGATCCAAGGCTGCTGCTGAGCTGCTCATCTGAAGCTTCTCAGTTCTTGCTGTTCATTGACAGGAGGTCATGCATGTTTTGACTCAATGGGGTTATACCTGCTTCCCTGGGAAGGAAAGTTGTTCTCCTCACCCAAGTGTTAAAGCCTGGTCAGTTTGGCACTATCTATCAATGCTGAGTGCATTTTGACCTTATAAAGAAAAAGAAAAAGTAGTACAGGAAAATAAAAAAAGTAGAACAATGTTTTATTAAAATAGCAATCCTATCTATTGCAACAGGAGCATGTTATTCGAGAAGAGGCTAGAAGCCTGACCCCAAGGCAGTGTGCCGTCATGGAAGTGGTGTTGCCTACCATCAAGGTATTCTTTTAATGCGTTTTCCTTTTTTGTTTTTGAATGAATACTGTATATTCTGAAATAAGAAACCATATCCATTGCAGACCCCCCACACATACTTGTACACTACAATGCAGTAATGTTATTATGGATCATATTTGGCCATATTCATTGTGGTGTTCTGAATGTTATTATTACATGATTCCAGAATAAAACTATCCTGTTAATTGCCAAACTATTCTTTGTCTTAACTGTTCTATGGCAACATCCATTCACTAGCTTATTGTTGACCACCTATACCCAATTAAATTGCATTTATTGCAGCAGTTTAATTACTATGTCCACCCCCCCACTTCTGTGGTGGAATTCTAATTTGTTAATTAGCCATTGGTATCACACAAATTTGTTTTTTAGCTTATTTGCATTTTTTCAACATTAACCTTTGTGCTATTCTGGTTGAGAAATAATGTTGATACCTATGCTTAAGAATTCTGTACGGGGGCTCAGTTTCATCTCAGGTTTCCTATATATTGGCTTGGGAAATCCATGAAGCATCTAATGCACAACTAGGCATAGCTGCACAGATAATGCACAGATACCTTGTGGCGTTTTAAATTGATCTGCATGTCTCCAAGGAAATAGCTTCCATATCTAGATCCATCATGATCTAGACATGCATTCTATCAGCATCCCATGTGTCCCAGCCCAATTAGCAGAGTTAAATACTTGAAATACAGGCTATGTTCTTGCCCCTGCTGCAAGCTATGCTGCCTGCCTTCACTACAGACTTCACACACAAACACAGATTATGTCCTAATCCTCCTTGACACTAGAAAGGTGACATTAGGTTAATCATATGTCAATTGTACCTAATACAGCACGGCCATGTTTCTCAACAGCTCTGACATCATCAACTGTCAGCTCTACAGCTCTGTCCTGCAAGAATGCACCCCCAGCTACACTTTGGTTTCTTCCTCCTTCATTCATGGAAAGCAGTATAGCCTAGTGGAACATAGGCCTGGGCCACTAACTTCAGTTACCCCAGGCAGACAGCTAGGATTTATTTAATTTTCTGAAAGCAAATGAACCGCATGCCTTCGGTTAATGAGCTGGTTCACTTTCTTCTTATTTCCAAGTGAGTTTGGTTTCACATAGCTATCACAAGAAATGGAAATGGACTAAAAAGGGTTTTGTAAAGCAACTGAACCAAGACCACTTCTTAGACCCGTTATAAGTGCATGGGGCAAACTGTATCCATCTAATTCTGTAAATGACCCTATATGCATGCGTGGATTATACATTAGCATGAAGATATTTCGAAAGGATTTCCAGATGTCGTGTTCCCCTAGACGAATCGCGATTGAAATGGGGTGTTACACCTCAACGAACCAATCCCATAACAAAATGACTACATTGGTATTGAAGAGGATTTTGCCAGAAATGTTAGGATTCTGTGCACTAGGGTTATCCCTGATTGTATGAGTGCTTGAAACCTCCACACCATCTTGGGTGCAGGATCTGGGTACTGCTGCTGAAGGACAGTAGGGTCAGCTGAACTCCTGAGAGATCTTTCTTCAGCAGCATTGGATTATTTACACATGATACCAGTAAAAAGTGTCGGTTTGTTTAATAAGTTCATCTAGCTTAAGCACAACTGTCTATATGCAGGGCTGAAAAAGCAAACCAGAAGCAAAATGTAAACTGAAATCTAAAGCTTTTTGAAACCATGCCTGAATTTTAAAACTATTGTTCAGACCACATTCATCTTAATTATACTATGACAAAGCAAAGTATAATTTGCATGTGTCCCACTTAAGATGTAATTTGTGAAATAACTCAATTAAATGGTTGACTGCATTGATAATTTAATTATGTCCCCTATTTCTTTACATTAACATACATTCTTTTTTCTGTTTATTTATTGGTTTTTGTTCCTTTGCTATACAGACTATAGTCCAGATTATGTGTTAATAGATTAACTAATGTCATTGTGAATTCAACATCCAGGTATAATTGCAAGTTGTAAAATGCCTTACAATGAATATTTATGTAATGGTATGTGTACCACAACTAATTCTTCATCTCAATAATGCCACAGCCAATTAGAGAAATGGCAGTAATAGGCCATAACTGCCACTTTTACACTGATGTGTACAGTACAAAATTTGTGCACTTACTATATTTGGCTGTTTTGTGTAGGTATGATATTATCTGTTCCTGTTAACAAAACAGAATTCCCCTTTTAAATGACTGTCCCACTTCTTTCTCTAAGCAATATTTTCATGCTGGAGGAAATGGACTGAAAAAGGCTTTCCTGGAAAAGAGCCCAGATTTGCAGTCCCTGAGATATGCTCTTAGCCTTTACACACAAACTACTGATGCCTTGATCAAGAAGTATACCTGCACTCAACACTCTCAAGGTAAGCAACTCCAAGTGGATCAGATTAAATGCATGTCAAACTTTTATGTAAGTGGTTTAATTGTTTTATTATATTGAAAAGGGGGGTTGAAAATACAGTGTTGCTCTGTTACATCCCTGTTCCCCCATGTACTTCCAGGTATTTGAGAGCAGCTTGCCACAAGCACACCGCAGCCCTGCTAAACGTATAGCAGAACTCTTGTGCCAATAAACAATCATTTCTATAGACAATAATATGACAATAACAGTAGATAGAATTTTTTTTTTTTTTTTGATGCAGGTCTTAGTGGTGTTGCTGTAAATTATTTCAGAATTTGGGTTCATGATATTTGATTGCTTAGTAAATGTTTTGGTCTTTATTATTGATTCTAATATTATGATACAGTGTGGTTGTGGGTTACAGTATGAAAAAAATGACTTAAAAACAGCTGTATCAAAAGGTCAATCAATCTTTGTGTACAGAAGGTCAGTCTTTCACTTTCAACAATAGAAGAGGCTGAACTTGGTTTTGAATAGCAGTGTCAAGTTTTCAAATGCTTAATTCTAGGGGCTACTCAGGTCAACTTTTACATTGCCACATAGCTATGACAGATATTTTGGGGACCATTTTCTGTATTTATGACATTATGGCGAGCAGCTGCACATAATTATTCTTATTAGAAATGGCTTTTCTATTACCCCTCTGTCTGTCGCATGTCATTTTAAGATGGAAATAAATGTACCTGAGCAGAACACGTTTGCACCATGTCTTGTGTGGTTAGTAGAAAATGTATTGCCAGCCTGCTGACCTGAATTGTAATTACTTTTTGGCTGTGGCCCCCAGCGTTATGTCATTTGTAAGAGCAGAAACTAGCAAAACATAAATCTTGTTGCCTTTCTTTACAGCTCCTCTATGGAAACAGCATGAACGATTTTCGGCTGGGGATATTTACTTTTCAGGCTTGGTTTCATAATTTATTAAGTAAAAATAACCACAGCAGCAATGAAACATCTTACAATGGCCAATTCTACCTGACATTTCTGAAAGTGATGAATATGCTTCTGCAATTTAGTGTCTGTATTAGCAATTGTCCTATGTTTTAACTTTAGATGAAAGTATGTTAAGGGTTTAATTGTGAATTATTATAATAATGTATTTTCTAAGTGAATGGGTATTACACTTGGGCTTCTGTTGACTGCTCACTTAGACCTGATATCAAAACTAAAACTGACTCAAGACATGACAAAAGCTCAGCAGGTGAATTAAATGAAAATGTGCTGTTGCTAATAGAAACATGCACTTTTTAATAGACAATTAACTTGAAATGCTCTTTAGCTGGAATGATATTTTATCACCACCTGTGTTTAGGGACCATGGGTCTTTCTGCACTATTTGGATATATTCACAGTGTCAAGTCAAACCAATCAATAAGGGTGTATATAGAGGGTCGTGAATGATCATTTGGGATTATTTTACCTGGTGTGTGTTTACTTTCACTGTCAACAGACTAGGCTTTGACGTGGATTCATTTCGAACCCTGTTTATGGCCTCTTCAAAACCGTCTTTTTAGAGAAGTCAGACGCAGGCAGATCAGTAACTGGCATTTCTTGCTAAACTCGTTCAAGGAAATCAGAGTCAAAATCAAAACGACAATAGACGTTAACATGTATTGGTGGCAATATTGTTTTAACTACCAAAGCACAGCTCTGTCCTGAATTTAAGCTGTGCACCACTAGATTGAAATTAAAGCAAAGACACATTCGAAACTAGTCCTGGTAAGCATGGTATTCCACAACTGATCTTATTCCATCACATAAGAATAATAGAAATGTATCCCACGCTAGATATACCCACACTTGTGGTATAAAAAAGTGAAATGTAACTTTAGAGAACTAATGCATTGTGTTCTTGCCAAACGCTATAAAAGTATTCCTTAAACAAAACAAGCTACTATTATGAGAACACAGTTATATACTGTTATACAAAATGCCAGCTCTGTAAGAAAAGCAGGATAGGATTTGCAAATAACAAGTCTTTATGAAATCTTCTTCAATAAAGCTTAGGAAGATATTTCTCATGCATAAGGTATTCCCTTGAACTGCTTAAATGATCCACTTTGAGTGTTTTTAACATTTATCCACACATAACCACATAGACACAGACCACTAAATCATGTTAGGTTTCAGAATACAAGTGTTTTTAATAGAGCATATTAGACAAAGAAACTGTAATTGTAGGGGCTCCCAAGTGGCGCATCCAGTAAAGGCGCTCCGCGCGGAGTGCAGGATGTGCTCTATAGCCTGGAGATCGCAGGTTCGAATCCAGGCTGTGTTACAGCCGACCATGACCGGGAGTTCCTAGGGGGTGGCGCACAATTGGCTGAGCGCTGCCCGGGTAGGGAGGGCTTAGGTCGTCAGGGGAATCCACGGCTCACCACGCATCAGCGACCCCTGTGGCCGATAGGGCACCTGTGGTTCTGCAGAGGAGCCGCCAGATCTGTGTTGTCCTCCGGCACTATAGGTCTGGTGGCATTGCTGTGGATCTGCAGTGCGAAAAATGGCGTCTTGGCAGGAGCACGTTTCGGAGGACGCGTGTTCCAGCCTCCGTTTCCCGAGTTGGCGGGGGGGTTGCGAGCGGTGAGCCAAGGATACAGATAATAATTGGGCATACTAAATTGGGGAGAAAACTGGGGTAAAAAAATTGACGACGACTAAATTAAAAAAAAAAAAAAGAAACTGGAATCGTATTGTTTCCAGCGTATTTTCCTGACACGGGTGATATTTTAAGTGCCTTTCACAAATGTTTGCTTATATAGTTGTGCCCAGCAATCGCATCAAATTCTGACAAAATCTACAATATTGATGCCAACTAGAGGTTAGAATGAGCCGAGATCGCATTACTTTCTGGGTGATGGCAGTCCAGTTTCTGTTATAGAATTAAAGGGGATTCAGTAGTTGGGTTTGCAGTATTTTTCTTCAAATCACTAAAGCAGAACATCTTCTCTTTCAATCGAGTTACAATATTGATTCTGTCGCTGCACAATAGATTAGATTTATTGGGAGCCAGGTAATCCCAGAAGAGGCTTCGCAGAGAGTTTTCTAAAAAAGGAAACATTCATTTAAACCTCTCTCCCTTCACAGGATCTCCAAACACAGACTGGCACTTACAGTTGTAGTGTATGATGCCCTGTGAATTTGCATAATATTTATCGGGGCACACTATGTTATTGTTTTCCTTCAAACAATTTATTAAGGATTTGAAATGGGACTATTTCAAACAAAACCCCTGTTTCAAGTTAATTTCTATACTGTACTCACTGTAGAAATTCCTCTTTGCTGAGACATGCTCATAGACAGTTCATGATAAAAGAATATAAAGATTAAGATTAACTAGTCATGAATGAGTTTTTACTTCAGGAATTTCATTCTAAATTTTAAAATTATATACAATCAGTAGGTGTTACCACTGTTAATTTTTAATTGATTGAAGCATTATTTAATCATCCATAACTAAATCAGTTTAATATATCGTTAAAAACACTCCAAAGTGAACCATCCAAACTATTACTTTGAGAAAAAAATTATTCGAAACTTTGTGACGAAGTTCACTTTGCCATAATCTACTGTATAAATTATTACAGTTTTTATCTACTCTGTGACTCAGTAGAAGAAGGTATGGGGCCAGTTGCCTTGGTTTTTCTCACTTTGATGCAATATAATGGCCCCATATCGACTAGTTTGTTATGATCTGCAAAAAAAAAGATGAATCCATCCTTTGGTTAATTCAGCTGACAGCAGCTGTTCAAAAATAGCTAATGGCCACTGGGATGATCCACATTCACAAGAGAATAACCAAACAGAGCAGATCCCCAGGAGAACACAAAGGTGTTTTTTTTTTTTTTGGTATTTTTTTTTTTTTTTTATCTGCCAGTTTCTTTTTACATTTTAAGTAGCCATGAGACAATATACGCTGCCGGTTGACTCAAAATCTAAAAGGAAAAAAAGCACAAGTTACCAAACCAGAAATAAAAAATGTAGACATTTAATTAAGGGGCTTGTATGTAGTCGTACATTTGTTTCTTTAGTTTTATTTATTTATTTATTTTTAAGTCAGTGAGGGGTGTGCCGTACACGTCTTCCATTTTTGTTGCCTGTCCACGTCTGGTTGTTCCCCTCCTTGTCGAGTGTGGAGGAGACATAAAATTGCTATGCTAAGTGTGACCATATGATTACAGTATGTATATATCATCTATTCTGTGTGTCTTGCCAGTAGGCTTTACTCTCCTACTCTTGCATCTTTTGTTCTTAACTGCAATGGTCCATTAAAGCAACTGTGGTCTCCAAAGTGAATTTGCAACATACTGACTGTCCATGGATTGAAAAGTAATCATTAAAAATAGCCTCGCTATGTTATACTAATGTATGTTGTTCACTACAAATATGAGGATGATGGGCTCATTCATCATCTAAACCTGCACACTAATTGGGTGTCAAGTGGGCAATGGGAAGCCTAGCGCGTGACATTTCTCCAGTTACCAGAGTTTGAATTCCATGTGAAGCAGCTCCTCGGATCTTTGTGTGAGGCAGTTTGACTGCTCAGTCAGAAAAAGAGTGAAGTTACTCAAAACAGGGGTTTTGTGCTTGTTGAATAATTAGTATGTAAAGTATGTTTTGTCAAAAATGTTCTGCTAAACTTATTGTCATAGACGTTACATGTAATTAGTTCCTTATTTCATGTTCGTGCTTCTTTATTTTTGTAGTTTGCTGTATACTTCTGGCATAAATTCTTCCCCACATCAAAAAGAAAGGTGTACTGTATATTTATAAATCTAGATTGTATATTTTTCTCTAGAGACAGTAGTTCTTCATGTTGCCAGTCCAAATAAATAAAAACTACTCTAAACAAGGCAGGTAACCAAAACAAGGCAAGGGATAATGTTGCTAGCTCTAATAAGAGGTAAGAAAATTGATTTTAAAAGTTTATCCTTTTATCATATATTTATATGCACAATACAGGAACGTGCCCGGATCAGCTTTTTCTAAGCATGTCTGCCAAGCATCATTCACTTAGAGAGTGTGGTTTTATTATTGCTTAGTTCTCTGCAGGGAGATATTCCCATGGCCTAAATTCTGAAGCTCACAGATCAGCATTTAAGCTTAAACGCCCCTACAAATGTTTGAGGAAAGAGGTTGACGCATAAAGACAAGCCTTCTTGTCTGTTGTGTTCCCCAATAGGTTTCAGTTACGTGGTTTTGAATGGAGAATGGGACTTCAAACAACAAACAAAGTAATAGGGCACAGCACATACACTGAAGCCCAGATCTTGCAAGTTTTATTTGTCTTGGTGCTGCAGCTGCCACAGTCGTTGTGCATTTTTCAAAACCTACAGGTGTCCATTGAGGATGAAATTTAAGTTTTAATCTGCACAAAGGCTTTTAAAATCCTCCACAAACTAAAACAATGCAGTTGAAAGAGGTGATCCTCATGAAGCCAATGGTTGGTTAGCATCACTGTTAGCATCAAGCAACACAGCAATATTTTCCTTATTATAAATTCTTATCCCAAAAGGCCCTAACTGATGCAAGTGCAAAGGAATGAAAACATTTAACAGTAAAATGCAACTTGCAGTATGTGTAGGAAGGAGCAATCTTGATAGTGTTTGTATTGTTAACATAATTGTATTCCTCTCTGAAAATCCCATTTGGGCACTTTTCAACTCAAGTTAGGGCACAACAGGCCCTAGCGACTGGCTTGTATCAGTCAGAGGAATAAACGCACTGGTTTAGTGAAATATGATGTCAGAGGTTCCAAGACTATTCCTGGAATTTAGAATACCTAGAACCTTTCTGGCTTCCATTCTAACCATTAAGCCACCCAGACAAAAGATATCTTAACATGGTTTCGTTCAAGTTAAGATCAGATGAATGGTATTTCTACTGAGATATAGTAAACTGTTGTCAAAGTATTATATTCTTCTGTAAATCTGATCTATATAAAACAAGATTTCAGAAGACAATTTATGCATTTCATACAATGTCCTACTATTGACTTTGAGCCTTACCAGTAAAGAACAGGATGTGTGCAAAATGATAGTCATTAAAAAATACATATCTTTATCTAAAGTAGGAACAGTGACATTTGCACAACAATGAAGAGTGAAATCCTATTAACCATTTCAAATTCCAGAAAAGCTTTTGAATAGATTTTAAACAGAGAACAATGACTACTCATGCATGTTTCTACAATAGTAAATCTGCTATGCATTTGGCAATGGAAAAATTGTTTTTGCTACACTGTGCCTCATTTGATGGTTACAACCCAGTCTCTCCCAGTTTATGGATCTTGGCTGTCAAATCAGCTGTATATGTAATCAAAGTCCCCTACTTAAATACACAAATAGTTGCCCAGGGTAACTGGAAGTACCAACAATACATGAAAGCTGAATATATTGTTCTTAGTAAGTGTGCTGTATGATTAAGTAGCATAACAGACTATTGTTCATGGTATTGATTTCTCCATGGAATTATGAAATGTTGCAATGCACTTTCGTCATGCTGTCACAGTAGCTATATAACTAGTTATAAGTGCTAATATCCTGCTGTGCAACCAATTGTCAATTTACAGATCTTGTAAATGTCTCCAGCCATCTGAATTGGTATTACAAAATGGCTATGTTTTATAAGGAGACCACATTTAAATAGCTTTAGATGAACAAGTTTGCAATGGCAGCTTGTCTTTGTTTGTGGTTGAAGTGGGTGTTCAACCTTCAAGAATTATTCATGATTTTCATGATACAGTGCTCACACAAAAGGGTGTGTTTAAGTTTAAATGTGTAACTGATGATAAAAAGACTAGATGAAGTGTGTGTGTTTTAATTACAAGCTGTTAATTTGTTTAGGTCAATCATCCAATGGATCAGTGGGCGAAATATCTGTTCAAGTGGACCTGCTGACACACCCAGGCACTGGGGAACATAAAGTCACTGTGAAAAGTAAGAGTCAAAAGCTATTTAACCTATTGAGTTAAACAGGTTGATGAAATTATGAGGTGGCCGAAGAGGAAATTGCTTTCACCCTTTAACAATGAACAGGCAAGGCTTCTGTGAGTGTGAGGTTAATTTTTTGGGTCACCTGTTCATAAATCTTACACAGCTGCTATAAACCTGCCAGGCTGCAGATCATCAATTTAATCAGCTGAGTGTAAAGTACCCTGTTTTTAACTGAAATGATTTCTAACCCATTTCCACAATGATCATTTGAAAAAGTAAATTAATCAATTAGAACAAAAAAGATGCCATTTTCACACAGCAGCCGCATGTATTTGGCCTTCTCTTTGAAGATTTGTGTCAGATGCCTTTTCTTTATTCTCATTAGATACTTGAAAGGGTGACATGAGGAATAGGTGTCCACTTTGATTGCCTGACTCCAAAGTTAATGCGGATAATAACTACTCAACCAACACTTTGGGGGGGAGGGGGGAGGGAAAGGATCTCAAAATAAAATAAGATACTGCACAGTATCTCCATAAGTAGATGACCCTAGTAACAGGCAAGGAGAAGCATGACTGTTCAGTGAGTCCCTAAAGACAATTTAGATCAGGACATTTAAAACCCACAGTGGATTTAATTTAATGTGCCCCCCAAATATTATAATATTAACAAGGGTTACAGCAAGTAAAAATAATATGCTTCTCGCAAACACTAAAAGGTGTAGTGTAACTCCTTTTTAAATATTTAACAAGATATGTCCTTTGAGATGATGTCATCCCATTTAAAAAGGTGTGACCCCACAGTACAATTAGAGTCAGCTCTTCACCCAGTCAGAAGAGGCTTCCCATTAATTGCTATGTGCAACAAAGATCAGGAAACATGAACATTCCAACATTCCAGAATGACTGACGGTGCTTCAGTGCCAAGTTGCCTTGTCATGCCAATATACTTTGATGATTAAACTCTGGTTGCATTGATTCTCTGAATTAACTCTGGTCTCATCTCTTCCTTCTAGTTGTGGCAGTGAATGACCTAACCTGGCAAACAAATACCATGTTCCGTCCCTTTGTGGAGGTGAATGCTGTGGGGCCCAACCTCAATGACAAGAGGAGGAGGTTTGGCACAAAGACCAAAAGCAACACCTGGTCCCCAAAGTATAACGAAACATTCCAGTTGTAAGTCATGTCATTTTCATATTTCCTGTTTTACTACAATAGGTTGTGCAGCCCTGTGTCAAATGTGTAATTCAGACAAGCAATTTATGATGCTGAGAAAAGTAAAGCGGATCACTGTTTGGCCTCACACTGTAAATGAACTTTCTAATATATAACATGCATCAGAGCTTCAACAAGCAATGACAATAATGTATTTACAGAATTTGCAGACATGCCTTTTTTTTTTTAAAGACAATCCAAATTGAAAAACTACTTTGCAATCTGACTAGGCAATATAACACTACTTTTGAAATAGTCCGACATATTTGGTAACCATAGGAATCCTCTCAGCTGTCTATACCTTCTGGCAACTTATTGTACATTATTGCTTGCCAATATGATTTGTGAATGTTTTACTTGAGTGTGTAGATATTGAGATTGCCTATTTTCTTTTAATCATGCAGCATTTTGAGCAACGAGGATGGCCCAGAGGTCTATGAGCTTCATCTCGCCGTGAAGGATTATTGCTTTGCCAGGGAAGACCGTATTATAGGAATGACAGTTATCCAATTAAAGGACTTAGTGGAAAAGGGGAGCTGTGCATCCTGGTATCCTTTAGTGAAAAATATATCTATGGATGAAACTGGATTGACCATTCTGAGAATACTCTCCCAGAGGACCAATGATGAAGTGGCCAAAGAATTTGTACGTCTCAAGTCAGATTCACGGTCTGCAGAAGAAACTGTATAAACCTGAAGAGGATTGAGTGTAAAGGAAGAAATCCATTAAGGAGATGGTATACTGTAGGTGCAGTTATACTGTTTGTTTAGTGCATGTGTGTGAAAATCTGTTGGAATGTTAATTTTGAAAAACGTGCAAGTGTTTACCTATAATTATTAAGTACTTTATTCTAGAAGATACATTGAAGAGACATTACATACTTTCTTTTGTACAAAATGTAGTCTTTTTGGACAGAAAACTGTTCAGTTAAAGTGCCAAACCAGAAAACAATGGTAATCTTGGTATCTTTTCAATTTGTTTGACTATTTTGTTTGAGAGTTTCATTCTGTTTAACTGTGTAGTGTTAACTGCTAAGTCTGTTCATTTGCATAGAGTAGTTGTTTGTTAGTATGTTTGACATCACTTCCTGTCCTGCGCATGTCCTTTGTTCCATGTCACATCCTGTATTTCATAGTGACCATTTGCTTTGGGTCCCACAAACCCAAACCCCCTCCCCTTTGTATTTTGAGCTGACCTAAGGAGACATTTTCTAATACGGCAATGACTGCTATGTTACCTTCGTAGGTGTTTGTAATTTTATAACTCCTGAAAACAATGAAGACTCTTCTTCTCTGCTATAAGTTTAGAAAGAAACAACAGAGACATTTTTTTCATTGGCTTCCAGCCTTTCTGAATTATCACTGTGAAGATGAGCTTTGAAGTCAAGCTTACATAACATTGCTACCAGTTTGATATTGTCGTTTCATATCTAGAAATAACTTTGTTCTTAAGAAACTGCCAAAGTTATATAACAATGTTTGTACAAAAAAAGGCAATCCATTACCTGTATGAAAAATGTACACGTGCTTTACAATGATTGCATTAATGATTGTTGATGGTTTGGTTCTGAGAATCTTCTATTTTTTTGATCCGTGTGAAGCTGTTGACCACTTTGAAAGTTGTAAATGTTGCTTTACATATTTGTTACATCAGCTGCAGCCATTTTACTTTCTTTAAAACAACAACAAAAAAAGATTTGAACATTTGGTAATTATGCAACATTTCTATGTATTGCACTGATGGCGATTGTATGTCATGTAAATATATTTAGTGAGAAATTATAAAAAAAAAAACTGTGTTTTTTATTTAATTTCAATGCATGCCCTTGTTGTCCTCACAAATATTATGGGATCTGTTCAGTTGATATAAAGAGTGGCAGTGGCAGATCTAAATACTGCCGCTATCTGTAAGGTTGTTTGGGTACCAAAACGTTATGAATAGCAACATTACTGATACATCTGAGTCGCATTAGTGTATTGTTGTGTAAATCAGAAAACGTATTTATCAGACAAAGGATAGAAAAACAAATCACTTCTTGCCATCACGCTGTGAAACATGCATATGATATGAAGACAATACACTGCTTCATCAAGCAATGTCAGCAATGCATTTACTTGCTGATTACCTGCCATTTTTTTAAAGACCCCTCTATAACATTAAACACTTCTTTACGATGAGGAGAATACAGTATTGTGGATTTAAAAAAAAAAAAATCATCATTTTAATCCGCCACAATTCAGATCAATTTCACAGAAAGTACTCTTTCATCAAGAAAATAGACCTGCGCTGATAGACACCCAGGAAATTACACACAAGAAGAAAAAAAAAAGTTAATCCTGTAATTCTTTTTTGATTCACCCTTTAGAGTCTGATTCTCATTAATCTAGTCCCTGTGTTTCCCACAAGTTATTTCATTCTGCACAGTACCCAGACATACAAACAGATATGAATTATTTAAAAGCCAGAAGCTTCAAAGTGACTTGGTCTATTAGAGACCACTTTATGTCTTGTTACAGCAATGGATTGCCTCTTACTGGAATAAGGATGTATCTAACATTACTCTTAGCGCAGTGAAGTGCTTAACTATATAGAAGTAAATACAGTTGGATGAATAGATGCTTGCTTGGTAATACTTGTTCCTTTTGTCAGAAAATCTAATCAAAGCAAATAATTCTCTTAAATAACTTGCCTTATGAAGTTACACCTTATAAATAGCAGATGTGCTGTAAAGAAGGGTTAATTACTACAAATCTTATGGGTCAACAAAATATTTAATAAAGTAATAATTGAATATAAATATGACATCTTGCTGGGTAGGCTCTGACATAGAACAATAGTGATTGGTTGTATGGTATATGACCTATAAAAATAATATCAATTTCACAGATATCTTCCACTGTTTAGAGGTTAATATTTGAGAGCGTGATCACTTTCCTTCTATGGAGTTCTTGATCGTAGATGTAAAGCTACTCAACTAAAGTGTGACTTTCACAAAACATATGGGGATCTATCACAGTGGTCAAAACAGTGGCGGATTTGAATACCATTCTCCCAAACTTTGTAAACCTTATTTGTTTTTGTATGGAGTCATGTTAGTGAGTCAGTAATCACAAGGTGGGTCATTGAAAACTCCAGCTGGATTATTAAAGACTAAAAAGCTGCACTCTTTAGATCTGCCATTGTTTAGTGCATTAAAATATACTCCATGGTACAAGCATGATAAACATGCAGTAAGAATCATCTATTACAAGAGACTGATACAAAAAGAGGGAAATGTAATATCAGATGTACATTGTTAAAATAGTGCTTCATATTTGTAATATTAACAACAGTTGCCCTCAAATGTATTTAAGCTTTTGACACACAAACAAGATAAATTATTGATTCTGTAGTCTGTATCAGCATGGTTTTATCTGCAATCTCACGTGAATTCATGCTAGTTACCATGGAAACCAAGTTTGCCGCAAACGACCCCATTGCAAAATTCAATAACCATAAAGTAGCTAGACCTTTCAGATTCAAAACGAACAATACCTTCTGATTTACATTTTTGTGAAATTGACAGTATTATAGAAAATTATTCTACTCCGCATCACAGCAGAGGATTAACAAAGGCCTTTCACTATAGAGGTAATAATACACCTTGCAATTATTTGCCATTAGGATTAACCTCAAATCTTTTCAACAAGAACCCTCAACCATTTTCTATTACAGACATGTTCTATACAACTCTTTCAGCATAAATGTGTGGCTCAAAAATATAAAATGCATTCATTGTTACATTGTACAAATTCTTAACATTAGATGCATTTCTGTCTTTATAATCAACTTGTTATCAATCCTTGCCATACTAATTAAATGCTATAGTGCTTACTAATAGAAAGATAAATAAATAAAATAGATAAAAATATATTTAAATGTACAAAGGCACTATACCTTTTAAGGTGGCCCCAGAAAAAATAAAATAATCTTAAAAATGACTTTGCAAGTCAATGGGGAAAAACAACATCCATTTGTAATAATCTGATTATCCTACAACAATCTAAAGCCTCTCTAATATCTCATTCAGGCAGCAAGGATTGAGTTTTATGTTGGTTGCATTTTATATACTTGATATAAAGAGGTCCTCAGACAGTCCAAACTAAAGGTAAGTGTTGTGGATTTGTAAATTCTGCTGCAAACCCATCCAGCACAGGTTAGTAGATACAGAATATCATGCACTGTAGGGTGCTGTACAGTGCAAGCTGATATCCACCTCACAGGCAGTCTGGCCAATCTCACCTCAGCTTTCATCTTACAGAACAAATAGTGAAATACCAAGAATTAAACAGCATAGTTCATCTTAATCTTAAAACCAGATGTAGTTCAGCACAACAGTAACAGTCTCAATTTCATGGTTCTGTTTTCTGCCAGTGATGCATTCAATAAAATTAAACTGAACACTCAACACAAACCAAGACATTCTGGTAACAGACACAGTGATGACTAGATGGAGATTGCATGTACAGCCATGATATTAACTAAATACATTAAAATATATATTACAGTATGGACATGTAAAAAATAATGTACAGTAGGTTTGATAATAAATGCTTTGGGATTGTGTACAGTAACTAATCAGGTTTGCAACAGTGCCCAAATGGGCTTTTATTTAATTTAAAGTCTAGTGAAGATACCCTGCTGGTTTAGCAGCCCACTTATGTCAAAGACAAATTGCTGATACAAAGTTTGGCTTTGTTTTTAGACACATATTCCCCTGTTGCATCCATTTCAGAGCACAGTTTTGTCTCATCCATATTTCAATTGCACAGTAATTCCAATTAAGTCTTAAACAATACTATTTTCCTTACTGATACATCAGCTGTTAAACCGTTTGAGGATCTGTTTAAGTACTGCTGGTACCTTATTACTAGATTTATTGTTAATCACGTGTACCTGATTATTCACAGATTTAAGATTTTCGACAAGCGGACAAAAAACAATTGTTGTGTATTAGGTTCTTTTCAGAGCTGCATGGCCTGTACTGTGCATTCCATTGCTACGAAAAGTCAGTGATCAGGAACGTGTGACGAAAAGCAATGCGAGCTGCCAGAAGACCTCATTCCGCATACCAATGTGAAACCAAGTTGCAAGGATGTGATCTCTGTTACTTTGAAACCATATAAGAACTACAGAGGTTTCTGTGAACAAGACAGTGTTACACTGGCTGAGCAGTGCCTGAAAGGGTCCCAACATTGTTTTACAAGGAGGAGGCTGTGTGGTCCAGTGGTTAAAGAAAAAGGCTTGTAACCAGGAGGTCCCCGGTTTAAATCCCACCTCAGCCACTCATTGTGTGACCCTGAGCAAGTCACTTAACCTCCTTGTGCTCCGTCTTTCAAGTTGGACGTAGTTGTAAGTGACTCTGCAGCTGATGCGTAGTTCACACACCCTAGTCTCTATAAGTCACCTTGGATAAAGGCATCTGCTAAATAAACAAATGATAATGATAATGACAAATATGTTCACATTTTGTTTACCTTTACGATTAAAAGCTTCCGTTCTGTTGCGGTTTTAGGCAATATGCGCTTGTGAAAAGTATCTGTCAATAACACGACGAGAGTGGAAAGATAAACACAAAGGAAGCTTTCAACCTTAAAGTCATTTTATATTTTGTTATTTTCATTTAAAGTGCTTAGAATTGAGAGAAATGGTGATGCAAAAAGAATGGATTGTGCTGATTTAATTTGAAAACACAGACACTGAATCCAGTATAGGGTTAGCTTTCAATGCATCACACACAATGTAAACAGGAAGGTTTGGGGCTAGTTGGTGACGCCAGCTATGTCAACTGCAACACAATTTGGCACCATTCTGCAAAACTGTCAGTCTCTGCTTGACAGAGGCCCAGAACTTAATAGCATGGTGTATCCAGGTTGTAAACTGAAACAAAGCAGTTCTTTGTTGTCAATGCGCATCAACCAGGTGACAGTACAATTATCAAGTGTATAACTTGTATGATTGCGCCGTCTTAAATTATTATTATTATTATTATTTATTTCTTAGCAGACACCCTTATCCAGGGCGACTTACAATTGTTACAAGATATCACATTATTTTTACATACAGTTACCCATTTATACAGTTGGGTTTTTACTGGAGCAATCTAGGTAAAGTACCTTGCTCAAGGGTACAGCAGCAGTGTCCCCTACCAGGGATTGAACCCACAACTCTCCGGTCAAGAGCCCAGAGCCCTAACCACTACTCCACACTGCTGCCCTAAATGATATCTCTTGTATAATGCACACTTCTCGCGTACCACCCTAGCAAAAATACCACAGCATACTATACAGAATACTTTAACCAGAGCATGCATACATACATAAAACAGGCAACCTTTATATAACACAGCACAATTCTTCAAGCATCTATTTTAAAAGAGAGGTTTGGTTTCTTGGGGAGTATGAATGATTCCTTGAATATTGGTCATGATGAGGCCCTGTTTCAGGTTGTTTTCCACCACTAGGATCACCAGCTAAGATACACAAAGGGTATTACATTGTGTATCCCTGTTGAGGGAACTTCTCTTACAGGTCATTTGCTAAACCATTAAGCAGAAGATGGTATGAATCTGTGCCTTTGTTTTTCTCCAGACAGATCTATTATGTTGCACACATTTATATTCCCTTGTCTTTCTGTACAGAGAGGCGATGATTCATACTTCACCGTATTCCCATTTGGTACGATGATTCATACTTCACCGTATTCCCATTTGGTACAACTAATTGGTTTTTCATCTCACAAAGATTATTAATCAATTTGCATGGCATAGCATTAACACAAAAAAAGTGTAGCCAAAGTAACAGCTCAATATATTAAACATTGTACTGTAATAGGGAAAAATATCTCATCAGTTGCATATTTTCAACAAATCTTTTCAAGGTTTTTTTTTTATAAATCAAGAAGATAGTCCATTGCAAATCCGTACATGCAACCATTAAGTGCAGTTCGAAAAAATATGTATTTTATTTCCAGCTGTAACTTAACTAAAATCCATTACTTGGGTGTAAAACTTGGGTCTGACTTGTATTGGCATTTCTTCAGTAATATGTACAGTATACACTAATAAGCAAACACACAGAACTGTATCCTGTCTTTTTTCATAAACAGTTGATATTCCATATTGATGCTTTCACACTCTGTAGCACAGTATCTGTGCCCCGTGGACCAATCGATGTTTTAGAAAATGCAGTGTTGGTGTTGCCTTTAGTGGTTTGAGGTGTATTCAATGGAGTTGAAATGCAAATGAAAATTCAAACCAGGCAGCACAATCAAATGTATTTCCTGTAGGAATTGCATTCTACGTGTTTATAGCCATTAAACAGCTGTAATTAAGTTTATCAACAACAACAAACATATGGACAGAAAGACATCTTCAGTGTATCGTCTTGCCATAATGGATTCATGAAGCTAAAAAAAAAATAAAAAAATAGCACAAAAAAAGTCATCTTCTCCTAGGCATAAGGAAAAGCAACACAGTCCAGCTACAAAAAATAAATAAATGAATGGCCCTTACCCACTTAGAAGAAACGGTTCACAGCGCTGTTCTGAATATTTGAAGATAAAAAGCTGGTTCAAGTTTTATCCTGCCATGAGGTCTGGAACCAGGTGCATTGTCATTAGGATAAATATCAAATGCAAGGACAATTGATCTTCCATTAACTGTATTGAAACAACACTTAGAAAAACTATGGGCAAATATTAAATCAGACTTATGCTGTCAGTAACAAAAATAACTACATTTAGGACACAACCTCGCCAAGTAATTGACAAAAACTGCTAAAAAGTATTTTGCTACAAAACCTTCATGTCTAAGACTCCTCTGTGTCTGTAATATACCAATCTGCTCTGTGTCTGTAATATACCAATCTCCTCTGTGTCTGTAATATACCAATCTGCTCTGTGTCTGTAATATACCAATCTCCTCTGTGTCTGTAATATACCAATCTGCTCTGTGTCTGTAATATACCAATCTGCTCTGTGTCTACTCAATGCAATGCCCCAATTGCCCAGTGTCTCTCTCCCTGTGACAGGCTTAAGATTTTAAACATAAATCCTTGACATTTTGACTCAATATTTGAACTTTGTGTGCAAGAGACTAAACTGTTTTTTGTTTTTTTTGAGGGCACTAGTCCTGTATAAATAAACCAGTTATATAAGAAACAGCTTTGATTTACATCCAAACAACTTAAGCAGGTTGACCTTTCCTGATCTGTACCATTTCTTAAGATTGGGTGCACCTCCAGAGAAATTTTAATTTCAATGCTTCAGTTTGGCTTTCATTTTCATTTTAATTCAAGTCAGGCTGCACTGCTCAGCAGAGTATTGGCTTTATGTCTGCCCATTCTTACTGAAATAAATCAGAACTTCAAAGAGGTGTAAAAAAAAAGGCGTAGAAGAAATCTATTACCTTCTTGATTATCATTCATGTATTTTAAATAAGATACAGAATCAGTTCAAACGAAGATGGTTTTCTTTATCAAAGCAACCTATACAGTACCAACACTCAGTATAGACATCTTGTTGCATTCCATCAAAAAAGTTGTCTCTATAAATAGTGTCATTAGTGTATTTACAATATTAGATTAAATCGCTTAATTGAACTGCTTCACAAGGTTATTAAACTACATTACGAGATCAATCGTTCAGTATTTGAGTATTGAATATTGCTGTTGTAATGAATCTCCTCCCAGCGGCTGTTGAGTTTATAATACTGACATCGGCATAGATGATAAGACATTGAACCATATGGTGTGCGGTTCATATCCAGGCCTTGCCTTTCCATTGAATTGGCTGAGATTGTGCAATGTTAAAAACAAGTGATTGTAAATAAATGTGTATACTATTGAAAATAGCTGCCAGAAGACTCTGCAGTCCCAGTGCCACAGGGGACTGGATTTGTCCTTTTCATCCTTCTAGCCGATGGACCAGATGGCCCCAAGTGACTCTTCACCAGGGTCATCAAGGATCAAACTTCAGGGCATAAACTGCAAAGGACAGCCCAATAACACAGCACTTTAATGCATATCATTATGTACAAATGACTCACCAAGGAGTGTTATGTAAATATTTTTTTTATTTTCAAGGGCTGCAAAATTGATGTGTGTTAAAAAGGATGGTCCAGTGACTCAGAACAAGGGTCTGAGAAACTGGTATGATATTGTTACCTGATAATGCCATGCACATTAAACCTGAAGATCTGTATATGACCCAAGTTACTACTTCAGAGATAGCACAGAGAGTAAACAAGACAGCACACATGGTAGCTGAGAAGGTAGCGAGTACGTTTTTTATGCAAAAACAAGAATCTTAATAAAAAATCTATTCAATTCTGCCCCCATGATATTAGCGTCTATTATGGGGCAAATGGTGTGCTAGGAAAGGACGTGTTATGTCTGTTGAAACACGCCAGTAAATAGAAATTCTGCCTGTTATCCTGAGTCTGTTTTAGGATTGGATCGCTGCCATAATGCTGCATCCAGGACGTCAAAGAGCCTGACGATATCCAGAAAAAGAGAGAGTTCTCAACCACAGCTATCACCTCTGGTTTCACATATATCCCAGACTGAAACTTGAATCTTGGCAGTCTTGTATTTGTTGACCTCTGTAGCCTTCTTCAGGGTGTTACTGCTGAGAGAAGGGATTGCAGCAGCTCTGATGTTATAGATCCTTCTGGCTTTATTCCAGGCAATGATGTCTGGCTCTGGCTTCACTGTAATCGCTCATGTCTGCATGGATTGCAGAACCATAACACCCTTTTTACAGAAATGGGTTATTACGTTTACAGGACTATTCAAAATGTGTTTTATTACTGCAGACTCACCATCATGTTCAATTAAAACGCCATGTCAATTTACTTACTCATTTGTCCTTAGTCTAGCATTTACAGTCCAGTTTGCTTCCAATTCCTCAAAAGTTTTATCTGTGGGATACAAGCCCACCACCTTTATAAAAATCGTAATGAAATAGCAGTCAAAACTAACAATCCGGGCTATAATCTCTGTCCTATGTAAAATTAAAGAAACCATGCCACAGTATAGTAGTTACATTAATTAATGGATCTTGATATGAAACACATAGATCCAGTGGCTTCAGATGACATTCCAAAGGAGAATTGCTCTTTCAAAACACGCTGTACCATAGCACAAAGTGTAAATGGAAAGCCTGCTTGAGCCAGTGCAAACCCAGCTGCCTTGTTAATTGCAGCTACAGGGCATTGTCTTGGCTCTGTTATTTGTATCCATCTATATTCATGTTAAGGTTCCATGTGTTGTTTTAAGCCTCCCTTTATGCACTGTGGGGAACAGGCATATTGACACCAAATAGGTCAGTAATGGTTTGGATGACCTCACAGCACTTTCACAGAATCTGCCATCTGGCTTTTCAACATCCAAGAGCAATTTCTTATGTAGAAATCGGAACAAAATTCCAAATTCAATACATGACAAACTGTAAAATGTTCCTGTACTGAAAAAAGAAATATATCTAAAAAAATGTGTTTGTTTGTGTAACAGTAATGTGTTATTTCATGCACACCTGCTGTAGGAGTGGAGATCTCAGAAACAGATGTGCAGCAATGGACCTGTACAGCAGGAGGAATTGTAATAACCATTGATTTGTTTTCTGATTATCATTATATCATTATTATTTTCTTTTGATGGCTGCAATAGTCCAAAGTCCAAAGTCCAATAATTAAGATCAAACCCATGTCAAAGAAAAGCGTTCAATGTTGCATCAAAAAGTCCTAACTGTACATCGTTACAGGGTAAATCATGTTGACTTATTGTTTATATGATGGGGTTTGGCTTTGACACACCAATAAATTTATTTCTAAAATTCATTGTGAATCGGGCATTTTGTATCTCAAGAATGCTTGTATGACACAGGCAGTTTGACTAAAAAGTTATTATGCAATTAATATTTCCCCTCATTGATTATGGCAACCGTGTATATTCTTCAGACTTACAATCATTGTTAATAAGACTAGCAGCTAGATATACTACGCTTTTTGTCTGGAACATGAAATGCAGGCATTCTGCAAAGTGGGAGACCAGCTACAAAGGAGCTGAGTATTATTCCGAATAACCATCCAAGGTTACTCAGACCCCACTGAACTAAACACACTCTGTGAGCTGCAAAACTTCTGAGTCAATCGCAATATCATTCAGCATCTTTTGTGCTGTACACTGGTGACAATTTCCTTCCCCACCCAGATTCCTGTTAAAGTCTTGTTAACAGCATTTCCTTCATTACATGCATGAATGTTTTTCACACATTTTTTCAGACCTTATGGTTTGTATCTGTGATTCATTTTGTTGCTTTGATACAAGAAAAGCTGTTAGTATAATCTGTCCTGCTGGTAGAGCATGAAAATATTCACAATCTTTTTAAAGGGTACAGTATGTAGATTTGTACTCTTTGTAGTGAGTGCCGTGTTGTTTTAGGACAAGTATTAAATAATTGTTTTTGAAAACTAAAAGAGACTCCATTCTATTCTCTATTAATCAATGCCACCATTTTTACCCAACTGGAATTAGGATGCAGTACTACAAGCTTTTACTTTCACTTGTTAAACAGACTTTCTTCTAAATTAACACATGGTAATTATTTAAAGGAACAGTACTTACAGTGTCTTTGGTTAGAGTGTAATCAAGGTAAGGGAATGGTAGTCTTTGACATTGTTCAGCAGGCCTAATTGCCTGCATACTTTACATAGGATGTAAATGAAAGGGGTTCAGGACTGTGTGCACTGTTACTCTGGTATCATTTTTCTAATTAAAGCACATGCCTCCTGACTGTTGTATTTAGTTATCTATAAGAAGTAATACTACACTATAGTTACTCCTCAACTACATAGAACTGCTGTAATTGTAACACGACTGTGACGGGGGACTGCCCCGTCTTTATGAACGTGGTTGGGACTGGCAGGGAGGGGGTTAAAATTCCTCCCTGCCAGGAAAACATGTGAGAATGTGGCTGGAGCCCTAATTGAATAATCAGCAATTATTGATTAATTGGGCTCCAGCCACGGGGGATAAAAGCCAGGGGAGAGGCCCTGGCTAGGGAGAGAGAGTTCTAGAAGAGGAGAAGTGTTTTTGTGTGTGCTGTGTTTATTTGACCAGTGAAGGCAACGCCCAGCCTGGAAACTTTATTTGTAAGTTTTGTTTTGTGTTTATTTTGTGTTGTTGAAACCTTTTTGTTTGGCCCTTGTGCCGGTTTATTTTTTAACTTTAAAAAAAAAAAAAAAAAATACAAAATAAACCGGCACAAGGGCCAAACAAAAAGGTTTCAACAACACAAAATAAACACAAAACAAAACTTACAAATAAAGTTTCCAGGCTGGGCGTTGCCTTCACTGGTCAAATAAACACAGCACACACAAAAACACTTCTCCTCTTCTAGAACCCTCTCTCCCTAGCCAGGGCCTCTCCCCTGGCTTTTATCCCCCGTGGCTGGAGCCCAATTAATCAATAATTGCTGATTATTCAATTAGGGCTCCAGCCACATTCTCACATGTTTTCCTGGCAGGGAGGAATTTTAACCCCCTCCCTGCCAGTCCCAACCACGTTCATAAAGACGGGGCAGTCCCCCGTCACAACGACACATATAGAATCAGGACTGTGAGTGAATGTGATGGAGCTGCAGTAGGTCATTGCTGTGGATTTTGTTCTGAATTACCTTTTTTTCCTTAACCTAGGGACATGTGCGTAGGAGGTGGAGGACCAAAGATCTTTCGCTATAGTATCTTGTTACTGATTTGTCTCATAATTACTTCATTGTGTACTGTACAGTATGTCATGGTTACATAACACTCTTTTTTGCCCAGAGGCCATTATAATGACCTGGTAAAGATTCAGCAGCAGAAGATAGCTTTAATAACAAGCAGTTGCCTTCAGTTCTACTGTCTGTGAAGCTAACTGCTTAATTACAGATGTGTGTGCAAAGTTCTCTTGTTCCTGCTGTGAGGTTCAGAGAATATAGACACCCATTGTGGTTAAATCTGTTTCAATGCAATCAAAGACCAAACAGTATACTATTAGGCTTTTTTCCCCTTTAATCTGGATCATGCTTGCAAAGAAACATGTGTTATTAGATGTTGTTTTGTACAGGTAGAACAGACAGGGCTTTAGATTCTGTAGGCTATAAATAATTAACCTATCCTTATGAGATATAGTCTGATTACTGATGTAACGTGCAGTGTTACGGATTCTGTCTCCTGTGAGTGAGATGAGATGAGGTTAAAAACTCTAAAACCACTTAAGCAGACGAGCCCGGCTCTTTTTGCATAGTGGTTAAGACACTTGTTTGCGGTACGAGGGGTCGCCAGTTCACGGCCAGACTCCGCCCTGCTACACTGAGAAGCCATGTTCTTTCAGGACTCCCAGAAGCCTTGAGTCTCTACATTCTGTCATGTGACCATTTGAAGTGGAATGCAGCGATGCAGCAGAAGTGCAGCCCTGAAATATCTGAAGAGCGTTCAGTAAATTCAGTTCATTTGTAGTTTGAAAACAATACAACATCATTTCAGTAGTTTGGGACAAACACCAATCACAAAATGTTTTAGTACAAATATTTATTGTAGAGAATGCGGAGTATGCGATTTTACAGAAAAGTATGCTGTATATACACATTCATTTGGCATCAAACCTAACTTGGTTTGAGGGTTCGCTGCCTGGCCGACTGGACGAGGCTGAGACCCCCATTGATAAAACATAAAAACTGTTATTAAGAAAGGTGGAGATGGGGAGGTGGTGGGTTACGATGAAATCAAAACGCAACTGAGAGATAAGTGAAGAGTTTATTTATAGTGCTAACAATTTAAATTAGCTAATGTGTAAATTGAATGATTCAATTTGGTGATGCGGAGATTGGTGTTTGACCCTCCTCCCGAACTTTAATTATAAATTTCATTAAAAAAATGGAAAATGTGAGACACAAAATGCTAATACATATTATATAACTTCCTGGAATAATGTCGTTAGCACTTTGGTACTTTAAACATTTTCAATTACAAGTAGTAAAAGAACCAAGGAGCATTAACTTACCCATTCTGTGATTTTAAGGGCTGCTGACATTCAGGAGAATGTTTTTTTTTTTAATACAGTGACACCACTGCTTCTCAATCCCCCTTTTCCATTAGTTTAAAGGTTTACAGCAGATAAACCCTATTAGGATCAGCAAGCATTTCCTGAACCGATGTTGGATGTAACTGCTATTTCCCATAAGCAATAAATTGACTTGATAAACGGAAGTTCTATCACAGCCATGATTCTGTTAATGTAAGAAATGCTAGTTGTGTCAATTTGCCTTTATTATTATAAAACAATGGAAATTGCATCATGTATATATCTTTGTTATGCTACATTTTGTTACATTTTAGGTTAATACAAGAATTTATTTTGATGAAGTAAATACATTTTTCATGCATAAATTTACGTTAAATAACAAAATATGGCACATTTTGTATTGCTTTATTGGTATAAAATAATAGATTTTTTTTTGGTTTATTTTTTCTATTGCTATCTTAATTTAATCCAAATGAAACTCTGGCGATCATTATTTTTCTTTGAATGGAAATGGCCATTTATTCTCAATTTCAAACTGTTCCTAAATCACGGAAGCATTACAGATCTTTAATCAGCACAACAGCCATTACAGGAAATAAGTAAGCAATCATCATACCGCTTTTCAGAGAGCAGCATTGCATTCGAAACACTGTGAAGCAAGTGCAAAGGCACATTTTGTAAGGAATAAACCTAACAAGAAACAACTTAGTTGCATAAAAGAGAAAGTTACAGGATGTATTCCTAGTGACACATAATTAAGAAACAATTAACTGATATATATATTCTGCCTGGCAGAATATAATAATGTTTGTTTTGTGCCAAAGTATTTTTTAAACATTCATTTTTAATAGTTTCCCTTATTTAATGACATGGTAACAGCATGGTAACAGCCATTTCCATATAATTACACACTGTTTCCACTAGAAGTTACCATGTAAAAACAGAAAACATTAGTAGTTACCCAGTTATTAACATGTTATTATGTGGTTATATACCCTGTTTTCATTAGTTCTATATTTGCTCAGTCCCTTTGAAGACTTATTGCAATTTGTCATTTGTCCCAAAAAACAGAGCCAGGTGTAGGATCTTTGCTTAGGTCAGCAGACTTATTAACACAATCCCCTCTTAACGAAATACCATATACCAGAAGGTATATAGTTGTACAGGATTTGTTTTCAAACACAGTGGCTTCTTTGCCGTTTAATTCTGAGCTGCTTGTATAGACGCTTGAGTCTGGAGCTCTTCCACTATTTTCTGCTCTCTGCTAGATTTAGTAGGATCCTTTTCAGTAAATCATTCAAAAACGGTATGTATGTCGATAGAGACGCCTATAATTTATACATTTAAGAGAAAAGCTATTTCACATGTAAATAAATCAACCATCTTGTGTTTCACAGGCAAACACTGAGGGTTAGAAAATATCTTCTGGTTTGATATAGAAGAACTGACAAAGAACTATATATTCTGTAGTTAGTTATTCAGGAACCAGTGAACTGTGGCCTACTTTTGAAGAGCCGTGTGTGGAACACGTCTGTATTGTTCTGAATCTCTTATTCGTAATGTCTTTGATTACACAGACGCATACAAAAATGACTAAGCAACCATATGGCAGCTTTTTTAAACAAAAATGTGTCCTTCAGCTATGGTAAATTTTTTAAACTTACAAAACTTTTAAGCAGAATATATTTAGGTTCCTCATATAATTTTAAATTATTACAATATACAAATGCAATATTCAAAGTCACTTTCAATGAAAAACGAACCCAGTTAATAAAATGGTTGAATTGATTCTGACAGCTGAACCGGTGAGGAAATCGAAAACCTGTCTTAAATAAATTGCACTGTATACAGTAAAAAAAAAAAAAAAAACTCATCTTAAATTGGATTATATTTTATCAGTCTCTATATCTTATCTTTGTTGATACAAGGTTAATAAAGCAAGACCAATATTTTGTCAAGCATCTCTCTTTTAATTAAGGAAATGTGCTTAAACTGCTGCTCATAATGTAGTTAACTAAAATGGCTCTGTCAAGTGCACTTGAACACTCATTTCAGTTACATACTAAGTGTTGGTGATACCCACGACATGAAACGTATTTCAGCTTTTAAAACCGAAGAGATGCACTTTATAAGCAGGGTTTACCTGATCTTGTAGATGCATCCTAGTCCTTATAAGGTTGAAGAATAAACATAGTATTTTCCTGCCACACGCACTTACCAAGAACAATTATTAGCTAAGTGGCAAGTATGACAGGGAGTTCTGATGTATCAAATTGCAGTATTTGCTTGAGGTTGTATGTCTATGGTGCATTAACCAACTATGTGCTAGCAGTACACTGTTGTAACTAATATTCTGTCTTCAGTACCTCAACGAAGTACGGTGCGCCGATAAACACTACAAACTTTTTTTTACCTCCTCTGTTGAGTAGTTTTATCCAACTTTTTTTTTTAACACATAGAAGGCTATAGTTTTCTTCAATTATCTTTGATTTAATATTTCATTAGATATCTTCTTCCAAGACACTACTCAAATACAGTAGTTTCATGGAAAGTAAAGATTTGCTGCTTTGACATTTTCCCCCTTGTATGACTAAAACAAAATGTCATGTATTCTACCCTTATATAGATAAACCTCTGGAGGTTATATACGTATCCTGAACTAGTTACAGTTACTTAGCACTAGTTAAAGGTCATTGCCACTGACGTCTCTTTCCAGGGTTTCTTATCAAGTCCCAGTTAGCCCATAAATCCCCTTTAAAATTAACATGTTACACATACGGTAAAAAGTGAATGTTTAATGACCCCAAGCACTTGTGATTACAGACCCTTTTTCTCCAAACACAATTACAGAATGATGTTCCTGTGCTCATGAATATTCAAATTACATATTGTATTTTGTACATACTGTATGCACACCCAGGGCAAAAAACAAACAATTATTTCCTCTTTTGTATGGATTTTATATGCGTTATGGTAATTAAGAACCTGTTGGATTCTCACACAGAACATCTGAAAGGGCTTTGGGTGGATGGGATGGGGTATATGACACTCTCACTTAAAATACATGTGCTCCTCATCCAATCTGAGAGCTCTGAAACTGCTGTATGAATCCAGCACAACATACCCAACTGCCGGATGTCCTAAAATCCAATGCACAGACTCGTCTTAAGTTAACTGTGGTGTATGGTGAAAAAAAAAAAAACTTGTACATATGCAGTATAAAACCAGCATCTTGGAATTGTCTCTGCAAAATGTGATGACTATAGATTTTTATCTGATGAATACTTCATTTTCACACAATACAGGTACTGAAATATGGTCTCTGTCTTTGAAATGTGTAATCAGTGGCCATTATTGGGCTCTGCTGATAAAAGAATGAAGAGATACTGCTAATGAGGCAATCATACACCCTATTCATAATAACTAGCCATAAGCATGTGTTGTAAGATAATATATTAGTGTCCATTTAAAATAACAAGATGGGTTTCTTTTTAACTGTAATGTGTCAGGGGTGTATCTGTTTTTTTATTCTTTTTTTTAGCTTAAAAATAAGTTAGTTTAAAACGCTTTAAGCTTTAAACAGCTGTTGTCAAACCAACACCTATAAGTACTCGACAAGTTTGCAATGAAAAACTGGAAGATGGACTTGGGGATCTGAACTGTTAATTAACTGGTATGTGTTATGTGATCAGGCCTAAATAAGAACTGATATCATAAAAATTTGCTTCTGTTAAAAAGGAATGGTCAATGACCTCATTCTAGCATTGATAAACAGCCAAAAGCATTCTGGATTCTGTGTGTCTCTAACATTCTAATTGCCCAGTTGAAATCTATGTTCCATATGCTATGGAGTCTGGAGACATGCAGACGGCGCTATTGAGAAAGGCTCACAAGTGGAATGCCCAGCTAGTTACAATCCTTCTGGGGCTGAAAATCCATTGCCAAGGCTTCTCTACTTTAATCAATGGAGCTGTTGACTGGTGTGTTGTGTCTATTGCCATTTGTTTTCCAGCCAGGCAGTTTACTTTCTCCCAAAGCATATGGCCCACCAGTCCAGAGGATTTATTTTTTGGATCAGCACCTAGCCAGAGAGAACTTCACAGTTCAATGGAACATACACACACCACTATGCAATGTTGTCAGTGCTTTCGCTGTTTGACATTTCAGAGCCTTATTACATTTTTGTTTTCACAATGTGTTCATTTTATTTTCCTAGTTTTAACGTATTAGTACATTTTCATTTCATTATTCTAAATTGCATACTCTGCATTTTGGTTCTTTCAGTAGTTTAGGAACATATATTATTAAGCCAGTTTGTAATATGTGTTATGTTAAAAATATGTATATATATAATTTTAATCTAGTGTTCCCTATGTGTATCTCATTCTGTAACACAGAAAATAATACAGATCATCGCTTCATTTAATTTCAAGGACAAACAGTTTTTAATCCAGGCATGATAAATACCTTTTACCATTCTAATGAGCTAATCCATCACACTCCGTTACCCATAACACAATTCTCAGTTGAACTGCAGTTGTTTTTTCATTATTTAGAAATGAGATTTTAAAAAAATCTGGCTTTGTAAATCAACCGTTGAATTATTATATGCTCTATATACTGTAGTTCGGCTGTATTCAGTCCCAAACAAACCAATTTGATCACTTTTAAGCTTTTAAAAGAACAGCTCAACACATTCTTGTTTATGAAGCCTTTTCCAAGAAACCTTTAAAAGGTTCTTTCAGCTTGAACACTTTATATGTTTGAAGGTACTGTGGATCAAAATGTTTGTAGGTTTCCCTGGCACCAGTTACAGTTCTATCAGTGGAATTGTCACAAGCGGTATTGAATATTGTACTGTATTGAACGATAGCCTAGTTTCTGGTTGCACAGCACCCTTGTGATTCCCAAAAGTTTTATGCCATCTACATTTTCTTAATATCAAACTGAATGTCATTTTTCATCCACTGCAGCTGGTGTCAAAGCATTAATCTTGGACTATCCAATGTTACTTCAGGGAAAGCAGCCCGAGATTTGTGATCATCAGGATCTGTGAAACCAGCTGTTAGGGTGTGCAGCTGTAATTTCTGTCCCCTCTGAAAGTGTGATTTTGTGCAGAGACTTTCCATTTACTAACTCAAAGTTACCACTGTTCCAGTGGAGGCAAAAATGACTGTTGCACATCTTACTGAAGTGGTCATTTCTGAAACTCAATCTTCAGAAATGCAGTTGAAAAAGGACCTCAGTTATAAGTAATATTAAAATGTAATATTTAGAAAGGTACACCTTTCATTAATAAGCATATATGAAATTAACATTGGTGTTCACCCTCCTTCTTTTGCCACAGAGTTTGGGATTTCACTAATTAGCTACCCTACAAAAGTATCATAAATATTTTAGCAAACCATTTTTAAGCAAGTGGGCAGGATCGATCTCCAACTAGAGTGGAAATTTATAAACATTACAGAGTCGTGACTCACAAGTTCCTAGAGTGCAAGAATGGTAAAGCGAGAGCACAAGCACTTTTGAAACGAGCAAAGCTGGGTTCAATTGTCCAAAGAAAAGGCCAGGTTTTAATGAGGAAGGAGGCTTGCACTAAAGAGAAAAAGAAACACAATACAACAGTAAAAAGAATGACTAATAAATATGATATAACAATAAGTCCCTCTATACAGGTCTGCTTGGGTGTAATTGCGCCATACTGGGACACAAACTGTCCTCTTTGCCTGACAATACCCTCTGTGTATAGACCCATTGCTTAAATAGGGATTCTAGTTGACAACCAAAGGATCTTTAAACTGATTTCCGGTGGAGAGCAATAGGTTGTAATATACACTGACAGTGAGAAATAGGTTAAAAGGGTTTAGCAGTTATACAGACTCTGTCTGTTGAGAATTTTCTAAAGCGCTTCTCTTACTCCAGTAGCAGATTTATTTTTCAAAGCCTAGTTGCAGGCACATTAAGATAATACATTAATCTATGTAAAACTTCATTTTTATTTGCCATTCAGGATATGCCCATTAAATCAGCCTGACACTTGGAATCAATATTTGAGGCACATTGTGTTTCTTTTCATATTTATTCTGGCAGGTTTGGGTAAGACAGACGCTTCATGAAATAAAAACGAATGTGTCACTTGTTTATCTTCTACTGTACTTTGTGGAATTATTTCCACCCAGCTCTGAAGGTAAGCAGCAGTGTGGAGTAGTGGTTAGGGCTCTGGACCGGAGGGTTGTGGGTTCAGTCCCAGGGGAGGTATACTGCTGCTGTACCCTTGAGCAAGGTACTTTACCTAGATTGCTCCAGTAAAAACCCAACTGTATAAAAGGGTAATTGTATGTAAAAATAATGTGTAAAAAAATAATGTAATTGTATGTTAAAATAATGTGATATCTTGTAAGAATTGTAAGTCGCCCTGGATAAGGGTGTCTGCTAAGAAATAAATAATAATAATAATAATAAGCACAGCTCAGTGAATACCTATCTGTATAAGCAGAACTGTGGGGAAAATCTATCATTGATGACCTTTAGTATATATGTTCTGTGCTAATTGAACATTCTATAGAAGTCTCCAGATTCAATTCTTTTTTTTCCATTGAATAGTGACGTTGATAAAATATGACAAGTACTTCATTTAAAACCAGTCTATTTTAGTCAGCATTCAATTTCTTTGAGTCTCTTTTAAATCCTGTTTAAAGCTCCTCTGTTTGCCCATGTTCCATGTTTTGTTTGTTTGCCTTTATTTACCTGGCATACTTATTTAATTGGAACAATCTGTGATTTGCACAGTTTTGTGCAGAATTTCCAAAATGCTTGCCCCTTGAAGTCATTTTTTGTGCAAGGCATTTTTCCATACATATTTTAAAGTAGTTCCCTTTACAACTTAGCATTTGTCTCGATTAATGTTTTATTTTACATACCATATCTTTTGTACATAATTAATATTGGTTAATTGGCGGATAGTTTCACAGGCCCTGGCTAGCACTAATCTTGGGCTACTTGACCTGAAATAACATTACGTAGCCCAAGATTAGTGCTAATCGGGGTCTGTGACGCCAGCCATTAGTGCATATTCATAGTGCTTTCTACATCCATTTTGTGCTAATAACAAAAAGTGTATTACAGACAGTATTCCTCTCCCAATAATAATATCCACTCTACAAAGATAGGCCCTTTAATCCACTGCACTTGCTACTTGATTAAGATGGTATACTTGTCTTTGTAAGATTCTAGGCAATTAGTTTATTGCTCCACAGTTTTAATTTACCTGCATTAGTTACTTACTGTAATTAAGATTAATTGCAATAATTGCTTCTGTCAACTTTACTTGATAACACCTATATTGTATATTGTCAATAAACATGACACTGCAGTCTTTCTTTCTTTTTTAAGTGGATTTGCTTCAGTGTTGTGCCAAGCGATCTGACTCTGTATTCAGATATTAGCAGAACTTCGCTTTTCAGGTCTAGTGAGCGAAGATGTTAAACTAGCACAAGAATACATCAGCAAGCCTTTGGAGAAAATGTAACGGTTACATTTTGCATAGCTCAGGCACTTGGAGATGATCCACAGACCTATCATCTGCTTTTTGTTCAGCCTCTAGGGATCTCAATTTCAATAATCCAGCTTCAGTCAAAAGTGATAGAAATGTGAGAGACTAAGCCCTGTCCCTGGTGGCATGCTGTCCATATCAAAGAATCATCATTTTATGATTTGCTGGCAGTCAATTGCTTAAAAGACAGCAAAGTGAATATGAGAAGAGACTAAACATCTCTCCTATCCCTGAACAGCATGATTTCCAGTACACAACATTAAATAAACACAATAATTGCTCAATCTTCCCTTGCTATTTAATTTGTCACAAATATTAAAAAAGAAGAAGCATTGATTTAGGTATAGTTTGACCCCTAAATCACTATTTCATGAAATGTGCAACCAGAAATACTGTAATTAAAGTCACAAGTCAAAAATAAATAAAAAATGCAGATTTAACAAAAAGTACTGCTCTAAAATAAAAGTTATACCAGTATGTGTGAATTTACATACATGGGTTTGTAATGGATCTCCTCATAGCAGCTGATGAGTTAATAATACTGATATCAGCTTAAGACATGTACTGTATTTAGCGCTTGACTGCAGAGCTTGCTCTTTAATTCAATGGTAAGATGTTTTGTCTTTGAACTGTATGGTTTGCAGTTCACTTTCCTCCCTTGCTTTTCCTTTCAATTCAATGGGCTTGTAATGTCACTAAACACCACTGGTATACAATTATCCATGCACTGCAGGGGGGAGCAGTTGTTCCAGTTCAGAGTTCAACTTCAGAGTTGAAAAAGTATTTGAGCAGGCTGAGGCTGTTGCTGTTGCTGTATAAAACCAACTACCGTGTGGAATTAAGTTTGTTGGGTATTTAATCAATGAGTTGTGAGTTATTACAAGCTGAGATGCCAATTCAATAGAATTCATACATACTGTATATTCTGTGCCCTAATTAGGATTCATTACAATCACTTTGATAAATCGATTCTATCAGACAGGTGCAAGGTTGAATATAACCAAATACATTCTCAGGAATGTATAAGAGATCATTTAAACTAGCTTTGCTTGCTGAATGCAAATTGCAGTCATGCAATTCATGAACAAGCATTGCACAGAAAAAGAAAAAGAACATCCTTAAAAACAACTGTATTGTAGACTGCTGCGATTATAAACCACTACTTTTGAATAGTCATAGACTTTTTAGTTTAATCACCTTTTTATTTTTATTTAACCTCGGAATGTCTTCAAAGAGCAGTTTTCATGATTGCGCTTCACAATAGCTGTCTGGCGATGGAGAGTTAATGTTGATTAAGGACCTACTATGGGTAAGGAATGTGCTGTGAATAGATGCTGCTTGCATATGAATTCAAGTGGGAATGCTGTGTTAGTTCATGTATAATTCAAGCCTTGGTGTGGTTCTGAGGAATGGCTGCTTTTTCATTTGTAAAATGACATTAGCTTCTAAAATGAAATCCCAGTGCTGAGCTTCACCTTGTCTTGTTTTTTTTAGTTCCTTCACCTCTGCAGCTGTGTCTTCCTTCAGGGAGTTTCCACCTTCTTCACCACACGCCCCTATTAGAGGGGTCTGCTGCTTTTGAGTCTCCACTCTGTGAAAGGTAGACACCCCTTAGGAAAGAGAGAGGGTCACCCCTTGGCTGAATTTCATTTCCATTTGTGTAAAGCCATGTAAAGTGTAAATCAGTAGTTGTGTCATAGTGTACAGTATATGACTTCAGTGGTATCCCAGCATACGAATGATTTGTGTGATAAAGCAAATTGTGTAATTTTGTTAGGTGCACAGCAACACGCTGGGGGGCGTGGCACTATATTCAGACTGCTCAACTCACAAGAAGCTGATGGACTCCCAGGCAACCCCTAAATCAACAACATGCCAAACCTCCGCACCCAAACACCCACACACTGCGCCCCTCGCCCTGTATCTACACACAAATCAGTCTTTAAATGAGCTGACAATAATTGAATTTAAATAGTGTGCAGCTATGATCAAGGTAAGGTATATTGACTTTTGACATGTATTGATTGGTGCAACTTGTATTTAGGAATAAAATAAAATTCCTTTGTGGAGTAATGCTGTATATTCCAGCTGTGCATGATTAAAATTTGGGCCTGTCCAGGGTGGCTGGCATTCAGACAACTCCCGTGTCTGTTTCTCCTCCATGCTGAGTCATTGAGGTTCTACTGTAAGGTTGTCCAGAAGCGACATAAGGATGATTCATTAAGGGAAGGCTGAACAACATGTTTACTGTAATTCTATCAATACAACCCTTTTCTTGGGTGACCACTTTATATAGGTTATATCTTATATAAATAGGATGCATGGCACCGTATATTCATCTTCCACAGCTGATTTAAAATGTATATCAAGAAAACAAAACACTCGCCACCTAAAATAGCTGCTGCTGGTTCTAATGAAACAATCCAACAACTCTATTAAGCAAATAAATGACTATATAGTATACAACTAATATAAGTAATAAATACAAGTAGCTAGCTGTTTTTGTACACACATGGCCTAATTAATATTTAAAATATTCTAAATGAAAACTTATAATTAAAACATTTTAATAGTACCGTTAACAATTACAATTGACAAAACATGCACCAGAATACCCTGCTTTCTAGAATTGTTTTTTTTTTATCCTTGCTAGTCTTAATGTTATGTCATGACATGACATGAGTCAATACTTGTAATCCCAATGGGAAAGGAATTCAGATATGGTTTGACAGACAGTAACCTTGAAACTATTAAAAAGTCAGTCTAGCCAAGTTCTTTCATATCAAATAGTGATTGCCAGCACCCAGACTATCCATATTTGGTCTGTGAACTACTATGAAGTCAATTGTAATACACAGCCTGAGAGTAATTACATTATATACAATTATTTATGGTTTTAAAAATCTCCCTTCAACATGTGCACTGTAGCACAGTACAGTGAAAACCTCTTAATGTGGTTGTGTTTGTATACTTTCATTTTAATCTCATACTGTACAGTAGATTCAATAAAGCAGTAGGTTTTGTATTGGTTGAACAGCAAATGGAATGCAATTTTTGATTACAATATGTGGTTGATTCAATACTGATTCAGTGAAGTGGTTTTTAATGTGCAGTATAAACTGTAATATGCAAGTTGTCGCTTCGTCTGGAGGGAAATAACCCTGGAGCAGGCTTCCAGGAGCATCTACAGTACACATAGAACTAATCCTAACCTTAAATCACAATGCTACTCCAAATCCTTAATTTAAGCCTAACCTTAAAGTCACTCTCAGTTTACAAAATTCTCTATTTAGTGCAGGGTTAAGCCTGCATATAATATACAGTGCTCCTTCATTGTAAGGCGGCCCTTTATACCGTGGTATGGTTGTGGCTCCCATTTGCCCAATAAAGCCATTTCACAAGCACTGGTATTCTCGTTGTAAGGCGGAACACAAATAGCACAGTCTCATAACTATGGCTCCTGACTACAGTGTTATAAAGTGGGAGCACTGTATATATGATATAATACCTAACGTTTTGATAAACAGTTGACAGAATCCCAATTCAAATCATTCTGACCTTGATCAGTTGCCTATAAAAATGAACGGGACTTCAGTTACAGATAAAAGATGTACATCCACAAACTCAAGAGAGGGGTGATCGTTTTAGATGATTCTGGACAATAACTCATCAAGAGACTCCCCCTCCCCCCCAAGAAAAACAGTTCTTCTCAGGCTGCAAAGAATACTGGGGGAAAGAAAAACGTTATTGATTGCTCAAGGAGAAAATAAATCGATTCCTAATAAAATATAACACACTGGCACTCAATATGAGCAGTGTGTTTTTCAACAGAAGACCTGGGCATTCCCACTGCACGCATATTACAGAGTAGGGACTTTAAGTTACTTTTTTTTACTTTTCTTGCTGTACCATGTTAGCATTCTGAGGTCTCGTTGCAATAAAAGTTTTGTGTAATGTACAGTATGCCACAACACCTCAAAACCCCGTTCATCATGTCATCAGCAGTACCATACTGAGTCTCAACCTATTAGTAATTTATTCTCAATACATTTATTTGGCAGCATGGTTAGGTAGAGGTACTGCTCCAGTTAAAGTACAGACTTATTTAGCTTTTTCGTTTTCTTTCAGTGAGTCTCTCCAACTCTCACTCGCTCTCTTGAATTTACTGTGTAGCATTTTTATTTTTTATTATTTCTATTATTATTTCTTCAGCAGCCTCTTCAGGGATTCAGTTTTTATTTGCATCTGCTATATTTTTAGAACTAATACTCGCAAAAAAAATAATTAAAAATACTTACACTAACATCTGTCATCCTGTGATGATGGTTACATTAGAATGGTAATTATTCATTTATGGATCCTTGTTTTGAAAATGCCTCAGGCATGGCCAAAAGTTTTACATCATCTAGAATTATAGGATTGAGAGATAATAAAAATAAAAATAAACTATATGAACATAATTTAGATATCTTATTTAACTTCATGTAATCAAAGAAACTACACAATTGTATTGCAAAAGTCTACCAGAAGTAGTATAGTATTTCAGGATTTAGAAAATGTCACATTTTTTGATTTTTTGTCAGCTTTTCGTTAAGTATATGGAAAACTACAAAGCGGTATGTAATTCAATATGTTAACCTAATGTTATTCGGGAGGTTTCATTGAGCTTTATGAAAGAGTGCTGTACTTCATTCATTCACATCACAGTGGTCTATTGCACACTGCATTCCAGCAGGGTTATCAAAGAGCTGCTGTATTTATATTCAGCTGCTTCTCAATCCAACACTGACAGGATATTTTCAGCAAGTGTTTCTTTGTGATGGGTTTTGAAACCTCAAGAACATTAAAAAAAAATGAACTATATTCTAAAATACAATGTACTGCTGTAGCACAAATTTACTTCCTCTGGGCTAAAGTAATCTTTATAAAATTGTTTAAACAAAAATAGGTCTAAAAAAAACACACATCTTCAAATATATATATATTTTTTTAAATGCAATTGAAAGAAAATAAACTGCCCTCATGGCTTTGCTGTTTATAATAAGATTCCAGTGCTGAGTTTTATTATTATTTTTTATTATTTTTACAATAATTATAATACCTGTTCCAGAATCTGATTCAACATGAACAGATTCTTTTAACTTGATTTCTGTCCAGTAATCATTTGAATAGGATTTCATGTGCCTAGTAAATACAGTATAATGGTTTTAAAAAAAAAAAGGGAGGCCAGCATGTTTTGTAATAATAATAATAATCTATATGCAGTATTATGTTCTCTCTCTTTTTTTTTTTAAAGAGTATGCTTGATAAAGGAATAAACACAATTTGTGTCATTTTCTGAATAAGGACAACAAAATTGTGTTATACACTGACTGGCTAAGTAAAATTCGGAATAACCCTAGTCTGCAATGTATTGAAATGATTGTGGTGATGTGGTGAGAAAGCTTAAGTGTGACAGGGATTTCACAAGGGGAATGACAGTGTGCCAGTGCAACAGGTTCGTCCATCTGCACTGTGGCTGCATTGCCTAATGTCTCCCAGGTTTCTTGACTGCATGAGCCCCCTGCATACCACACAGCCATGCCTTCGACCCTACTGCCGTCAATTTTAAATTCAACATTTTTCTGCATTAATATTGACTTCTGGAGCTTTGAAACACCTTGAATAAATAAAGCTTGCATTAAAAATATGACTCATTTTTGATAATGTATTCTTTTTGCTGAAAGAATCAATGTATTTGTTTAAATAAAATACATGTTGCATTATGCATTACTGTACTTTTCAGTAAGCTCAAAATTGCTAAAAAAAAAAAAAAAAAAAAAAAACCTGATAAGGGTAAATTCTATATTTCATTCATTTTCACTTAATCTCTCATGCTTCTAGAAGGACAGACTCCATGTATTCATTCTTATCAATCAATCTTGCATAGCATTTGTCTCTTTGTGCACTGTGCTATATCATATAAAGACACTGATAAAGATGTAACCTTCTGATTTGTTCTTTCTACTTTGTAAACATTTGGAACAGTACAGATTTGCAGTCTCTCAGAACGCTCCTAGCTCTCCACCCGTCTCCAATCACTTAACCTACATACTTCAATGAAGGGCATTATAATGAAGGCAGTCAACACTGGCTTTCTTACATATACAGAGGAAAATCGGGTTTGCCTCGGGTGTAATCTCCCAAACATCTAACTACCACATCTAAAATATAATCAAAGGATAAAAGGTATCAAAGATACACATATTGCACACTTTATTTTAATACTGGCTGCTTTGACTTAAAAAATGGATACAAAAAAATACAAAAAAGCATGATGTTATTCAGTTGAGCTGCTTATATTGTAATGCTGCTGAAAGGAGCCCCTTATCAATCTTCCAGCTGTTTTTACTTTGACTCCATTTAACCAGCCACTGCACTATAGATTCATCCCCCTGTGCAACAGGTATTAGGACACCACAAGAAACATCCCTTTGCTGCTCTCGGGATTTTGCAAGTGGTGATTTTGCAAGAGGAAATCCTACAGTAATTTACCGTTTTGTAGGCAGAAGACATTGCTCTACCTCCAGAACCTCGCTAAGGCTAACAAATGAATGCTAATATTCTGATTGTCTATCTTGAATGCAAATGTGAGCTACAGTAGGAGTCGTCTAATGGAATCAGTGCAAAGTGATTCAAAACACAATTAACTAGTAATATGAATGTGAGCTTGCCACATGCCAGATCATCCTCACTTGTCTTTTTTGTAAAAGAAACAGTAGTCCACACAAGCACAGGTAGGTTTTAAACAGGACAGGCCTGTATGTTTATTTTAAACTCCAAAAACTAAAATAAACAAAACCAAAAACTCCTTCCAGGAGTGCTAACTAAACTGTTAAGGTTTTAGACAGCTACAGTAAGCTTATTGATTGTTTACTAATTGTTTAATAAAACTGATTGTTTAATAACCCATATATTCAAGAAATACAAATTCTTACAATAATGTGTGTTTTATCACATTTACCAAATGAGTGACAGGGTTCTAGATAACTCTTTGACCTTTGGCATAGTTATAACTGATATATGCTATCATAAGTGATCTTATTATCTCAGAAACTCGCATTACATGAAATCAATAGTTGCCAAAGCTGCATACTATTCCACAGGACAACTAATCATAAAACTGTGGCACTACAGAATTCTGTTTTTGGAGTTATTGTGTGTGTGTCTGTTACAAACAGTGTATGTCATTTCAGATACAGTAATAACACTGTTTTCTAAATTCTCCCATTTCTGTGAATTACTCTACGGTAATACTTCAACAAACAACAACACTTTTTTATTCATGTTTTTTAAATATAAAGTCTAAGGGCAATTTTTTGTTTGTCTTCAGGCTGAATGTGCTAAAAAATATTTTCAAGATTTGAGAATCGATCAAACAAGTGTTATAATTACGGGTTTACAATGAAATTACACTTCATCTATTAGGAATGTTGGTCTCTGTTACAAATGTTTAAATATTGTCCAATAGGGAGAGCAGTCACATTACCTGTTGAAAAAAAAAAATATATATATATATATATATATATATATATATATATATATATATATATATATATATATATATAAAAAGAAGAAAATATTATTCACAAAATTAAGAATATGTCTCTACAAACAGCAGCCGCACAGCAGAGCTGACTGGAGCTTTGAAATGAGCTGCCTGGTAGACTGTGGTTTCAGCAACGCCAACTCCAAACATACCAAGTAATCCACTGCCCTGTTACAACTGCTTCCCTGATGCAAGCAGATTTTGAATAGCGTCCGTGGTACATAATGTAAAGTATAACCATCGACAACCTGCTTGTGGTTCATATAAAAAAATCTTTGCAAATATACATCTCTTCTTTGTTTGTTTATCTTGCTTAATGCATTCCAAAAAGATTTTCTGACATACCTATATAAGTCCTAAAATTATTGGAGTTTGAGAATGTCTCCTCTTGGTAGCTAGTTTGTCAAAGATGGACTAATGCATGCCTCATCCAGTCTTCTGTAAAAGCCTCCTGACCGCAATGGGGAGCCTCTTAGGCCAGCATGCACACACAATGATTTAGAAGTGAATTTTCCATTTTGCTGACTTGGAGAATTATCCAAAGAATAGCACATCCAAGATTGACAGCACAGTGAAAGTCACCTGCCACTCAGAGAGAGGAAGCAGCATATCACTTAAAAAAAAATCCAGGACCTTAAAAAAGAAACAACCAAAACATTTACATGTACACTGCAGGTACCTGGAGACATCCATCAAACCTTGACATCATCTTGTAGCCACACAGAAGACTGTTACCTCCAAGGAAATGTGATAATCCTGTTGTTTAAGAAAACTGACTCCAAAGACTAGGATTATGGCAACATGTGGTAGTTATTGTTACCAGTGTTTGGTGTACTTGGTTCAAAACATTTTTGACATACTTCAATATGGTAGACTATCTAAATGACAAGGTCTGTTAAATGACCACTTCTTTCTGTAAAGCTATTGCAATACTGCAGTAGAATACTGGAATAGCTGGAGTTGCAGGTTAACAGAACACTGTACAGTTTGAGACAGGATGACGCTTTAGTCTTGAAGATGCTTGTATTGTGCGTTTTTATCTGTACTTACAATACCTGCAGATGTGTCATTAATGACAGCTTCAAACAGTTAAGCTATGGCAAAGACTTTTATACTCATTTTTTTGTTCAATATTTGTTCGCCTGATAACCCCTTCGGTTAATCCTTTGTGGGGAGTTTTTTGTTTTGTTTTTGTTTTTTAGCAGTTTACTTTAAATTCTATGGAGGTTTCTATAAAATAAATTAACTATGAATAATATCCCAACAGCTTTTTTAGGGCAGTATTTGACCATTTTTCCTGCAGCTGTATTGAAAAATATCACCCTTTGACTCCTAGTCAAAGGCATGCATGCTGCTTTCTCTCAGTGTGATTGATGATAAACTTTTCATCACAACACCTGTAACCAGACTCTCCTGTCTAAAAGTTAAAACTGTCCTTTAGCTCTTTTCCACACTGAAAAGTCACCCTGACATTTAAGTCTTTGAAAAGGCTACCTCTTTATTTATTGCACAGATCCCATACGCTTTATCTCATAGTCTTAGAGAGTTTTATTGAGAAGCACATAAGAAGTATTCAGTAAAATATATTCATGGCTATGCAATGATCCCATAAAGATACAGCTAGCTTGAAGAAAATAAATCTGCTTAATTCAAGTCCCTTTGTTATAGGTTTCATCTCTCCTATAATAACAAATCTGTTACATTTCACATATTAGAAAGACTTTTAAAAAATTCATTTATTATAACTTCTCATCGTCATTTCTAATGAATGCTAGTGCAGAGGTTTAAACTGCATTGTTTGGGGGACCCCTTTTCAAAACTGATTTGCAGTAAAAACAAGAGATAATGTTACTGCTCAAAAGGGCAAAGTGAAAGGGGGCTATTATTTAATAAGCCTAGACCGCAGTGGACCAATAATCCTGAAGTATTTTTATGTGAGGCCTAATGATTTACTATTTATCATCACATTTTATCAGAGCATTTTCCAATGCTTTAAATTTAATTTAATGCAACATTAAACAAAAGATTCTGTCGAGCAAGTAAGTATACCATATCAATCTTACGGGCTAAAACAGGAAAGGAGAGGAGCCACACTGACATTAGTAAAAACCTGTCCATCCTGTGTACCATCCGGTGTGACAAAATATGGGGGCAGCCTGGGATGTTTCACTGCCCTTCGAATGACTGTCAGCAAGTCTTGGCGAAGCAGCTGAACTTAATCACAATACTCTGTTGGGGGTTCCAACAACATGAGGAAATTCCCCTTCATCTCAGTGAGATACTCCGGTCAAAGGGACTGTATGAATATAAATGTAATTTAGGAATAAAATATGAGAAAATATGTTTCTCCTGCCTTACACCAATATGATTGACAATATTCCCCCTTACAAATTCCCCTTGTGTATAGCTTTCCGTGTTATTTGTGTGTATCCAAAGCTAAAGAGTGTAAAGCTGGTCACAAGTGCAAAACACAGATGCTCTGCCTATTCATACTGTGGAAAACGTGAATCCGATGACCAATTACACAGAAATTGCCTCAGCGAGTGTAACACCCCAATTAACTTGTATAAAGCCATAATAAATTGTGCAATAAAATTAATGGAAAACTGTGATTATACCTATTTCGAAATCCCACAGTAAATTGCTATTCATACTCCCATTACATTGCAGCAATAAGAAGGGCACATGAAACAAATAAAATCAAGAGATATAAGTAAATTACTGCAATTTAAACCTATAGTCTATGAAACCAATCAAACCTCTTAGCATGAATATATACATATCACAGTTATAAAGCCTGAAGTGGAACAATTTAATTAGACTTTCTATACAATAGAGCCATAAGTCTACACCTTGTTGCCATGCGCACAGCGGGTAGCTGAAATTTGCTTGAGCTGATGGCTTAGAAAAGAACCTTGCTCTACACCACTCAACCAGTTGTGCAACTGCCCGTCTCATGCATGTGCAGTTTGCAGGGGAGCATGAACACTTGACAGCATTGTATTTGTTTATTATGTATGTTACATTCATATTTACAAAATACAGAGGTATATTAAGAACACAGCTCTCTCTCTCTCTCTCTCTCTCTCTCTCTCTCTCTCTCTCTCTCTCTCTCTCTCTCTCTCTCTCTCTCTCTCTCAAATCAGTAGTAATGACATCTATGCCAGAATCTGTGCTGTAAATGTGTGCTTGAAAACTGTGGAAGTGTATAGGTTTTTAATGTGGAATGTGTCAGACTATGGCATCTGATATAGTCCAGCCTAGATATGAGATTAATAGTAGCAGACAGTACAAGTACAACTCATCAGTTGCTCCTTATTCTGTCAACAGAAGAACTCTCAAGAAGAACTCCTGAACACTTGAATAGAATCCACCGGGATGAGTTCATTGAGATCAGATGGGCCCACTCGCACACAAATTAGTTGTCTGTGGTCATTCCTCTTCAGGGTCCTTTATTCTCATAAACAAGAAAAGTGATTTTTGAATGCAAAACCGTAAGAAAAGATACTGATGCTACAGTAGATAAAAGCAACAAAAAATATCAAGGATTCAGCTTCCGGAACCTAGAGCCCGCTGTGTCACAGTTATCATTTTCTTTTAGTTGTATTATTTATGTATCGTTATACCTGCCACAGAGCTAAATCGTATTGCTTTATAAATGTGTTCTTTGTATGTAAGACCTGCGACAATGAAACACAGAAAAAGCAATACAATAAGAGATAGCACTGTGACAGATATAATATAATGTATATGTTATGTTGCTACTAAGGAAAGATGTATTTAAAGAACACCCTGACCCCTGTGGATGTTAGAAACACATCAGCAAGAAATACCATTTAGAACACGTGTGGTATTTCTTGCATGCGCTGGGGGAGTGCTGAAAGAAGGGTTAATGGCTACACTTTGCTATACCAGCTACACTGAAAAGATACGTTTCAGAGCCCTTCTGAAGCCACAGTGAAGCTTCTGAGTTTTTAAAAGGATGTAAGCAGAAAACAATATGCAAGGTGAGCCTAAACAATGAGAAAATAAGACTGTGAGATTTCAGTGCCATACCAAGTCACCCTTTAAGGGTTTTCTTTCACCTATGCCCATTTTATTTATTTATAAAGCATTGCAAATGATTTAAGGGTTTGTTGCCCAGTGAGGGTAGCAGCATGGGAATGAATCAGACCCATACTGATTAGTCTGCGCTGGTGGGATTGGTGTTCACGATGCAGTAGGATGCTATCTGGATTCCACTGTTAGTCAGGGGAGGCGGAAGGAAATCCACTCATTATTTGCAGTGAAACATTAAGGTAACATTGGACCCCTGGCAACTTCTGTTCATTGGGCCTCCGAGCTCTGCACATTATGCCAGCACTAATATAAACTGAATCATTTTAAAGGTTCTCACCCCACAATTAAAACTAATTAAAAATATATATTTAAAAAAGCCCTCATTAGCTGGAATCAAATACTTTATGCAGGGAAAGGCAAATAAATACGAAGCTCCTTTGGGATGGAGTGGGGTGAATGAATAGAACATTGTGAAAAAAATGCATAGTATCAAAATATATTGACAAATATATTCAATGTTATTGAAGGGTTTATTATCCCATAATGTTAAACTGAGTCCAAGCCACTATGACCACACTGCAGAAGTTGAACTGCCTTTGAAATTTCACTTTGCTTTTGTCAAAAATAGTACATAGAACTTCTACTAGGGCTTCTTGACTCATTTCCAGGAGTTTTTGTGTATGCCTCTACCACATGTACAGACCCAAACTCTATCCATACATATCAAATCCTGTGCTGGGTCCACGTTATGCAGGCAGTAACAGTAATTTACAGAGGAGTATTCTTGACAACCTTAAATTAGAAAAAAAGGTTACAAACGGTATTGTATTTAGTATAAACTGCAATGAAAGATGATCTACGGGCCAAAAATCAAACTGTTTTTTATTCTATTTCATTATATAAAGACAGAAACTAAAAATCCAGTGTCACAGCCCAATTCTGTTTGTTGATCAAATGAGAAATGAAAGAGCACTAAATATTGTTCAAGGGCAATGTTCCTCTTTCCATCACATTTTCTGTGTGTCAATTCAGATCACACTGTGATTCAAGAGCCTCCAAAGAACCCTCTAGCGGAAGCAGCGCTCAATAGCACCATGCCCAAAAATAGCAAAAGAGACGTTTTCAACAGGAATGGAGTTTTAAAGCATGACCATATACGTGACTGTTTCATTGCATTTCAGATTATTGAACTAACAGCATATTTTTAAGCAATGCATTGAAATATTTCAACCACAGGATCTTATTTTGACACAAGCAAACAGAAATGAGGTGAATAAAATCATTTTAATGGAACACAACTATTAATAAACTACTCAGAACAATAGTTTAGCTGCTCCTCAATGCAACTTTTTTCATTTCTTACTAGTTTCATACTGTTACGATTCTGTCCATAATATGCCAAACAGAATTCTTTCATGCAAGAATTATTAAAGCTGTCTATACTAACCCTCTGGCAGGTGGTGTTACCTCATAAATGATCTATTATTATTATTATTATTTATTTCTTAGCAGACTCCCTTATCCAGGGTGACTTACAATCGTAAGCAAATACATTTCAAGTGTTACAATACAAGTAATACAATAAGAGCAAGAAATACAATAACTTTTGTTCAAGCAAAGTACAAGTATGACAAACCACAATTCAATAATACAGCAGATAATAGTGATAGTTACATCAGGATATGATTAAATAGTGATAGTTACATCAGGATATGATTAAATACAAAGTACTACAGGTTAAGCACTTGGCAGATTACAGTATTCTGAAGTACAGGATTAAATGCAGTAAAATAGGGGGCAGATAAGAGCAAAATAAAGCACATTTACATGAAGGGTGATAGTGTCCCAGGATACAAACAGAGGAGTTCTACAGGTGCTGTTTGAAGAGGTGAGTCTTGCGGAGGCGCCGGAATGTGGTCAGGGACTGGGCAGTCCTGACATCTGTAGGAAGGTCATTCCACCACTGCAGAGCAAGGGTGGAGAAGGAGCGGGCTCTGGAGGCAGGGGAGCGTAGCGGAGGTAGAGCTAGTCTTCTAGTGCAGGCCGAGCGGAGAGGTCGAGTGGGGGTGTAGGGAGAGATGAGGGTCTGGAGGTAGCTGGGTGCAGTCTGGTCAAGGCATCTGTAGGCTAGTAGTCTTGAACTGGATGCGAGCGGTGATCGGGAGCCAGTGGAGCGAGCGGAGTAGTGGAGTAGCGTAGGCGAAGCGAGGCAGAGAGAACACCAGGCGGGCAGCAGAGTTCTGGATGAGCTGGAGCGGACGGGTGGTGGACGCAGGGAGGCCAGCCAGGAGGGAGTTGCAGTAGTCTAGGTGGGAGAGTCCCAGGGCCTGGACCAGGAGCTAGGTAGCATAGTTGGTGAGGAAGGGTCGGATTCTTCGGATGTTGCTCAGGAAGAATCGGCAAGTGCGTGTCAGAGTGGAGATGTGCTGGGAATAAGAGAGGCAGGGGTCCAGGGTGACTCCAAGGTTCTTAGCTGAGGAAGAGGGAGAGAGTGTGGTAGATTCCAGAGGAACAGAGATAGAGAGATCAGAGGAGGGGGAGGAGGAGGGAAAGAAAAGGAGGTCAGATTTAGAGAGGTTGAGTTTGAGGTGATGCGAGTGCATCCAGGAGGAAATAGCAGACAGACAGGTAGAGATACGGGAGGAGATGGTGAAGTCAGAGGTGGGGAAGGAGAGGAAAATCTGAGCATCATCAGCATAGAAATGGTATGAGAAACCATAGGATGAGATGAGGGGGCCCAGGGAGCGGGTGTAGAGAGAGAACAGGAGAGGACCCAAGACTGACCCTTGGGGGACTCCAGTTAAGAGAGGGTGAGGTGTGGAGGTTGCTCCACGCCAGGTTACCTGGTAAGTGCGGTTGGAGAGGATAGGACTTGTATCATAAGGACTCTGTCACAGCATGTCTATAGGGGCTCATTGTATATCGGTTACTTATTAAGCCCTGAGCCCACAACCCTCTACCCTGAAGACCCTTTCCAATGTAGCGCTCAGATCTGTATAATATAAAGTACAATTCTGTTTTTCACACTGTTGACATGAAACCTCACAAGCCTTGTGCCAGTACAACACAGTGGCACTAAGCAGTGTTGTTTATTCATTCAGAATTAAGAGCCACTGGTTGGAGTCCCGGTTGTGCCAAGTTGCCCACAAGGAAGGCTGCATTGGCAACTGTGCTCCCATTGGCTAGGGAGGGAATTCAGCAGCTTGGCACCACCAGTTGCTTTGTTGCTTATCGCTTTTTTTTTTTTTTTTTTAATTTATAATCTTTTTTATACAGAACCACATCCTAATAGAACCTGACTTAATGAAGCCAGCAAGCCAATAAAGTGCAAATAATCTCAACAAATCAAATACAAGAAATAATAACAAAGTGACAACCGAGAGTCAACCAAAGTGAAAAATGACATTATCAAATATATTAATCAAATTTGTTTGGGAGCTGGGAGTTTTAGCAGCTGACACTGCAAAGTGACAATCCAATAAATGCTAAGAACCATAAAAACACATAAAAACAAAAGCAAGCATAGTAACAACCGAAAGACGCCTTACAAAAATGTTCTGTAATGTCCATTCCTCCAACCTGTAATACAAATGTGTGCATATGGTCCTCTACAATACACAGCAAGTATGATTGATTACGAAAGCATGGTGGAAAAAAGGACCTACAATTGTGATGGTTATAATTTAACAGCTTGTCTGAACACCTTTTATTAAGGCAGGCAGTGATACAAAGATGATGCTCTGTTGTCATTACTGAAAATCGTTTTTGTCAGACAGGTTTCTACAAGGCAGTATTTTATAATGCAACAAAAATGTATTTTCTAATCAAAATAATTGCTGTACGTTACATTGAGGTGACAGTTGTCTGGCAAAAGCATTGTAATTTACAGTTAGTGCCACATTTGTTAAGGCTCGTCTGTGAATTATGTAAGCGATTGTCTATTTGTCTTCAGTTAACTCGAGTACATTGCAGTTTGACAGTTGACTGCAGTTGGACAGTTTATCTGCCTGTCTGTTCAAACAGTGTTATAAGTTACCTGTTTGCCATTAATCTGTATCAATATTTATGGAAAGCAGTTGCGCATCACAAAATTAATTTCCAAAGCTTAACAAACTAACAGCAGCCAGAACCAAATTTGTTTAAGGGTCATCTTATTTGCATATGACTTTGCATAAGTTAGCTTAAACATCTGATCAGGAAGGTGATTTGCAATGAATATTAACTGAATCCGTTTGCCTTGTAAAAAATATAAATAAAAGGTGAACTTTAACAGTAAGTAAATTGGCTCTGATCTGCTAAATAATATGTGGCCCATGGCTTTTTAAAAATGACTTTGATCGAGTCATCACATCAAAACTCTTTAATAGATTTTAATAAAGGTTATTACCCAGTAAGTGCACATTTAATTATGTTATTAATTAGATATACCCCACTCCCTCTCATCAAAGTGTGCATATGCCTTCACAACAGGGGCTGATCTTCTCTCCAGAACACGTAAGAAATGGGAAATCAATTGTCCAGCTGTGTTAAATTTCTTTTTTAACTACTTTGATCTAACAAAAACTGCCTAAATGTCATATGTATTTCAAATTGCAATTGATGCTGAAGATCTAGAATTAATGTTTCAATTTCTCTGTCTTTGCAGTAAGCATGTTGATCCACCTTTCACTCCTTAACATAAGAAATCCCCCAAAACACATACCGTTTCCTGCATATTACAACACGCCCTGTCATTGGATGGTGTTTAGGTATAGTAGTTGTCAAAGCTACCTGATTTTCTCTAGGTCTTATCAATCAGCCAATGGCTTCACATATCCACGATGCCTTTTATACATAAAATAGCGAATACTGGCTCATTGAGTAATACTAAAATAATAATGTGTTGTCACCCTATAGGCACCCTATTGATAAAGAGCTCTGTGCCAAATCTGACATGGCTTTTTTTTTTTTTGCTTAGGCCTCCTGGTGATTGCATGTTTAGGATTGCTAGACACATAAAGTTATATGTTTATCACTTTAGAGGACATGCTGGCATGCTGTTTTTCAAGGGCCCAGAAGTCAGTGCTTACACACACAAAGGAAAAGGGCAGACTGGTTGCTGCATACTAAAATGTGACTTGCATTTACAGAGCTATGAATTTTGAATACATTCTTCAACATTTTAAAACTCCTTAGACGAAAGTTGTAGGATTTGTTTACTTACTCAAGTTCGTTTAGCTCAGGTTGTTCTCTGCTATTTGCACATACTGAGATTATACTTGCCTCTGGTATATACATACTGTACCTACCAACAAAGTAACTTGGCCTTGCCTGTAAACTTCAGTGAAATTCATGTCATAACATCTCAAGGGGACTGGCATGTCCTGTAGGGACTTGTAAGAAGTCCCAGCTGTGCATGTCAGACCAGTCTATGACCCTGTCCCAGGTGATAGTTTAGAGGATCTGACATCTTGATAATACCCATCAATATCAGGGAAAAAAACAACAGGCAGAACTACAGTAACCACATATAATCTGCAAAAGGATGACTGATGCCACCTGGTAAGGCAACCCCAATATATCACTACTCAGAATACCTTCTAATTCCACACAAGATCTTCTAAACACATACCAGACTCCCTATCTAGATGTGTCCGATCTGCAGGGGTTACAAAACTTACGATATTAGTGTTGCCCACAAAGGGCTACTAATATTTTGGAAGGGCAGTAAACAGTGCATAAGTTTTAATATAGTCAGTAAAGCAGATCAATGTATTGGCCTGTGTCTACATCAGAACATCAATTCAAATCTCACCCTATCAATGACATGTGGGTGTGTAGCCCAAGGGAAGTCTTCAGAATTTCTCCTTCAACCGGTAGAAGTGATTGTTTCGTGTTTAAAGTGATGCACCTGCTTGATTTAAGATATCCCTCATGGACACAAAGGAAAATGAAATCTGAAAATGTTTCTGATATTGTGTATTCCAGAGAAATTGATTCATTTGGCTTTCCTAAGCCAGCTTATTAGTATGCATCCCAGTGCTTCTTCACACTTTAGTGTGATTAATGGGCTGTATTTACTAACAAAGCTAAGAAAGGTCTGCACCATTTTAGTCTACTAGGGGGAATCTCTCCTAAATCTGTTTGCTTATTTAGCACAGGTTGGCTAAATAAAACCGCCTTAGCAATAGTCCACCACAGCTAACCTTCCACTTTATGGATGCAAGTGTACCTCAATATAAACATACCTATTTGGATTTAAACAGTGACAGATCTTAATGCTGCCGCCTTTAAACTAATCAATGTAATTTTGACCTAATTTCATGTTAAAAAGTGCAGCAGGTGATTATAGAATGGAAGGGGGAGGGTTTAGACTGGTTCATACTTTATTACAATCAACGAGGGAGACTAGAAACCACCATCAACAATGAGTGCATGACTGAAGCATGAAGCAGCCATACAAATAGAATAACTAAACATAACCTCACGTATCAATATTACATTGAAAAGGTTAGTCTGACCCGACATTATCCTCATGTTAATACTCTTCATCTGTCCAGAAGTTCAAATATTCTAATGTTCTGAGGCCTCCAGCTGCAGTTCCAAAATACAATATAGTAGCTGACTCAGTTAGTTTTTATTATTATTATTATTATTATTATTATTATTATTATTATTATTATTATTATTATTATTATTATTATTATTTTTAACTCCATATGCCATTGAGCATTTCATGGTCCCAGCCATTCAACTTAGCCAGCTGCTATTCACCCTTCTGTTACATCTATGGCATTTGTCCATCTGTTAAAATCTTAAAAAAAAAAAAAAAAAAAAAGAAACTCTTGTTCCTGGCTAAATACTTTGTGTCTGCTAAAATTTAAATTGCATCACCGAGGTTAGTTTGACTTAAATATTTAATGTCAACAAAATTATTTAAAATGAGCCGACTCTTGAAACTGATTGAAAAGGAAAAATTCCCACAGCACATCCATGGAGAGGTTCAGAACAGCACTGCTACCATATAGAAATACTGCCATTTAACTGGGGATTTGGTAATACAGAAAGGACCTACGTTTTGACAAAGTTTTTTTTTTTTTCCCAGTGTCACAATGTTTTGGTCCCCATGACTGTTTCTAGGGTTTATCAAAAGGCTACAGTTAAATGCTGAACAGAAAGACCACTGCTTTGGAGTCCCTAGAAGATCTGCAGGCTGGAACCAGAGATACTAAATGCAATATTGTAACTGCAGAATTCCCTCAAAGACTAAAGTTCTGAGAGAACAGCACAACTGTAAATACTTTTGACACCTCTACCTGGTATATCGTATCCCTCTGATATTTCACAAATCCTTTTACTTGCTGAATTCCCTCACCTCATTAACTTTTACAATTGCTTTCCAAGGCATGACTCAAGGTATCAAGATCAAGTTCTCTTACTTCCAATATATATATTAAAAAAAAGAAATTATCTGAAGCAAATATATTACATCAGTTGACTGTAGAATATGTAGAATCAGAAGTGTATTCAAAATTAGGCAAAGCTCACAGATCACATACTGTTCATTTGAAATTCAAAACAGAAAGACATGATATCATTATAAAAAAAGATGGAATTTCTATGCAGAAACCTATGGCTCCTTAAGATATTTTATGGAACACTTTTATCTATTCTACTAAACAACTGTGGGTTCTTGTCACGGATGGCTTTGTGTGGCGTGTGTGGGTGGTGACGTCAGGTTCAGGAAGCAGCAGTAAATGCAGATGATAGGGGGTGAAATTGAAGCGCTATGGCTGCGCTCAGTGCATTTATTAAATAATAAAACAAAGATTTAAACAAAACACACAATAAACAAAAGGGCCCACTGGCCAAAGCAAAATAACACAAAACAATAATAATCTTTTCTAACAATGAGTACCTTTGTTTGTTTATTTGGTCGAGGTAGCATTCGCTCTTTTCTGTTTACTTCTCCTTCTCTTTAATACCCTCCGTTTGTCTGAGCCTGGAGTGGGTCTTTTATACTGTGGCTGGAGCCTTAATTACCCGTTAGACAATTACCTTATTAAGGCTCCAGCCACATTCCCACTGGCTTTTCTGGGATGGGGATTTAACCCCATCCCCACCAGCTACGCTTTACAAGACCAGCTTTTCAAATATAAGTCCTGGCCCCTTTTATAGGAAATTAAATGTACATGGTTAGTATTACATGCCATAATATCCACAATACAAACAATATATAGACATGTTCTTTACTGTTTTGGTATTGGCAACTACCTAAAAATGCATTGGGTATTTAAATATAAACAAAACAGAATATACTCCAAACATTATTATTTACAATACATCAGTTAATTTGAAGCATCAAAAAGTTGATGCTACAAATAAATAATTCAGGATGTTAATTTAAGAGCACTTGCAGCTCAGGTGTTTAATTGCTAGCCGTGTAGCAGCAGGTGTTTGGTTCTCCTTTTAAAGAAAAAGTGTGCAAACGCTGTGTAAATGCTTTGTGAATATGGCCCTGCATTTTTATACAGAAAAAATATAACTGTTGCAATATGTACCGTTAAGTCTTTTAGACACAACATTAGTATAGGAATTATTGCCCACATTGTCAAACTGGTAACACAGCAATAACGATCCATGATGTGGTGTGGAAAAGAAAAAACGAAGCACAAGGATTACAAGGAACCACAAGGATTCCTTGCCAAGTGACCTCAGTTTGAAATGGTTACGTTGAAGCGATAACTACAGGGTGCATTACATCTATCAACAGTCTTCCAGTGGATAAAATCTGAGACAAAGTCAACGGTTGTTTCAGATATACTCAATGCATCCTATAGTTACAGCTATTATACAACCAGTGCACCTCTATGGACTGCAATAAGAAAAATTACGGTACAGTACACTGGTAGAATTGATACTGTTATAGAAATGATTGTGTATGGTGCTAAATGAAATATCATACATCACTAGAAGACCGCTGCTTTCAACAGTGAACATGCTTACTAAACGCAATATCCTCGGGTACCCAACAAGAAAGGTGTTTATTGAGCAACTATGAAGACCAATATAGCATTTAATAATAAACAACTGCTTTATTGGATTGGATAGAGATTTATGATCCAGCGGTCAATGCGTCCCAAGGGAATAACTCTACCATATGTTACAAAATGAAACCTAAAAGACAAATGTATGCTGTGCTAAGCCATGTTTTTTTTTTTTCCATGTGTGTTATTGTGGAGGAAACGTGGTTAGGTATAATGCTGGAACTTGCTGGGAAAGCTAAATCTTAAAGCAAGCATTAAGAGAAGAATGTTTAATTGTCAAGCAGCACACTCTGGGTGATGAGACATTAGAGACTTTTGCAGAGGGGATAGTTTTCAAGAGTGTTGCGTGTTAGGAAGCCTGCATGTTAATATGTGTGATTGCATTCCCCGATTCTCCTGCCTTAACAATCAACCTTGATAGCAGATGAACCAGGACTCAATTGCAACAGGCAGTTGAACTACAGGATTTAGCCAAGTATGAAATGTCATTCTATCTGATATTGTCAACATTTTGTATATCCATTCCACAGAGAATTGCTAAGGTCAATAAAGTTAATCGCGCCAGCCACCAGGTAATTATTTTAAAATGAGAAAACGCCATAAACTGTATCTACACTACAGAAAATATTACAATATCAGTCAGTGGCCATCCTAGGAATCTGTCCTGTAAGGGCCCACAACGCTGTACATTCATTAGGTACATTCCAGCTTGACTCTGTCTGATATACACACAAATGCCTTCTTCTGGAAATTTAATGCATCACAGTTCACGTTGCTTCTCTCTGTGTAATTAATTATTCCAATGCCCCAAATCTGTCAGTAAATTATCCATACTACCTACAAATTATATGATGTTAATCCAGCACATCTCTAACACAGCCCCAGACAGGAAGCATCTATCTCAGGTGTATTAAACACCCCCACTTCTGTTTGGAAACAGCTCTTTGATTATGTTGATTGTTTTTCAGTAACAAATTAACATCTGCATAAAGCTAGTTCCCTTGATATGCTCATTGACTTTCACAGCACTTCAGTAAAATGGTATAATTGTGTTTTCCTTTAAAACAAAACAACAACAAAAAACCAACATGCATTGGAATTGTAACATAAATGATGATACTTTGTGACATTTTAATATAAATCAAGACAGTAAGAATGGGAGTCATGATACTTTCAAGATCCCAGCAGAGAATCCTGATGGTTTTAAACATTATAATGCTGCCATAAATGACTGAGAAATGCAGGGTATAGTACATGATTTAGACTCATGTGAAAGTAACATATTCTACCTTAGGGATACACACCATCATGTGATGTACTGTATTTGTTTTCATTTGCAAACTTTGGTTCATTGAGAAAACAGACATTGTTTCTGTACCTGGTTAAACATACAATTTCAAAACAACTACATTCAACAAATGCACAGGGGTTGATAATGCTGTGTAATACACACGTGTGTGTAAAGAATACAAATGAAACGTATGCAAAAGTAAGCACTTAATAGGCCACTTTGGAAAAGTATTTTCGTTGCCTATTTCCCTGAAGGAATTCAAGACTGATTGTTGGAGAATTACCACACCAGAACAATATACAGCTACTATAGAATTAAGTTTGCTCACAGCACTGTAGCCAACATATTGTCTCTGAAATTAACTGAATTCATTGATTCTCAACAGTCAGAAGGCTAAGTCAATTAAAGTGGACTTTTGCCAATTGCATAATTCTCTGACTTACAAGGTCATCATAATTGTTTGTCTCAAGAGTGTCAGCCAATGCAAACAATTAGAATAGAGAAGCCTTCTTAATAAATAAAGTATAAGATCTTCTGAATGTTGTGACAAAGTACAGTAGGGATTTATACAAATGGCAGCTAAAAATAAACCCCCTCATAGTCCCACATATCAAACCAGCCTGCCTTTGCAGAACCTACCCTCTTGAAGAGTGATTGAAACCTTTACAGATATGCTGTGCTGGTTCATATACCAGGAGCACAACAAAGGATTATGAATATACATATACATATCAGCTGATCCTATTAAAAGGTATCGCATTTAAATATAGAAATAGTAAATTAAACTAAAAATATATTTTATTTATTTATTTATGTACTTATTTATTTTTAAATTTACCACTAATGGGCATGTTATAGTTATGGGTGATATCCCCAGAGAAGACATTTGTTAAGCCTTTCTGGTGAAATCACTTAACTACAAGTAAAAAAAGGGCTGTAACTTCACATTGAAAAGGCATGAATTAAGAACCCATGAAGTCAAGGCGAAGGAGCACAGTGTAATTATGGGTACAGGAGTAGACGTGAACAGATTCATTCGTTTTTCAAGTGGACCTGCAACTCACAGGAGGAGCTCTGCTAAAGTCAGGAGATGTGGTAAAAAAAAAAAAAAAAAGGTTTTATTTATTTCAGCAAACACATTTTTTTACTGAAACAATCTAGGTAAAGTACCTTGTTGAAGGGTACAACAGCAGTGTCCCCCACTGGGGATTGAACCCATGACCCTCTGGTCAAGAGTCCAGAGCCCCTAACCACTACTCTACAAATACAATTGTCTAACTTAACACTGTCTCACTGCTGCCATTTGCTAATCTGAACTAGTAATACAGCACGCTTGAAATAGATGACTACACAATGGGTTCAATTTAAATCTCTGTAAGCCCTGTGCGAGTGCAATTGCATTGCTCAGCTTAAAATAAGGTCAGATCTACTCTACTGCTTTCTTGTGTTGCTTGGATATAAATACATGTATGGCTTGTGCAGCAGAAATGTTTTCTGCAAAGAATGATGGGGTTCAGCTTCTTCCTTCACAAGACAAATTCGTAATACATGTGTGGAGGGCAGAGATTGTGTTTGTTTTCTGCTGTTTCTGGTTGCTAGCCCTTGTGTGTATTATGAATGCTGCTCATCCCCATTGAGAGAGATGCTTAAACACCTTTTCCACCCCCATGGCTGAGATATTACAGCTATTTCACTCTGCAAACCCAAGAGTCCCTAAGCTAGCAAGGGTATTGTGAGGGTTATGCTAGAGATCTCAACTATTTCACGGGGAGGTGTGGTTTCACGGGGATATGCAGTTTCATGGCTTTAGCTGTTGGAACGTGCCTGTGGGATGGTTCTATGGAACACTCTTATAATCTTATAATATTGAAGCAGAACCTTTGTGTTTGTACCAATATGGACACTATCCACTGTGTATACAATATGTACTGGCTACAAAAACTGGTGCATACCAGTTTAACTGTAAAACCAAAACTGAATATGGGTACAATTCCAATCTCTGTTTGATAGTTTTCTATAACTTTTAAAGGCTTGATAAAGTAAAGGGACTTACACTGGGTTCTATCCTGGCTCAATGACTGACCGGGGACTTGTAACCAAGAGCTGCTGGCTCTTATATCTTTATTTTTCTTCAACCATTAGACAGCAATGCCTGTATTTGACCCTTTACCTTGGCATTCTGTCATTAATTTCTTCAAAACAATTGTTTGTACCCTCAGGGACGTTGCTCATAAAATATTGAATTCAATTACTTCACATTCAGGCTACTGTATTCCTACTGCATTCCACCGTGCTGAAGAAATGACCTGCAGTTATTCATGATAAAAATCACCATTATTAATAATAACATCTATATATGTCTGCTTTTACTTTGCCTATCACAAGACTGGAAGGACTGTATTATATTTAATAAAAGCACCTACTGAATCACGGCTGTTGTTGTCATCTCAGCTTCATAGTCTTTCAGTTCTAAAGTCTAATTCTTGTTACCTGTTAACTCTAGTTTGATTTAAATTAGTGCATGCTAGATTTTAATAGACTACAAGGATTCCACTTTCTTTACGTTTCACTTTATTGGCGAGCATGTCTTTGCACCCATTGTCAATTTCATTGTTCACATCATTTCACAGGCTATAACAGCAAAAGCATATAAACAGCTTTCCACCGGGCACCTATATATCCAAACATGCAATCCACTCTATATAATGTATAATGGCATTATAATGTATAGTGCTTGTTAGACATCTTGAAAGAGAAACAACCAAGACATTGTACAGCCTACGTCTCATTAGCATTATCAAAAATCCTTGTTGATTTTCCTATGAAGCAAATTGTTCCTGTCAAAACCTACTGAAACAATGTGAGTTCAGATGGGGTCCTACTTGAATCTCTTTTATCTTCATTGCTCTTGGGACATTGAAAAGGTATGGACCTGTATAACAAGCATTTGGACAAAGGAGATTATAGGCCTACAAGAGTGCAAATATGGAGGACATTCCTTGAGTCTGGATAAGAGGATCTAGGCAGTTCAGATATTATTATTATTATTATTATTATTATTATTATTATTATTATTATTATTATTATTTATTTCTTAGCAGACGCCCTTATCCAGGGCGACTTACAATAGTAAGCAAATACATTTCAAGTGTTACAATACAAGTAATACAATAAGAGCAAGAAATACAATAACTTTTGTTCAAGCAAAGTACAAGTGTGACAAACCACAATTCAATAATACAGCAGATAATAGTGATAGTTACATCAGGATATGATTAAATAGTGATAGTTACATCAGGATATGATTAAATACAAAGTACTACAGGTTAAGCACTTGGCAGATTACAGTATTCTGAAGTACAGGATTAAATGCAGTAAAATAGGGGGCAGATAAGAGCAAAATAAAGCACATTTACATGAAGGGTGATAGTGTCCCAGGATACAAACAGAGGAGTTCTACAGGTGCTGTTTGAAGAGGTGAGTCTTAAGGAGGCGCCGGAATGTGGTCAGGGACTGGGCAGTCCTGACATCTGTAGGAAGGTCATTCCACCACTGCGGAGCAAGGGTGGAGAAGGAGCAGGCTCTGGAGGCAGGGGAGCGTAGCGGAGGTAGAGCTAGTCTTCTAGTGCAGGCGGAGCGGAGAGGTCGAGTGGGGGTGTAGGGAGAGATAGCTGGAGGTAGCTGGGTGCAGTCTGGTCAAGGCATCTGTAGGCTAGTACAAGAGTCTTGAACTGGATGCGAGCGGTGATCGGGAGCCAGTGGAGCGAGCGGAGTAGTGGAGTAGCGTGGGCGAAGCGAGGCAGAGAGAACACCAGGCGGGCAGCAGAGTTCTGGATGAGTTCTGGATGAGCTGGAGCGGACGAGATAAAGGGCCTTACTGTGCTTCCATCGAACTTATAGTATTTTGGCAGGAAATGGGCTTCACCAGAGCAACCGAGCCAAAAACAAAGTTAAAGATCAAATGTTGTTAGCTGATGAGATGTGCCTTGGTTATTATTGAAGGTCTAACCTAATGAAATGGCACTTCTACTGTATATCAGTATCTGCATGTATTGGCATTACAAGGCACACAGAAGTTAAGGTCAACCATGAACTGCATAACTAAATCAGAAATGAAGACATGCCTTGACATTTTAACAGATGGCAGGAGATTTTCTTTTACTTACTATATATTGAAAAACTGAATTCCGTATGGTGGATAGGTTTAAACCGGGCAACGCTGCAAGTGTGCCTGTATGGATTATTAAAATAATCTGTATTTATTGAGACTTTTATTATGGACTTTATACGAGGTGTACAAATATGGGGCATGTTTGATTTGTGGAGCCTTGATGTTATTGCTGCATATCATTCTCAATGTATTATTACTTAAATGTTCATTATTAGACCATATCAATTTCATTTCTTACTACCTTCAGTAAATGTCACACTTTTATACTGCATGCCATTGATATTTGCTCGATGTCCTGCAATATTCAAGCATGTCTGTGGAAGACAGCATTCTGACTGTACTGCAAGGCAGGGCTATGCGAGTGAGCCCACTTACCCTTTTTAGTTCCAAGAAACACAGTACAGATCAACATCATTAAATTAGGATCAAGGGGTAATGCTGTCTATGGTTAAAGTCAACTGCAAAATGCAAGAGTAATAGATGATTAGCGGCAGTACTGCTAGACTAAGGATCTTATGTTATTGCATTACTAATGATTCTCTACCTATGACACACAGTTTTATAGCACCGCTAAATAATGTTATAGTGTAATATATAGGATCATAAAGCATAACTGATTAAACTTGAATGTTATTATTACGAGATATTACAGTATTGTAATTACCATGTACGCTCAGGTGATCACTTTTTCTATGTCTATGGTTATTATAGTTTGCACCAAAATGTTGTCTCAATTGTTCCTTTTTTAACCTGCATTGTGATTCTTCTTTTTCTTATAGCGCAGCAGTACATGCAACATGAATATTATCATGCAAATGCAAATTACAACTTTCTGATATCTCAAGCCATGTCATCCTCCTCTATTTACATCATTGGAAAGGTGTTAGTGTTTTTGAGGTCACTGCATTGCAGGGAAGCCCAATCTATTGTGCAAGCAATACATTCCTTTACTTAGCAATAAAGGGTTACTTGGTTGAAAACAACTTGTAGTAATAATAATAATAATAATAATAATAATAATAATAATAATAATAATAATAATAATAAAGCTTAACTGTAATTAATTTAAAAAAAAAAAAAAACATGTGAAACATGATCAGGCACATGTTCCTTTTAAGGGAAACCATTGCCCTCTGGTGGCTAAACAGGTGGCACTACATTTTTTGTTATAAATGTATTTTACATTTCTATGATAAACATGGGAGGTATTTGTCAGAAGATATATTGTGATGTAATTAATGTCATTATTTAGCAGTTAAATGACCAGCCACACTCTAAAATTGATACAGACCCACATTATTATTACTGTGTTAATAGCAATTAAACACAAAAACTAAAGATTGTTTATGCACCAATAACTCTTTTTGACATGGATTTGGTACTCTTCCAAGGGCTTACTTTTAGTACATTTTAATTTATTTTTTTATTACAGAGACATTTAAGCGGTGCTCTAAGAATGAGTGATACATGTATAGACTTAAAAACAAACCGAAGCCTTTAAAAGGAAAGAAGTATCTGGTTCAGAAAAGTATAATTTAAACAATAATAATAGTACTGACTTGTAATCTTACTTACCATTTGTCTGGGAATTGAAATTTTTATTTGCAAAACTAGCATGTAAATAACACAAGTTGTACTGAAACAATATCCAATGAATATATAAATGTATAACACTGATATGCAACATGATAAAAAAAAAAACATTTAAATAATATAACTTTTGTATGTTATTCTAAAAAACAGTATTGCTCATTGTTAGACTGACATGTAAAGTCATCACGTGCGTTCTCAGCGAGTCAAAAAAATCCAAACAGCATATCTCTTTGCATCACCTCTGAAAACCTGCTTATGTGAAAAGGATGCAATATTAAATGCTGGTTCTGATGTAAAAATGTTCTTGTCTAGCTTCTTCACTTGGATGAGTCCTCACCCTCAAGTCTCTTATTACCTATACAACTCCATACCGGGTCGAAGCACATTTCATTCAACCCCAGCCATGGGATTTCAATTGACCTGAGGATTAATGAAATATAAGGCGTTCTTAATCAAAGATTTTTTTATTATCCCTTTTGAGAGGGAGTGGTTTGATACTGTACATGGCCTGTGGTGGAAGATGTACTTTATCTCAAATGCATATAAAACTACTAAATAGACAGATCCAGAATAGAGAAAAGCCTTATTTACATCAGCGATGTTCAAACATTGAAGTCTGGAATCTTAACTAACCTGGGCGACCGCTATCAAAACCATACAAGGGGCTGGTATACGGCTAGGTTCTGTGTGAAATAAATAATATTGCATGCTATAACGCAGCAGAGATCACACATTTCCACATTAATGCTGTATTTGTTCCTTAAGTTTAAGTAGACAGTCATCAAGTAGACTTTGTCAGTGTTATGATGAAAGATAACACCAGTTAAAATCCAGTTCATTCCTGCAATTCCTTACCCATGTTTCTGTCTGTTGAATCAGCAATGTATTTAGGATGAGGTAGGCAAACTCATCCTCAATTGCATTTGGAACACACATGTTTAAAGTTCATGCATGTTGTATTTCTGCAAATTAATATAATACTGGAAAGGAGGCTTTTGAAGGTTTTACATATACTTTTTATATACTGTCAAATGTTTATGAACAGTACTATATAGCACACTCATGTTTATAAGTGTGGAAACTACAGAGTTTATAGATTTCTTTTTTATCGCATCTCATTCAAAACAATGACACTGTTAAAATAATGCTGCATTGCTTGGCAGATGCAGAGATAAATAGGTAATTCTTAGAACTAAGGTATTTAATTCAGTTTTAAACTTACTTTCTTTTCAATACATTGTACTTGTTATTTTTACAGAGTGAAAGTTCATGGGTGGCTGCAGACAACCCACTTGTCTTGTTGTCTTGTTTATTGGAGCATCCTCATTCTTGGAATAACTAGAGTACTCCATGAATGCCCTGCACGAAACAGTAGTAACAGGGGTACAGTATTTCTGTTATTCTCTTAGTGTTGTAGTAACAAACATGCTGTAGCAGTTTGGCTCCTTACAGCTCAAACTACCAGCGTGTCTGTAGACCTGCTTTCTGATAGTCAAGTTTAAATTTTGGTGTAAAACTTAACGTGACTGCGGCACACAGCAACTTTTCGGCTTTCAAATAGACATTGGGCCTTGTTATTTCAAAAACAGAAATTTTAACTTAAAAGAAGAGCTGCATCATGAAGTGGTTCGAGTTCTCCGGAAGAGTAATGAAGTACTGATATAAAAAGGATAGTCTGGCAGCTGCTTTAACAGGCTGTCAGTTCCTAGTGCTTACCTACTAAATTGCCTAATGTATGAAGAAGCATCAGCCATGAAAAGAAATCAGATAAACAAGACGAGTGTAACTTGAAGCATCTGACAATTCATTAAGTAAAAAAAATATATGGTTTCTTTTAAGCTCTCCAAGCCTTTTGCTGGAGCTGATCACCACATTCTGATATATTCATGATAACAAGGCCAGATGTTTAACATTGGAGCCCAGAAAGAAAAATATATATGAACATAATAAATTATCCAGAATTGCAATTTCAATCTGCACCACATAAACTACTGTTAAAACTATGACTCCTTGAAGAAACCACAGTCATATAATATTAATTTGTGAGGTAAGTGCCAAAGAATTATTCTTGTGTTACCATAGAAGCAACGTTTAATAGGCTGTGAACTCTGTGTTCTGGATCACGGAACCCTAGTAGATTCCAAGCATCTCTGTACACCTTGTAGACCATTATCTATACAGTGGGAAGCAGGAGCAGGGCATATATATTTAAAATGATACACCTATTTCGTTCAACTTGAATTTATATTTAATGTCTTTGATAGATCTATGTATATATAAGCATCTGTGGTATTAATTTAAAGTCTATACAACACTAAAATGTCTTGTTTTTAAAAAGTGCTGAAATCCATACCTGAAACTAATGGTAAAATTCAAACTCCAATGAGTGAAAGTGTTATTCATTACCAGCCCTGATAAGAATGGCATTCTAATCATAGCTGCACAAATGAGGAAGTAATTGTTATGCGCAAGTTTCTCCCGTGGGGCATTAGGAAATGTGAAACTGTATGCTATCTTGGCAGAGAAATCAACCTTTGATAGCAGGCATTGATTCTGACTTAGAGAAGGCAAGCATTAAAATCACCTATGTAAGGGGGCTTTGTATAAGTTAAGACCTCAGAAGGGAGATTGTGGCTGCTGATGTTAATTCATTAGGCAACAGAATTATCTATGCATTCATTAAAAGGGCTGTTTATTGACAAAAATTGCTGGGTGATAGAAAAATTGACTTAATATACTAGCAGCTCAATTAGACGACTGTAACCTGTAAACAAACAAAACAAATAGTGACACAATATGAAAAAGAGGGCTTGAAGTTTTCGGTTTTTACTTTTGATCACATGACGTCCATTTAAACTTATTCTGTTTCCTAATTAAACTCAGAAAAAGCTGTTAATTACAAAACAATGTCATTTGTTTTCAGGGGTGCTGGAACTAGGGGTGCTGGGGGTGTGGCAGCATGGCTTCCATCATTACAGTTTGTTCAATGGCTTTCAGCACCCCCAATTTCTTTTCAGCATACATTACCCAGTACGGAGTGTACATTGATAGCAAGTCCATCTATCAAGATGCAGAGATTGCTTAACAACTACTAATTAACATTTAAAGGGAGGTAGAGATTTGGAAAATAAACGCTGAAATGTTCAAGCCCTAATAATAAGATGCATTAACGTATTTGGTTTCTTGCTTTAATGTTTACAACATGAATAATAGATCAATATGTGCTATTCAGACTTGCAGTACCAATTATCTTTCAAATTAAACGATTCATTCCAGCTGAGCAAAACCTGTTTAATGAGTTATCACTGAAATCCAAATTCATCTTCATTTACAATTTTGAATTGATTCACCCGGATGTTTTTGAAAGCTCTATAGTTCTACATTACATTTTAAAATGCAAGGTGAGTGATGGGGATTAATAACCTTTCGATTTCCTCTTTCTATAAAATCATTTGCAAACTGTTGGTTAAAGATATTTGAAAATACACATTCTCCCCAAGCATGCACATAACACAATTGGGTATTACTTTCTCTGTGTCAGTGCCGTATTGTGTAAAACAGAAACATGTTTTATTATGTATGCCTTTATGCATTGGGAAGCAACAAGCCAATCTGATACTCAGAACTACCCTCAAATGATTTAAAAGTATATAAAGGGAGTTCTTATGAAGGCTAGATTAAAATTAATTCCTTTATAGTACAAATTTCACTCAAAGCCTGCTTCACATCAACTCATGCAGGTGTAGATGTTGCTGTGGCTATTTAGAATATAAGAACAAAAGAAAATGTACGAACTAGAGGAGGCCTTTAACACATCTAAGCTCGTCAGGTTCCTAGAAGCAGATTGATCTCAAACTTTGTCAAGTTGGTTCTTAAAGGATCCAAACGATTCTGTCTTAGCAGCATGACTAGGTAACCCAATCCATACCCTCACCCATACCCATACCCTCTACAGCAGGGAGTGGTCAACCCTGGTCCTGGAGAGCCACAGTCTAGCAGGTTTTATAGGTAACCCTTAATCATCCATTTCTAAAACATTGAACAATAAAACATGTCAACCGTCTCAAATTTTCTTCAATTTCCATTGTGTATATATACCCGTCTCATTTGAATGATTAATTTAAAAAAAAAATCTATATTATACATTCTGTACCATTGTTTTACATAAAAATAATATGATGAAAGACTAAATTCATGCAGTAAAAACAAATACAGAGTTTCAAGTGCCTTCTCAATTTTATGCACACAACCATTTGCCATATAAAAAACAATCAGCAGGTTATATTTGGTGTCAAAGTAAATGTCATGTGAATTACATTACGTGCCACTAAAACATTACATGAATAAGAAATGTAATCCTGATATTCTGAAGACAAGAATGTTTCACTTTATATTCAACAGACAGCCACATTCACAGTGCAGTACCATGAAGGAATGCAGGCCAGCACTGACAGTACATGCATCAGTAATTTGTTAGTAACAACAACACGCTCGACATTCACCCCTGCAGCAGAAAACATGATTTCCACAATAGCAATCGTTTGCCATACAGCAGGTTGCTGCAACATTATTGTACTTTGATAAAGCAAACCTGGGGCAGTTTCCTTGAAACAGCTTTTTCTCTTTGAACTTCGGTTCCTGTAAAACAGCCTTGATGCAAAATAAAAGCAGAAGCTCTGAACTCTCATGTTCCTGATGCAATCTGCGGGCCCTTTAAAGTCGTGTGAGAGCAGCATAAGCCATCCGTAAATCAAATATTTACCACCACCACCATTACTGGATATATAGGTATAGGATACGAAACCTTACAACAAAGCAATTTGACTTCCCATTATGAAAGTCAGTCTGGATAGTCTCATACAATACTCCGCTTTTTATTTTGGATTGCTTAGTGGACTTCCACAGGTTTTTTTTTTTTTTTTTTTTTGTTCTACAGCTTTGGCGAAAAGTTTTGCATCACCCCATAGCATTAACAAATTTTGCTTCATCGAATGAAACCTGCTGAATAATGTTATGTTAACATATTGAATACAAAAAATGTGGCATTTTGAAATCTAACATGAAATACTGTACTACTATTATGGCCTCCGGTAAACTTTTGCAATATCATTTTGTAGTTTTTTTGATTAAAAAATGTTAAATAAACTATCTAAATTATGTTCACATTGTTTAAAAAAAAAAATACATAAATCCTAAAATTCAACTCCTTAACTGTATACTGCTTGCTTGTTCATGTAGGCCGTATAATTCCCAAGAATCAATCCCTTGTTTACTTACCCAACCTCATATGCATCTTTTTTTTAATTTCCAAATTATAATTGTCGATGGCAGTGTATAACACTCAGACTTGTAGAATTAGAATAAATAAATCTTGCACTATAAACAAAAATCAAGATTAATATGTTTTGTTTCTGCAGTACGCATTTTTGTAACATTAACATAATAAGGAATCCAAGTTCTCCACCATATTAATGAGCAAAGAGCTAATGCCATTTCCATAATGTTTCTTTGGAATACAATATATTGTGATCTGCTGGTAAAGAATAATTTACTTGATGCTTAAGTGCAGCCTTCACTTTGAATTTTCTGGCTCATGACTGATTTCTTTGCAAGACATTACATTTAATAATAAAGCATGCCTGCTTCAATAGTGTAAACAAAAGCATGCTGGAAAAGAATCCCAAAACTCTGAACAAAGGCAATTCAGCTTAAAATGAAATTTAAAAAAAAAAACTTAAACTACTGCCAAAGAGAAAACCCTATTAATTAAATCATTATTTTTAATCAACTCAGTAGTTTGTGCAGCATCCTATACATTAGCCTGATTTCCTTCAGTAAAAGGCTAATGGAAAACAGGTTTTAAATGATGTTTTAAATCTTAATGTACCGGATTTAGTAATTCTAATAAAAGGTTCTGCTTTTAAAATTGCTCTGCAGTATGCTCCCATTTGATATTGCACTGAAATTCTAGATAACAGCTTGTAATTAAACACATTTTTTATACTTATTCATACACACTGTACATCTTTTCAGGTTTTATGTGAATTCCTTCCACACCCAGTCAAGGACACATGGCTCTGGTGCAGTACTGTCACCGATCATTTGTCAATTTAGGAGATATCACTTCACATTTGATTTAAAATAAACAATGATTTTACATATGTAGCACCAAACATAGTAGTGTTGACACACATTGCTACCTACAGTACACATGCAGTTGCGTTTAAATTGTGGGGATTGAATAGGCACTACCTTATTGCTGATTAAATCTAACTAAACCGAGCAGAAGAGGACACTTTGCAGATGATGGAGATCTCAGACCATTTTACTGTGGAAAGAGAACATACGGTTCATCAGGGCAAATTCGGAAAATTGTAATTCAGTCCAACACAGCCCTATAAGCCATTCACATTTGAAATTGCTTTAAATAAAAAAATGACACTGTAAATGCAATAAAAGAAAAACATGGTATTCTATAGTAAAAGCGTTTTTTATTATCAGTGATGGTACATATTCAGACGGATGTTTTAAAGTTTGTTATTAGAACATGCTTTCCATTTGTATTTTATGTAACAAACAATGACATTTTTTCTCTCTTCATATTGTATTTAATGAAAAATGTGGGTGTTGGCAATGCTTGACATACATTTCTCTAGATGCAGTTTGTATGCCAACATTTTTTGTACAGGAGATGATCCTCTCCGCCCAAAAAACAAAGTCCTGAAGAACTGAAAATATCCTGTAGGGAACACTGTAGGACGTGCCGTATTACTGATCGCCTCCCATTTCCACGTCTTCTTGTAATTTTTGAACCATCTTGTCCTCCATCATCTTTGCTTTGCCTGTATTTAGAAATCACATGAATAAATAAGAGCACATCAATAACACATTTTAGATAGCTAATTTGCAGCACTGACAAAGTACGTTAATTAGCAAAAGGAAAATGTTAACCCAATTACTTCATGATTAGTACAACAGCATTTTAAAAACAACCAGGGATGTGGATTAATATGAAAGTGAGTTTCCCCTTGGTTAAACAAGCCAGCAGAATAAATCAGATTCTTACCTGCATGAGGAGCCCGGATAAGGTGGATATTCTTTTTGACCTCGCTGATCGCTTCCTCCTTCTCCAGCTGCTTGCCCTTCTTTAGCCTTTAAGGGTAAAATCCAAAATGAATACAGTAAAACAGGAATACATTACACCAAGAACATACAGGTTTACTTTCACACAAACAGTTATCACAAAATAAAGAACACAAAATATGTTCAAAATGGTAACCTATAGCACAAAAACAATATTGCACTCCACAGGTGGCCTTTTATATGTGTTTACCCTCAGTATAATATAGCAATGTCATGTTGTGTATTAACTCTGTAAACCTGAGGGGATCTGATGGAGAATTTTTTTACTTTTTTTTTTTTAAATAAACATTTATTGTAACCATTGTAAGATACATGAGAATAACAAAAGTACCATTTTGGATTTTTATAAACTGTGTGTTTGTATGTGTATGTGTTTGTGTGTGTGTGTGTGTGTGTGTTTTGTCCACAAGCAGCATATACAATTACACAAAAGCCAATATCTCACCTGTTCATGATGAACCTTGCTTGCCGTTTCCGTTTGATTTCTTCAACTCTCTTAATAGACTCCACTAAAATAAGTTAAGAGAAACAACTTTAGGATTTGAAATGGATTCCACAGACACAGAAAAAAATGTGTGCGTTCTTGTCATGAAAACAGACAGCAGTTCAATGTATAGCGCTTGACAGCCTTATTCAGTTCTTTCAAGTGCTATAATATACACTATAAAGATGAATGCATTTAATATGCCTTACCCGTCTTGTTCCACAACTCCCTCTGGTACTTGAATGGCTCGTTTCTGCGCTTCTCAAACTCAAATGAATTGTCCTGTAAGAAATAAAAACACACACACACACATCAACCTCCCAGTCTATTACAAACATGTAAATGACAGCAGGTAATGAACAGAACCCGACTTACTACAGTCAATTCTTTGCCTGCAGATTTGCGGAAAGCCTTGGTCCATCTGACCTTCCTTGGATTGCGCTTCTTCTTGAAGTTTTTGTGGCATTTTGATTTGCAAAACCTGAATACCTTAAACAAGAGAAAGACTAAAGTAAAATCTCTGCAAAGCAAAACAGCACATACATTCTGAATATCTACGGATGTTCTTGCAGGCAGCACTGCTACAGATCAAATGACGCTGCAAAAGCATCAGTCTGTACTTTCGTTATTGGAGTTGCTGAAACAGTTATCACCAACAAGCATTTTTAGCACAGATATACAAAAACGGGTCTTGTTAATAAAGCTTTACTTTCAGGTAAATATAATTCACTGTTGTCTTTTTACTACAATACACCAGTTTACTTAAACTACTCTCGTGCTACTAAACCAATTTTCACTGACAGTTCAGCTCGTAATACAGAGACACTTGAAAACGTAGCCTAGACTACTCTAAGTTTAAGTTAGAACGAGTAAAATTACGTAATTATTTTCGCAAACATTTATTTTACAATACGATTCTGAATAGAATGTAAACCTAAATGATATAACAAAATAGTACCATGGTACATTCAACACTTACAGCATCAAATGGTATAGAATACATATTTAATACAAACATTTTAAAAAATATCCTACAAAACGACACGTATAATGTTAAAAACGCTTACAGGACCGTACCCTGTGTAATAACCTCTCTGCTCTACATAACAAACACATGGCGTATTTTTGTTAGTGAAGGCCTGAATCTAAGAACACAGAAAACTCTTCAAAAGACCTCTTACCTTGCAGTCATTTCGAACAAACATCATCCCATGCCCTGGGTAGACCGGCCCAGAGCAAAAATAACATTTTTCAATACGCATATTTCATAAATATGAGACTCTAAACCACCATCTGAAACACTGAACTCCACAGCCTCGCTGGGAGGATTGACTAAAGGAAGTGGAAATGCTCGGCTTCCGGAGAAGAAGGGTGCTGTACAGTAGTTTGTTTTGTGACACTGCCCCCTGCTGGACCTGCTGCATACCGCTCAGAAGCAGAAGTACGTGCGTGGTTGATTTTTGGCTTTTAATAACACCGTCTAAAATACAGTCCATATATTTATTTAACTATTTCTATATATTTAATGTAAAATGCGAATTAAGCCCCAAATATGTTATAGACAATACATGTTCATATTGTATGCCCCATATTATAAAATATTTTACAGAACTGACTGAATGACTGGATGTTGCTTTAAACTATCTTTGAAGTTAAAGTTGTGGGAATATTCAGTTTTATTTGTCATCAATATTTCAGGGGTATTATTTGTTATTATATGTTATTCCAGGAATGCACTAATTATTCCACATACTGTGAGAATTGGTTCCGATGACATCCTTATCAAGGTACTAACATCTCTTTGACTAAGCTATTGTAAACTACACCTTGAGTGCTGTTGCTGTAGGTCCTGTAAATGGTTACCATCTGATTCTTGCTACAAACCCCTGTGATGTTATTGTGAAAAGTGCTGTGTGTTACTAACATACCTGTAGCTTGGGGTGTTGAGCTCTGGGGTGTTAAATTATACAACCCTTGCCTTAAGCTCAGCTTAAACCTACAAGATGTGAAATGAAAACAGTGGAGAAGGCCCAAGTGAACCATATACCCTTGCTGCACATTACTTCAGTAACAAGCTTGTCCTTGAGATTCACCCCTCACCAGCGATCAGGAACATGAAAAAGTAGATCACGTGATCTGCAGCCACTCTATGCACACATAAAAACAGAAGTTTCATCCTAACTGAGTAAGTGGCTCTCAAGACATATGTGAACCTGTGTCACACTCAGATGTAGGTCAGACAGGCAGCCTCCATATACCCTCAATAACTTGTGCTGAATAATGTCCTTTGTAAATTGTATCACAATTGGACAAGTGGTCCTCTAGATAACATGCAAGTGTGACAGACAGACAGAGAGTATGTATTATTTGCATGCCCTCCTCCACTACATCCCCAGGGCAGTAGTAGTAGCTATATTGTCAACATCTTGTCCCAGCATCCAGTATAGTTAGTGAGTTAGTATACTTATAATGTACTGATACTTGTTTTAGTCCTAATGCATGAGTTTTAAAGTGTAATTATTCTTCTGTTAGAATTCTGAGAGAAGTGCTATGGGGTAATTAGCACCATGTGCGTTATTGTCTTTTAAAGAGAATGAAGTTGCAGTAGTTACCAGACCATTAAGGTGCTTCTAATGGATGTTTGATGAAGCAATTAGAATGGGCTAAAAGGTTCTAGCAGCCTGGGTTCAAAAGCCTTTATTGCAGGTCCTTTTTACTTTGTCATAATACTTCTCTTGCCACAGCTCTTCAAGGGCTCGTTCGATCTCAGCATACTCACACCAATACTTGGCTCCCATTTCCCCCAATACAATTTTTGCCTAAATAACCCAGAAGTGTCTTGTGAATCTTTTAATGATTTGGTATCTGTTCCTAACCTCTAAACATCTTTCATCCCAGGCTTATTTTAATGCTGATGCTTTCTTATGTGTTAAGCATAGTAAGAGTCGGATGCACTAAAGTTGCTGTGTTGTAATATATTCTCACTTTGTATTATATTCTATACCAAAAGCAACCTTTGTAGTAAACCCTTCTGATGTGCTGCATAAGCATCTCACAGCTTCAAGCACCAGTCCAGTTTAAAATCACGGTGCAAGGGAAACAGACACTAACACAACAGCTCTATTGAAAAGTGTTAAAAATCAACCAGGTTGAAGAATTCTTCCAATAACGTACAAGACAAGAAACTCACAAGTATAAAATGTACACTTTCTTTAATTATAAAGGTTCTTTTTTCTGTTAGGTGAAGCCATATTTAATTTGACAGCCTTGTAAACACATTCAAACAATACTGAAGAGATACATATTTCTTTTATTTTTCAGTATCAAATCTAAATGATTTTACAATTGGAACATGCTTTAAAACGGAAACAGAAATTCTCAGTGTTTTAGTACATAATGTTAATCGATAACAGTATTATTTTTTATCAATAATTAAAAACTCTTACCTTTAACAATATTAATAAAATAAAAGTGCTTAAATCTGCACAGAATCTTCCAACCCAGTATATAGTAAAATCTTCCAACCCTCGTTATATCAGACTTGCAGAAAAAATATTGAGGGCAGTGAATAAGTGAAGGGTCATTATACAGTATAGTAATGTACATTTTACTATCAGCATGGCCTAACCGTGAAATAATCAAAATAGTGAAATATATTTATATACATACATACATCCACTGAACTTTTAGCACAATGCTGACCCTAATAATTCCTATTCTTATCATAGCAAAGTGGATCTTTCACTGTTTTAATCACGGCCACTAAATGAAGAAGCAGTCAGACATGTCTTTGTAAATTTGGGGTTAGAAATAAATCAGAAATCCAGATCAGAAAATATTAAGCATTTAAACATACTGCATTTTAAAAATTGTAATTGAATCTTTGTTACTACAATTGTATATCTATATGTAAATCAAATATGCTATATGTTGTTCACTTATTACACCAGTGAATTAAAATAATTTAAAAATGAAATATTAACTTGCATCAAATGCTACTGAAGACTAAACTGACTGCCACCATACCATTTTAAAACAGAAGCCTGTGGGTTGTTTGCTCTCATATTGCACATGAAAATCAAGCAACACGTTCATACTTTTTCTGTGGATAATAAAGATGCAAATATAATTTTAATGTTTACTACATGATTTTTAATAAATAATAAAATATTACGAGGAATCTCTTCATTACATAGAATGTGGTTTACATATTTGGCATTATATTGAGTGTTTGGGAACAATCCAGTGTTCTAAAGAAATACAATACAATTGATTTAGACACAGATTGAAATCAAGCTTTTTTTATATATATATATATATATATATATATATATATATATATATATATATATATATATATATAACATTGATTGTTTTTTACGAACATAGAAAGAAGAATCATACACAAAAAACTATCCACCAAAACGCCACCATAATAAGAATACTAAAGAAATATATAAACATAATGTACACCCACAGGTTAACTGGAATCAATGATTTTATGTGCAAATAATTCTATCACCAATTTAATTTCCTGTAATGATTATCAGATTTAGGACAATTGCATCTCACCGAAACAGGACCAACAGGTTCTGTATACAGCACTTTATATCCAATTAAGAAGTGAAACGGTCCCAAAAGAACATCTGGCAGTATCAGGGCACTGAAGAAACTTTGCTAGCACTAACTCTGCCCTGTTTTCCTGTTGGAATACAAGAAAGTTTATATTTTAAATATCATGGCATCCGCATGTAAGTGCCACCTCTCCTGACCCATACAGTACATAGCATGTGTCTGGTTACTTTATTACTGGTTACTGGTAGTACAACTGAGTTTAAAGGGGCAAAATACTCTTACAAAAGATGTAACTGTCTGGACAAACCATTTAGTCTTTCCTTCAGCATTCACCTCCATCTCTTCTGATGGAGGGCTTTGTTACAATAACACAGAAAGGTCATGCCCCTTGTCAAGGCAACTGCAGCTGTACTACTCAGAAACCTGGGGTGCTCCTCCTGGCGCAGATTAACAGCTGCACTTGCCCTGGTCTTTGTCCTTGCTGTCACTGAGCTGCTCTGTAGAGCCGTGGCCGTTGGAGCGCACCACCCCGTCAGGTATCCACGATTTGTCCACGCACCGCTCCATTCGCTTCATGATGAGATCCAGCAGAGAGTCCACTGCTTTGCTCACATTGTGCCCGTTCGCTGCACTCGTTTCAAAGTAAGGAATCCTAAAAAAAAAAAGGTTACAAATTAGCTGGATTCTCTATCCTGTCATTTCTATCTTGGCAATTTGAGTGTCATTTCCTGTATAATTTAGAAGTCAGTACTCATAATGGTTTCCCCCCCAAGATCCGATCATGTCAATTAGGATAAAATGTTGTCATCAAAAAATGTCAATATACTAATTTATAGAAATTCTAAGAAGCCAAATCAAGTACAAACAGAGATACCAAAACCATCAATGTTTGTTTAGTTCTCTGTTTGAGTAAGAGCTCTGATCGACTGGTACCGTTAAGATTTTAGGATGAGGAACAAAGTACTTGACTTTGACATGAGTCACTCTTAATCAACCAAAATGATCGATCTTTCGAGTGGCCTTTACAGAACAGTACATGCATAGCACAGAAACCGCTCCCATCACCGTCTGGAGTTACCCTGGATCCACTACCAAGCATTTTATTAAAAAAAAAAAAACAACGTTTGAAAATGAAGCAACCCTCTTTGTAGTCTCAATTTTCTCTATATGGATTGACGAGTTATGTTTCTTATGGCCGAATACAAAGAACTATTCAAACAGGGAACCACAGAAATCACCCAATGTCACTTTAACAATGGGTTTATCACTGTATGACAAAAGTTATTTTCATTTAGAGCTCTTAATCAAACAAGAGCTCTTAATCAAACTAGTATTGTAAAAGAATGAAACTGTACAAAAGGTAAGAGAAAAAGAAACAGTTACTCCACCCTTTCTGAAGGTCTATAACTACCATTTAAATAGACAGATTATTTGCATTGTTACGTGCTGCAAACATTTGAGCTTATGCAAACACTGCGTCTGCTGGCATTTGCAACTTCCCTCTTAGTAAACTAGAACACAGTTTGGCAAGAGATACAACATGAGGCTGCATACCCATATTTATCAGCAAGCTCCCTGGCTTCCTCTTCCTTCACTGCTCTCTGGTCGTCCAGATCACATTTGTTGCCACATAAAACAATGTCTGGGTTTTCACAATATGCATGCATCTGTAACTGACCTAGACAGAAAGGCATTAATGTAATAAATATTTGCTGTGTTAATTGTAAAATAGACTCCTGCTTACCATCCAGGCTGTATTGCCATTTCTTAAAGTTGTACATTTAATGAAACAAGATTTTTCACAAAATACATTCAGTTGAGATTTATTTGGGTCTGTTTTTATAATCTAAACTGTGGCAGATCCAAATAATGTCACTGGTTCATATATCTTTCTGGGGCTTCCCCTCAAGGGGGGGTTAATGGCCTCCTTAATAACATAATTGAAAACAATTCAAATTCAATGGAAAAAGTGCTGCAAAAGAACGAATCTTTAAGAGTTTAAACTATTTTGATCGGCTGCTGTTCAGACCGTTAATATAGACCCCCATTTACATTAGTATACAGACAGTGACTCCAGGTATTTAGGTTTAAGGACATATAACTATTATAGTACAAACTTTGAAGAACTTAAAAGAATGCTAAAACGTACTCATCCAGCTTCTGACGTTAAGGAAACTTTGCTCATTTGTGAGATCAAATAGCAAAAGAAAGCCCATGGAATCCCTGAAGAACGCTGTTGTTAAACTTCGAAACCTAGGAGAACGAAGAAAACATTAATACGGTATGCAGTACATACAAAAAACACACTTAAATCAGACAGTGGAAACTAGTTTGCATCTTCAAATAATAATGGGACGCTATGTACCAGAGGAGACTCGTATTCAAAGGGTGAATATTGAAAGAAACTTAAATCAAACTCCCCACAGAAGCAAACTAAAGTGCAGAAAATTGCAATGCAGAACCCTTCATTTACTGAGCCAAACAAAGGTGAAAGACAAAGGCCAAGGGGCTGACACAGCCTTAGGGGCAGCTAGTTAATAATAATAATAATAATAATAATAATAATAATAATAATAATAATAATAATAATAATAATAATAATAACCCACCTTTCCTGTCCTGCCGTGTCCCACAGCTGAATGTGTATTCTTTGCCCTCTGACAGAATTCCCCTCTGGGCCACAAGATTTATATATCTATTGAAGTAAAAGATTTCTCTTAAATTCTAAATTCCAACATTTTTTTTTCACAACCCTGTGGAAGTCTATTAAGCTTACGTTGCCTTTGTTTTATGCCACCAAAGCAGCAGGTTTGAATTCAAAAGCACGTTACACATGTATTACTGGATCAGGCGCAGTTTAAGGTTTCTCCGGTGTTTGGTGTGAGACTGATTGTGATCTTTTTGTCATTTATTCTATGGTTTGTGTCTTTCATTCTATGCTTCTGAGTGGTAGACTCAGCGTTAAAATTCAGTGCAGTAAAATGAGATTGTTTAAATTGGTGAAGCCATTTCATTTAGCGACCTTAAAAATCTTCTTGTGGGAGCATGACAGAAAAATGCACAGAGGGAACCATTCTAGTTTAGAAACTCAAGAAGGTCAATTACATTGTCATCTAATCTCTTCTTGCTGTTTTTAGCTCTTCAAATCAGCAAATGTTTCCACTGGGACTTAAAACATCCTTATTCACTGAAGTGGAGAATGCAAGGAAGTGAGTGACACAGTAGATTTTAAGTTTTCTAAACAACTTGACAGGTTGGGGAGACAAAGTTTGTTGTTGCGAGGTCTGCTTGCTCAAAAACTACCAACAGAAATTATTAACAGGCTGAAGGATATTTAAGAAAATAGAAAAGCACTAAAACCCTGTGATCTGTGTTCCAAACCTCCGGAGGTCAATTTCTGGTACTGATGTTCCTGCTCATCTTTCATACAGAATTCAAAAACACCTGATCCAGCTTGGGATTTTCAAGTTCAATAGTGTGTGACTATTTCCAGTACAGGGTCCCTTCAGCTAGCCGCGCCGGACACAGGAGCAGCTCCTCAACTGACCCAAGCCACGTCCCCCTGGAGCACTCCCATCATGGGACAAACCTAATCAAATGGCAGCAATTCCCAAGCAGGCCAACTCTACTAAAACAGGACAGTGTTGTAAATTACAACTGCTTACTTACCACCCTTTTTTCTCTGAAGTCTATGCCCACAGTTGTGATAAACTTGGAGTTGAACTTTCCATCTGTGTACTGGTACAAGAAGCTGGTCTTTCCCACTCCTGAGTCTCCCAGAGCTAAGAATTTGATGAGGTAATCATAGTCCCCATCAGACATAGTGAGAACTTCGCTCTGACCTGCAACACAAGCAAACACATCACTGTTAATTATAATGAGCATGTCCATTGGTCAATGTGGATACGCCCACCTCTGATTTCAAGTTGCATTCAGGTACCAACTGATAGCTATCTATTATGTTTGTGAAATAATATAGAATTTCAAACTTAGCAGGGGAGGTAGTTTTATGGTATGTGCATCTCATTTTTCTTTTTTGCCACACAAAAAATATAGCAATACTTTTTTGAGAGTAGGGCTAACATGTTACTGCTAAGACTATCTATCCACAAATTAGTTAATGCTAGACTATGTACATTAATACAGTACTGGAAACTCATAGCACAAAGCAAAACATAGTAGGGATGTTGGATTCTTTAAAATGTCTATAAGAACAAGCATATTGAACCCCAGGAGAAGCACTCTAGTGCTGTATTTAGACTTTACAAGCTATCCAAAGGGCATAAATGTTGGTGTTAAAATCAAAAGAATATCCAGTCCTCATTATTTTATGGTAAATTCACACCCTTGTTGATGCTGCATGAACTCCCTGTCTAACAGAATAATGGTATGTTACAAAATAGCAGTGTATTCTACATATAAAAAAATCCTAGCTTCAAAAGTAACCACAACCTACAGGATACAAATTCAACTTATCCTTGTGAAAGACTATGTAACATACTGTACAAGAAAATGTCTTTCACATCATATGACTGCCCCATGAGAAAATATCCAGACAAAGATCAACATTCTTTTCACTTCTTTGAACTCTCATCACAAGCATAAGCAGCTTAACAACTGGAAGAAAATCGAATTCGAGATAAATCTGTTCAGCCGTAGCTGTGGTAGTATCTAATTCAGCAAACGCTCAGAGCCCACAAAGACTGCCATTTTATCTGCCAAAAAAAAAAAAAAAGCCTTCTACCTAAACGTGTAATCCTCAACCTTGCTAAAGCACTCCAGCCAGAGATGTACACATTTCAGGGGTCACATTAAAAACATCACCACATCTACAGTGTTTTTACCACTTTGATTGATGTATAGTTTTCTGTGTATTTTGCTTATTCTATTGTAGCTGTTGGTCTAACCAGTGATATAACACATTATACCTGTCAGTATAATGAAAACTAATGTCACTGTCATGACCATAAAGTCAAACGCTAACACATACCCATGCAAAGTTTAATCAAAATGTAGCCTTTCAATAACTTTCAGTTTCCATTACTCTGAACAACACAGTGCACTCTGAGTTACATTCAGACTATGAGGGAAGAATATCTTGGACTAAAATGTCAATGCAAAGTTTCAAATCTTGATTGCGTGTTTAGGAAGGTATAGGCCCTCATTAGCCCAACATTTACATAAGCATTATGGCCAGTTATAACATGCTAATTTTGAAACAAGAGAGAGAGAGAGAGAGAGAGAGAGAGAGAGAGTAAATAATAGTCTTTAAAGTACATTATAACTCAATAATGTTCACTTAATAAAGACCAAACCTTGAATTGTGATATTTTCATTTAAACACCAATGATATACAAAGTTGATATGTTAAAACATCCCCCCTTTAGAAATACTTGGTAATAAACCTCCACCTGTGAATGAAGTCAAATAATCAAGACTATAACAGAGCTTTTATTTGTTTATTTAGCAGCTTGAAGATGTAAATGTAACCTCCCGCTGCTGCAAGCAGAAGCAGACCCATACTTATTTGGTGACACTGGCGAGCACGTGTCAAGGGAATTCTCCTGTTTCTGATTAAAAAAATGTAGAAAGTCGACACCAAGGAAATCATATCATATAGTTTAGGATTTGTACATGATTTAACCTGTGCCTCCCAGCCATTAATAAACAGAATTTGCCTGACAGAAAAAGGCTACAGTAATGTGTGATCATTATTCAATAGTGTTCAGATAACAAAATAAATTATGTTTATATATATATATATATAGTAAATATGGGCTGGAGAGGAGGGCTATTAAAGTGGGTTGGGTCAGGTCGCAGGTAAGAAGACGGTGCTGCAGCAGGTTGCAGGTTTGGGTCGGGTCTGAGTCAGAAGCGGGTCATAAAAATCGGCCACGTGCAGGACTCTGGTGTAAGGATGTTATGGCAATAGTTCAATCTGTTTTTCCTCCGGTATGATGAGGTTTTAACCAAACACAGGCCAGGATTTCCAATCACTGATTTTCATTATATATACACACACACACACACACACTTTTCTGACCAAACCTTAAATGTTAATATTTTCATTACAGAGCTTCATGACACTGCACACCAGGTTTAACTTCCTCCCTGTCTAAATATTTAGTAACGTACCTCCACCCAGTGAATAAAGTGAACAAGCAACTGCTGTAGGTTATCAGTCCACTGTTATCTGGAAGGTGTGAATTCTTGTTTTTTTTTTCCACAACTTGCCTGTGAAATGTACAAAAAAAAAAAAAAATCACTGTGCCAAAATCGTATCCTTAATGATCAATGTTGACAGCTGTTGACTGTAACCACAGCTGATGTACTCTAGAACTGAATATAAAAAGAATCCCAGCTATTCACTCAGTGCATCCATTAGCAAATAACAATACAGTTAAGTTGCTTTCCAGTAATAATTGTGGATCTTCAACAGTAGCAGCAGAAAAAACACGATGTAATATGCTGAGCAAGAATATATCTGCCGTTAGATGTAGCCCTTCACTAGCTGCTCATATATTGAGAGGCTTTGTATCAAATCTGCTTTTCTTTCAATATCTGATTTTTAAATGCTTGCCTAAAACTTCAAGAGCACTTGGAAAATGCAGGCTCTCACAAGAAATCAGACTTGTTTGCTAATATTTCTTTCTTGGTACTACTATTCAATTAAACTTTCTGAACACCTTGCTCGTGCACACATCATGGGAAAACAACATCTGGAACACTGATCCCTAGAACTATTCCGATACAAATGTCTGAACAGTCTTACCAGAAAGAAATCCCCAGGATTAAAGCCAAACTAGTGCGATCTGCAGAAGCTCTTTGCAACACCACTGACTGTAGTAAGCACACAGCGTTCCGAGCCTACATGTCACAAAGGAGTGGCTCTCACTGCATTCTGAACCACTGCTGACCTTGCTTATGATAGGAAGGTTTTTAAAGCATCTAAAACTACATTGCAGTGAACAAACATGCACTTGTAATGTCTAGTGATTAAGGAAATGGAGTGCTGAACAGCTGAAGCCATAATGCATGCACTTTCTCTCAACAGTTTGCACGCAGCTAGGAAGAGGACACTGTCTTTTCCATTCTTATTCAGAACAGCTGCATCCCGATGATTACGACTGGACATGTTCACAGACACTGTCCATCGCTGCATATTTATACCACAAGGCCAATAAAAGCCAATAAAAAGTCTGATCAAATCATGGAGCGATAAGCTACACAAACTGAATATTAATTCAAAGTCTTATATAAATTTTGTCGCAGTATAATTTAGTTTTTATTAGATTTATATAAAAAATAAATTGTATATCATTATTATCAGGTTCCTTTGAGCAGGGAATGCTATAATTAAGCCTGAACAGAACCTATAAATATCTGTGTTGATATGAAGACACTAGATACCTTTTATTAATAACATACCTTAACGCTTCAAGGAAAAACAGATTTTGATTCCGTGTAGAAATTTTGATCCGTCATGCATCAAAGTGAACTTCAGCCTTTAATCCATCCACAGAACAGCTCTTCATCTCGTCTTCAAGAAACAGAGTGGGATAAATTTGCAGCAGTCTGACCTTTTGAGAAACTTGTATTTCACTGAAGTATCACGGAAAGCAACCCAAACTACTTCTTTCCCAGGCAACACTCACACATGGACTTAACTCAAAACGCACAATATCCTTATCTAATAAGTATCAGCAGTTCGTCATGTGGCAGCGTTGACCGGTCAGGTGACTGTAACATTTTACAAAGCCAAGTATCCAATTAAACAACCATGTCTCCTATGATATAATCACAATATCTACACTTCAAGTTTTTTGTTTTTTTTTTCTTTACAGCATTTTGTGTATTTTATTTTACCAAGCCACTATATCTCATAAGAAAATGCTGTACATTCTTGTGAATGTACATTCTCATTTCTTACCCTTATCAGTGGAACAAGCCTTGAGCAAGGAGTCTGTAGAATGACAGTGTCTAGTTCCGTTAAACTAAAGCAGATTCTGTTCACTGCATTATCGTTAACATAAAATGACTGCAAGTCAGAAACTACAGGTTATTAACTGATTGTTTTTTCACACTATCCTCAATGTACTTTTATGTCAATTGGTTCTTCATCTTTAGGATTTTATCACAATGAAATGCAAGTTTAAATCAGATAAACAGCGTTGAAACTTTCTTTTCACGTACAAGGTTTTTCAAAGTCTTGATTTTACAGTTTAAATGACCCAGGCTTGACACATAAATAAGTTACAGAAAGAGATGGCAATGGACGCTATTTAACATTTCACATATTCTGACAACCGCTAAGTGTTGCTTAATCCCTGTTTACTCAAAAATGTGCAGAAAACTTTCAGACAAGTTGAATTAAACACTCAACTGCATTATCCTCACTCTAGCTGTAGAGTTCTAAGACAGCTGAAGTCCTTTCTGACATTTTGCAATCCACTGGATGTGTACTTTGATTTAGGAGTTGAGGATATTTCTGCGCTAATTATAGCTAGTAACTACAGCTTACACAAATTGAGGCCAAAAAGTTATTAAAATGAATGAGACTCAATTATGTCAATTTACTTTGGTATGCCAAACACATGTTGATTTGGTAGAAATGAATTACACTGCAATGATAAATAAAAGCAGTACAGAAGTACACGTTTCTTGTTGAGTCTTGTTGTCTTTGATTGTGTATTGGATTAGTGAGCTGGGTATCCCACTCCCCACACATTCCAGCATAACCACAGAGGCACATTTTCCACTCTACTTAAAAGGGCCAGAATGACTCATTTTACGTGGATTCCTGGATTGTGTAAAGTAGGTGCAACTTCAATCATTTATATCTAATTATTCATCTATTGTACGCAACATTTTTATTCAGTTATTTTCAACAGGAATATTCTGTCATTAAAATCATGTTCAGGGGAAATTCTATTTTTTAAGACCATGGCCTGGCATTGGTTGGGAAAATATTGGATGGTTTTAGCACTTTTTTTCCATATTTGTTTAAATTACTGCTCATGGTAGAAATGTTTATCTTAGAAGATTACAGGATAAAAAAAATCTCTCTACTATGCCAAACAATTTTAATGTGGAATTAAAATAGGAGTTGGCCAATGTTAGCATCTCAACATTTGGGTGTTTCCAAACCCACATAAATCAACACCTTCACACCCACAGGGGACGTGGCAAAAGAATAAGACTCCTTACAGCCATTAGGGTCTGTAGCAATCCTAAGCTTCACAATGAGGTAGCATGGGACACACAAAATCCACCACCAATCACTATGTACTGAAGACCTAGCCTACATATTGTAACAAGACTTGCAGGGTAAAGTGTGAAGATAGTGGCAGTTTGGTTTCTCTGGGGATATGAAGATAAATCTTCTATATGGTTACAACTGTGTTTTGAATCCCTCTAAGAAAATATGCCTTTATTCTTCCAGGTCACTTATTGCAGTGAGCACCTTCTGGCTAATTTTAAATGGTTAGAATAGTTTTATTCCTTTCAGAAATTATTCAATTTTGCCTTTGTGCTCGAAATAGTAAAGTTACATTATCAGATTGACGCAGGCTGTTCAAAAAAAGTTAACTTCTGCATTCACATCAGTTTTCTTGCTAACAGAAATACCGCCTGTACAACTTGCAGAAAATGTCACAATCAATTTCCCATTAACCACCTCTTTTGGTAGAATGTTACACACACCAGCTAACAGTATTAAACCCTATACAATAAATATTTTGAATTGTCAGTTTATCAAGAATAACGGTAACATGAAAGCAATATATTAGGGCAGGTGTTATGTTAAGGTCACTGACGCTAGGCTTCTGATATATGAATGGAGGTTACTAGAAAATGTAGATGGGAGAATCATAGAATACAGATATACATACAAAATGTAAGGATCATATCAATTTGATCATGATGAAACTGTCAGCTATATTAGGTAAAAAACTGTATAATTAGACTATAACTATGAAAATATGAAGCCTTTCCAGGATGCTTGCATACTTCAGCAGCACTAAAGTATTAGCCTATCTGTAGTTTTGCTTGTACAGATCCAAATATTATTATAGTCATATACCAATGCAGGGTAAATAACTCGTAACTTTGGTTACACTAACAACATACATTATCAAAATGTTGCATTACATTTGTAGGAGAGCCCTGTCTTTGGAGTAAGAACGTTTTGAGTTGAATCCTCTTTGAAAGGTTTTACAAACAAATCATTTTATAAAATATCAAATGGCTTTCCAAACTATAAACTTTTTCATGCCACTACAGTTCATGGTTCTCAATTAAACTCCCCTCCGTCCTACTTTTTTTAGGAAGAGCCCAGAGGCGTGCCATAACACACCTCTATATGTTTACCTAGGCCATTCACAGAGAAATGGAGAGATTTAAGCCCACGCTTTCGCTTACTTTATGTCTCATCTGAAACCAAGCCAAATGAGAAGGCATGTTACAGCAACGGAAACCCAGGTGGCTTAATTTCCCATGTATCAATTTTAAGATCAAATCTGTCTAATATCTACACTGTATGCATATAAAGCAACTTTAAATGCGAACATGTTAGCCACTTACAGATAGAAATCTACTGAGATTAGACAGTAACTTGTTTCCGGATAAACACCATCCTTCATCTATGCTGATGTTAAACAGTTCTAAAGTCTAGGTATTCATTCTCTCAGTATTAGCATTACATATTTTACAGAGGTATACCAATGGCATCTGCAATACATATCCGCAAGTTTGTTAATACAGCACCCTTATCAAGTATATAAATAAAACATCCGGACAAGAAGCTCAGTGCCAGAAAATATGTGCCAACACGAGCTACACCCAGAACATTTGTAGCCGCATTATTTTAATTATCTAAATAAAGGCAGCACTCAATACAGACACCCTTTAACTGTACATCAATATTGTTCATTTATTGTTCACTTATTAAAATGACTACAAACATCAAAATAACAAATCCAGCAGAATGAGGTTAGGCCAACTTAGGTGGTATTAATATCCACAAGTGTGCTCAATTGAGTGTTCTAGGCAAAAGAATGCATCTGTTTGTTTCTTTATTAGTTACAACAACAAATGATAACATAAAACAGAAGAGCTGTTCTGTTTTTTACCACGGATTCAAACATAAAAAACCCCTAGTGGGTGTTCTGGTGAAATATTTTTAGGTTATCATACAGCAAATGCATTATAAATATCTCTGTAACAGACCATGGGCCTGACAGTTTCCAGTATGTAATATATTTATTATATTTTATGCCCTGTAACCCCTGGACACGAACATTTGGGTGTATGTATATATATATATATATATATATATATATATATATATATATATATATATATATATATATATATATATATATATATATATATATATATATATAACCTAGTGTCTAGATTAAGAGTCTTCAAAGTCAAAGAACCTACAGTGAGCTTCTTTTTTTCAAAGGGGCACTAATATATAGTAAGTAACAGGATACATAAACTTTGTATATGGAAGAACAGTACCTTCCATCAATAATGAATGCAGTGACATGCTAAAATAATTACTGGCAATGTCACTCACACATACATAACGCATGCCAAAATCTGTACAGGATACTGTATCCTGTATGTTGTTTACTGAAGTTCATAAATACAGTACCAACCTATCTCTATATAAGGACAGTCGCAAAATAGCTTATCAGGACGATGTGTTGAAAGGAACTAACATTCTTTTAAGTGTTCAGTATGTGCTTTAAATGTTGAACTGGTGGTGGCAGTTAAGATCTTCGTTTTGCTTTTGATCACTAGAGTTCTAACTTCTATGCACGCAATTTCAGTATGTAGCTGTAGTGAAAAAAGATGTGCATCACAACTTGTGTAAAACTCCGTAGTTTACTGTTTCAATACTTCGCAAATAGGTGCAGCTAAACTAGGCACATTTATTACATGAACAGATAAAAAACAACAATTACTTAATTGTTAATCTAAGTTTTAGTATATATAAGGATGGTACTATTTTACTTACCGACACCGGAAAATGATAGTCCTTCTTTACTTATTACTAGCAGGAAAAACGCAGTTCAGCTTTCTGACCACTTCTTCTGACACTTTCTTTTTAACCAATTGTGCGTCCTTTTTGGCTTGTAACCAATGTAAACCTGCCCTTTTCCGTAAATGTAACATCACTTCCCGTAATATCGACTCCTCCTTCTGTATCACAACCAAACTGATGCTACCTCGCTGAAGCAAGTGGAATCTGTGAGAAAAATGCACTTCCCTCTCCTTCGCCCTTCGCTTCTACACCGCTCTGTCCACTGGGCGATGCTGCAGTGCAGCCCCAGAGGCTTTGCACCGTGTGTAGCGTGGGCTTCTTTTAGATTTTAAGAGGGAGTTAATAAAAATAGTAAGGTGAGATAATAACTGTTTTAACCTTAAATAAATAAAAAAAACACACATATATAATGTTGTGATGTGTAAAATATCTTTGAATAATACAATATAATTATATTGAATGAAATACATTCACAGTTTAGTTTTACATTTGGATTTTTTAGAATTGATATATGTAAGCGGATGTTATTTTGGTTAGTATTTTATAAATTGCACCGTGGAATGTCTTTTCTAGAACCATCTTGGCAGCTTTAACACCTGATCACGCTTAACAATCGTTTACAATTACAGTATGGCGCGGCAAATGATATGCTGTACTTTTTAAAAAATTTTTACCAGCAACAAAACATGGATATATTAAGGGTTCTTCGGAGTGCTTCATTACAGCTGCATACATTGCTTTTTTATTGGGAATTTTCAGCATTATGTAGTAATTATATTATGAAGTAGGTGCAATTTGTTGCAAATGCAGTCAATTAAGCATTGTTTTGCATCGCTGTTGTTTGTTTGTTTTTAAACCTAATGAAGATTTAATATTCAAATAATATATAGATTTGACTAAATTGCCCATGACAGAGACACTTCTCGCTGATCATGAGTACACGGTCTGATTAATCTTGAATTAGATTGTGGCGCTCGCTCCTTGGAAGCTGGTGTTACACCAAAGGAATCTTTGGGCAAGCCAGAGTCTCGAGGTTATTTATTAGTTCTACATATCATTGCTAATGAACTGTAACTCAGAGGCTCATGCTGTCCAGGCATGTGGCTCCTACTGAAGCCAAATAGTTACACCCACCCACTGTTATTTATAGTAAGGGCCATGCCATGTGAATTAAACCAATAATTGACTTCCCTTTCATCCACACCAGATTTGAGTTTTAAAACCAGAGTTTCAGAGCTACAAGCCCCTGAAATGTTTCCTTTCTAAGTGTATTTTAGAAAAGGTCATTAACCACAATGCACAGGGGTTTACTCTTAACAATGACAGTCTTTGATATTACACGATCTACTGTACACATATAAAAGCAGACTGTTTTATTTGGTACTGCCAGTGTGGTCTGATATGCTTGTGTGCATCAGTCTTGGGGCTCCTGGAACAAGACAGCTACTTCAGCAAATGTACTGTGCAACTAGCTGCTCTAAAAGTTGCACAACCAAGTAGCTAACAACCACAGTGTCATTACATGTGTTAGGCAATAAAAAACAACAGAGAACCTAAAAACTGCTAATCAGGAACAGGGCGAGTTACTTGAGATGATTGCACAAGATTAGAACTCAGCCTACTCCTTGCAACAAATTTCAGCAACTGCTAGCAAATAACTCCAGGGCTGCTAGCCATTCCAGGTAATGTAGGTGTGGACCATTTCTCTACTTCTGTCATAACAGACAAAACAGCAGATCTGACAGGCTGCAGAAATTCATGAGGAACAGACTTAAAAATGTACTCTGGAAGCCACTGTGGAGAACAGCCTATGATGCACATGATATTTTTCATGAAATGCAATAAAGCTACAGAAAAAGCATTTAAATTATGTATTTCAGATGAAAAAAGCAGTAAGATTTCAAAAATAATGTATTATAATCCTATAAATTAACCCGACAAGTTCTAGAGTTGCAATGATTTATTACAGTTCCATTTCTGACCAACAATACTTTGCATTCATCATCATCAAAAGCAAAGGCACAGCGCTGTTTAATGATGGCACCCACAGTCTGTTTTACTGTTCGAGTTTTCCTTCTGCTCTCCCAGCTGTTGTGGCTCTTTCTTTTCTTTAAGTAACCTCTGCTCTTTGTTATACTGCTCATAGATTGGTTTGTACACATACACTCCCCCAGCAACTCCGATGAGAGTCACCAGTGCAATTTGAGAAAAGGATAGTCTTCCAAATATCATTTTTGCTGGTGAATCTGCAATCTTCTTTCAAAATCCTCACGTAGCCTCTCAGGGTGACACGCCCACTTCACCCCGTGATGATTAAAAGAAAGGTTGAAAGAAAAAGAAAAAAGTTGATGGTTTTACATCAAAGAAATAATTTTTCACTGCCGAATATTAACCAATTCCATTAAGTGTATGCATGCTTAAACAAAAGGTAGGCGTATGACAAACAAACGAGGACGTTACTGAGTCTAATAGTACAGTGACATATTGTACTGTGATTAGAACTTCATATATTCAAATTCTAACATAAACATATGTCCAAACACGACTCTTAGAATAAATATATCACAATCAATGGCGGTGTTGGAACACGCAGCGCTGCGTCCTTAGTCAAGTTCACTTGTCTCGTGTCATATTTACCAAGCAATAAGTCTAAATTACAAAGTACAGTACCTGCAGTGCTTTACCACAAAATGCCCACAGCAGTCTCTTACCAAGTCTACAATGTCATAACTTGAATAAGACTAGCGCTCTCCAGGCTGCATAAAAGTTAAGAAAGGTCATGATGCAAAACAACAAGCACGGTATACGGGAGTGGACAAACTAACAGTATGCAATGTCATTTCTACAACGCTTTATTTTTCAACCAAAAACAGCTGTTAAAAACTCAAAAATAACACATGCACACGAACAATTACCTGTCTGATTAAATGTAACCTCATAATAGATCTTGTTTTTCTATACTACTATACAATTCGTCAGTCGATTTACACATCTACAGTAATATCGTGCTAGGGAGGCGGGAACTTTATCGTGTCGTCACCACACATGTCTTTCCAAACACGGAAACGAAAAACCAAAAGCGCAATAATCTGAATAAAAGGACAGGTTTTGCTAAAGCTATGTAAGCACAGTATGTAGTGTATGAATCTGTTGCACATACAGCGTCATGGAGAGGACAAAAAAACGATGGCCTTTTAACAGAAAATCTGCATTTGCCGAGCCTGTCAAACTGCGGAAAAGAAAATCTAAACTATACAGCCAAGAGGATGAAAATTCAAAGTATGAGAAAGGTAACACAGTGTGCGCACATTGCATTTTTTATTGTAAGATGTCAGTGCCGTGCTACCAACACAGCGCATTATTTAAAATGACAGTATTTAAATAATATTACATAAAGGTGCGCCTGTAAATAATGTATCAAGCCAGAATAACTTGGAATGAAAGAACACACACTGGGTTTATATTCCTTCACAGAGTTTACACTCCAAATTTGCATGGCCATTTTTTACAGTTAACATGCCGAGTTAGCGTGCTTAGACTGTGCTCACGCATTTTCAACGCTTTACCATGGAATACCCCTGTTACCATACGCCACCATGCTTGCCTGATCTTTACCATTATTTTTCTAGCTCACAATGATGTAAATCAAAGTGAACATGTTGTTTCCAGAAGTACCACAATCGCCTCTTGTGCTGCAATTACCCAAAGCACAATGATTGGTTTGAAAGCAGTAACAGGACAGGGTGTTCAACTATCATCCACTATCTGCACGCCTGGGGTGGGGGTGATGTCATTGGAACAACCTGGTGTGGAAATCGTTGTTGCCAGTCAGATTGTTACAGACTGATAACAGCTAAGTAGATACCATCCAAGCACAGATTAATTTATTAATTTAAGAGTGCAGACAACACTCAGAGTCAACTTGAGCATTTTAAAGTAAAGCCCTTTTCTTAAGCCGGTATAACTTAGTTTCTTGAAACCCAGTGTTTGTCTTCTTTGGAACTTTACAGAGTAGCCAGTCACATGGTTAGAACACTACATGTAGAAGTAATACAGGGGTAAATCAAACTATAATTTACTGGTGCTGATCAGAATCACACATATAAATAGATGAGAAGTGCACTGTGTATTTAATTGAAGGTCTCGTTTTCTTTCTTAGGTTTTCTGGGAGTAAATCTCAGTTTTGTCCTGTTCACTGTCACGTTTCGTCTTGTTAACTGCTTTCTGGTCAAAACAAGCTTCGTTCCAGATGAATACTGGCAGTCTCTGGAAGTTGCCCATAACATGGTTTTTAAATATCCTTTCACATGCAAGTCCTTGCTGACATGACCGATGGAGTTTGCTTTGTGCCAATCAATTGGCCTGTTGGTAAAAGCAAGTGCAAGAAATCAGCAACCTGTTTTTACCACTTCTAAAAGTTTATGAAATATATATATCAAGATGTTATCACCGTGTTTGTGAAAATAACTAACTTAGAAGTCCACAAGTTGTTCTGAACTAAATGAAAGTACATCTTGAAAATTATAATCTTAGTTGTTTTATATGAATACTGTAAACATCAATGGCAAGGACATAACCCAGGTGAATTCATTCCTGTTTCAATTCCTTAATGGTTTCAAATATGGGTACTTAACCTGGGAGTGGACAGAAGGTATAAGGAGTTACTCTTATCCTCTCTTCTTTGCAAGTATTTATAAAATATTGCATCTTCTAAACAAAGACACTGTTGAGCTTCTGGTAAGATTTATTTTTTACTCCAAACCACTAAAAGCTAAAGTTAATTTAAGATGTAAATTCTGACTTTCTTTTAACTGAAGACACTGACTGTGCTTAGAGAAAATACATATTTGTTTGCTTTTCTTTGTATTTTGGTGGAAATAGATTTGGGGCCCTCGACTTGCCCAAGCACTTCTTGCAGCATTGTCCGATATAAAGCTGTACTCCTTGGTGAAACAACTGGAAAATGAAAATATTGCCAAGCTGGTGGTGAGAATGAATCTAAGCTTTTCTTTTTCAAATACAGTGCACTTTATTGAAGGGAATTCATTAATACCAGGAACAAAAGTGGAACATACACTCAACGGTCATTTTATTAGGACCCCCAATCTAATATTGGGTTTCTCACCCCAATGATGGTGCAGAGTCAACATACCACAGATCCCGCAAGATGCGCAACGGTGTCCTGCAGGATTGTGGCTCATTCCTGGAGCATTGCTCACAACAGGGCCCATTATCAATTGGGTAACATTTCACTTGTATTATTTCTGTCAGTTTCAGGAGAAGGCGGCATAATAGCCAAAGCCCCATAGCAGTCTTATTCTATGTTAAATGTTTTTTTGTTTGTTTGTTTTTCTCTCTCTTCTCTCTGCAGTACTTCAGTCAGCTATGTTCTTGGTTCACGTGGTACTGTTGTACAAGGACCTTAGTAAATACCATGGAGACAATTCTGACAACAGTTGCCCTCTACTATTACCCGTTTCAAGGTTCGAAGGCACAAAACAGGTCAAACAACTGTACTATATTCTATTTAATACTCTATAAAAATATATATATATGCAGTCCTACAATTCTGAAGTGTACAGTAATCCATTTTAATGAAAATAAACGTGTCATTTGATTAAAGTCCTTTATTTTTGAAAAATTAACAATATAACAATTGATCTTTAGCTCCAAATACCTGGCTCTGGTTGCTCTGGCAGTTGTTATGCGGCCAACTGCTGTTATCGTGTGGCTCCCTCTGGTGAGCTATCACTTCTGGCAAGAAGATACAAAGCTGAATCTCGTACTGCATCATGCCATGCCTGTCGGGTATGTATTCACTCAAGCATGCTTGATACTCACAAACAGATCTGCTTACAGTACAGACTCACTTATTGTTTCATAGCTTCCATTCAAAGGGGATCACAAGCGTACAGCGATCATACAACTCATGCATTTCGAAACATAATACACAAGTAGTCTAGTCTAGTATAGTAATAATCAACAGGGTGGAACATAATTATTTATCTGTTCTCTATAGAACAGTATTCCACAGGAGTTAAACACACCTGAAAAGAAACAGGGTAGGATTGTATTTCTTAATTTTACTAAAAATGTGCTTCTGCAATTGTGACTGCCAAGACTGATTTCACACTCGATGTTGTTCCAGTCCATCATTGTGGAAAGACAATTATATATTCGGATACCAAAGTAAACATGCAGCCAGTCTCATAACCAATGCCTCACTGTCCAACACCACAAACCAGCACAGGGCTTTGATTTTTATATAAATACATATAGGAGCGATTCCTTCCATGGGCTCCTAATATGAACAGTTCTGTTGTGTTATTCTTTTCCAGGTTATTGACTCTAGGGATTTCTACATTAGTTGACCGTGTATTTTCTGGCAAGGTAAATATCCATTTGTCAAGGTCGGCATAACTATAATGCTTTTTATCTTCCCTTCTGCATAGTACATAGACTTTCTTAAATCAATGTAGTTGTTTTTTTGTTTGTCTGTTCTCTTCTTAGTGGATCCTGGTTCAGCTGAACTTCCTAAAGATAAATGTTCTTCAGAACGTGGCAGTGTTGTATGGATCGCACCCATGGCACTGGTACCTGACTCAGGGCTTCCCTGTTGTTCTTGGGACACACCTACCGTTTTTCATTCATGGCAGCATGTTAGCACCGAAAAGATACAGGATATTACTTGCAGCAGTCATTTGGACAGTCTTGGTGTATAGGTATGTATTAAAACATTTTACTGACCAACACCAAACATTTTAAGTTTTGGGTTAGGGTTAGAAGTATATTTATATTCATTAAAAACAACCTAATGATTTCTATCAGTAAACATACTATTGAATTGTGATAGAACTAGGCCAAATTCACTCAGCATTTTGGGAGAGATTTATCAGGGTCCAAAACACAATTTTTGCCACTTTATGCAAAAGGAAAATAAAGTTGTTAATGTAGGCTAACTAGTACTAATAGTAATGTAGGGTCCTTCAAGTACTATGCAATTATGAGGACCCTCTGTATGTGCATGCACTGGTTATTTAACTTGGAAATGCCAACTGGTGATATTATGATTCAAGTTGCATATGCTAAATGTATTTCCAAGAGATTTTACTTTAAAATGTTCCTTCAGCTTGTTGTCCCATAAAGAGTTCCGGTTCATTTATCCAGTCCTGTCTTTCTGCATGGTCTTTTGTGGTGAGTGTAATACTTTGTTAACTTATCTGAGACAGAACGAGGTTTCTGGCATAACAAATCAAAATAAGGCCCTGTCTGCTCAATTGTGAACATTAATAATTCTACATCCCGGTGTCCTCAAATACAGGTCCCCTGCAGAGTTCCGCCCCCTGCTCCACAGGCCAGCACTGTACATCAAGGTCTATAGAAAGGTTATGCAAGCACAAGTCATTTTGGATTAACTGCCAGACTGCAAAACAACCTCCCCTTTCTAATAAAACTAGCTGTAAATTAGAACCTGTTATCAGCTGGTTCTAATGATTAAATCAAGGAGTCAATTGATCTATATTTTTTGGGATTCCCAAGTTACACACATAATTCTTTTACCCATTCCCCTGAGAGCGCTGACTATTATTCTTGGTTAAGAAAATCTGCACTGTGATCCAAGTTCCCAGATTGATTAAAGTATTTGTAGTATGAATTATGTGGCAAGCCAGTTTAAAAATGCATCTTTTATTTTAACCAAGGTTACTCTTTGGCAAGCCTGAAAACCTGGAAGAAGCCAGCTGTGTGTTTCTTGGTTTTATCAAACCTTCTACCAGCTCTATATACAGGACTTATTCACCAGCGAGGTACCCTGGATGTAATGAATCATATTCAACAGCTCTGTAAGGAAAGTAATTCCCCTACCAACACAGAGGTATCTGTGTTCTTCTTAATGCCTTGTCATTCCACTCCATTTTACAGGTAACTATTTTTAACCCAGCAACATGCCACACTGTTCTCATTCCAAATTGAGTTCATTCATTAAGATTTGCCTGAATCGGTTACGTTACTTGACAGTTTTTATTTGTCTACTGACATCCCTATGTGCTCAACTCTACAGCTTAATACTTATAAATGCTAAGTTTACTGTGGTTAAACTTACACGTGTTTTTAAAATGATTTACCATGCTTGCATGTGGTATTATTTTAGTGTATTTTACACCACTAACATACTATATTGCAGTAAAATTGTATAAGGGCTCATTCAATACCTTTGAAACTTGACACTTAGCAAGGAGATACAAATATGATTAAATCTATCTCTAGTATTCAGTTTTATTTACACACCACTTTTCAAATCATAATACTACTGGGGACAATAGTGTTTGTATAAAGTGTGAGAAATTGCCCCAACAAACTATGTAGACCCTGATGAAGGCTTTACAGCTGAAACGTTGGTTTCTTTCTCAATGCATTTTGAAAACTTTTAGGAGTACATTTGAGTATGCGGCTTCCCTTTTGATTTAAGCTTTGCTCCGGTGTCTGGCACCTCAGCTATGCTGCTTGGGTGTGCATCTACTCTTTGTTTTTCTGTTACTCAAATGTGAAATTATTTCCCTGAAATTAATCTGTTTGTGATTTTCTGTTTCAGCCATGTTCATTGTCCAATCACAATGCAGTTTCTACAGTGCCCACCAGATCTGACTGGTAATAAAAGTTACATTGATGAGGCCGAGATTTTCTTCTCAGACCCAGTGAGGTGGCTTGAGGCACATTTCCCCAATCAGACTGTATTGTCCACTCATCTGGTGTTTTTTGAGGTTTTAGAGAAGGTAACTTCTGCATACTGTAATGTGCAAAATTTTCAGCTCTCAAATAAGTGTATCCTTGGGATCATTTTCTGTATTTGTTGTTGTGTCTGTAAAGTTTCCATGGCACTAGGGATGGGGTAGTTAATAAAAGAAACATGTGATGAAATAGCATGTTTACAACATATTATACCAGTTATTTACCAGACCGTGAAATAGTTTGTTTGTTGGCATCATTAGTGTTTTGAATCAAACTTAACACAGCATAAAGTTTCCTCATTAAGGTCTACATTCTGTTTCTTGTTTGATTGTGGTTTTATTTGACTTCAGTCAAAACAAAAAACACTCATATAGAACGTAGGGAATATTTCCTGTAAAGGTCATTTGTATGCCGATCTTGTTAATTCGTAATGCTTAAAAATAATATGGATTTCAATAGAATTTTTATTTAGGGTCATATGAAATTACATCTCAGTTCCCACCCTTTAATGTTGTGTTACTTATTTTTCTTTTGCAGCAATAACATTTTGATTTGTTTGAACCATTTTATCATTTTCCATTATAGGAAATAAGCCCCTTCCTGGAAAGGAACAGCTACGTGAAAACCTCAGAGTTTTTTCACACTCACGTCCCTGAAGGCCGTGTTGGAAGAAACATATTCCTATATGAGAGACAAACTTAATAAAAATACTTCTTTTGAAAGGTGGGGAGTTTAACAAGCTATTTAATGGTACATACAGTGATCTGTGAAGGCTTTTGTGGACACGCCTGACAGGATATATATTTCAAGTTATATTTCAATGTTTTGAAGTGGATTTTATCATGTAAATAAACCATAATTTATTAGTATTATGTTTTGCTTTTGAACTTTTCAGAGTTTTGTTAATAGGCTGAGGCCCTTTTTCCTGCAACAGCACTACAGGTTCACATCCTCTGTGTTACAGGCAATAGGTCACCCCTGGATACTTAGGCTCATTCAGTGGGGCCCTATTCTCTGCAACACAAGTAGTGAATCTGAGTATGGCGTGAAAGCCAAACTTTATATGGCTGTAAATGGGTTGCTATTTTAGCAGAAGGCTTACTCCACCATTACAATTAATTAAAGAAACTTGCTCTACTTTCAGTAATGAACAAAGTATGTTCTTGTACACTGTAGAGTTATGTGGACTTAATCAATAGTAAAGACAGTGCTACCCAGGTAACCCAGTAAACCTACTTTTTTCTGTAAAGGGCAACTTCAGAGTCTCCATTACTGCAGCAGAACAAATACAGTACAAAACCCCTTCACCTCAATTTTTATTAGGTATCTCTGCACACATTTTCATAAGCATATGACTACATGGTAAAAGGACATGAATGAGCGTCAGTAAATTGTGGCTATACGGTTGGAATGCTACATTTATAATATCCATGTTAATGCTAATTTAAAAAAAAAAAAAAAAAAAAAAAAAAAAAAAATCACTTGACAAACTAGCTGTCATTACAGTTCAATATATGCAACATCATTCATTTTAACATACAGCAGCAAAGTACACTCAGTGCCAAAGCATGAATCCCAAGTTTCACAAGTTTAACATAATTATAGTGCAAGCCACTTAAGATGATTTTTACTGTATGTTCTCATGGGAAATTGCAAAGATTTTGACAAGTCAATTTTGGCTGGTTTCACAGACAGCGATTACACTAGGCTTGGACTACCTACTGTTACCTTAGACAGTCTAAAGTTATTGCTAAATCAGGTTCTGTGGAACCAGCCATACTTGACCAGATTCTATTTGAATCTGGTTGGTTTTGGAGTAAGTTATATTAACCAAACACATTCAGGAGAGAAAGAGAGATACTCAATGCCAATCATGGAAGTTAAGTAAAAATAACTTTGTACATGTAGGATGCACGTTTTACACAGAATAAATGGACGAGTGGAATAGTTTATCAGAAGAAACTGCAACAGCTAAAACACTGGGATCATTGAAGAAACAATTCCATACAGCTTGGGAGCCAGCTGTGCTAGCAAAAGAGAGACATGATGGGCTGAACAACCGTTTCTCATTCCCAACTTTATGTTCCTATTCAAGTGAAAATATGCTCCTACCAACATTCTTTTACATAGTAAAAGGGGAGGCTTCTAATTTGATCACATTAACCAACACACCTGTTAGCAGATAGTAAACAGGTGAGGCTTGCACTGTATCTTTTTAACTCCATAAACAAAACCTAGCAGCAACAAGCCAACTATAATTTCTCCCCAAAAAACTAGATCAATCAAATAAACCCCCCACACACACACAAACAAACAAAGCAGATGAACACGTTACATTAATACAAACAGATCAATTACACCAGTATAGAAACTTATTTTAGAAAATGCATGTTATGCACACAACTGCTTACACAGGGGAAACAAATCTAATTCAAAGCCTTTATTCTATTGCCAAGTACATTTAGCAATTCATACTGCACAAGAATCAGGTAATGTTAATTAGTTTTAAAATCAACATTTTCTGCGCTTTTTTTTTTTTTTTTCTGCATTAGAATTAAATATTGTCCAAAAAATCACAAGAACTAATATTTGGTGACAACATGCATGACATCCATTTCATTTTTAATATGAATTACAACTTAAATAAAAATCACTCAACATGTATTTATACACCATTTACTATAACCCATGCTTCTCAATATTTTGGATCGAAAGGCAGTGGACCCAGCTCTATTTTAACATTTGCTACATGTCTTCCAGTGGTACGCCCTGGCTTGTTCCATTTCCTTTCTTTCTGCAGGCGAGAAGGAGGCCGCTGGTCATGTTTGGGAGGTCTGTATTCTGCATTTATGAAACATGGCCCTTCAAAGGGTTTACTGAAATTGGTAAACAGAAATTGAAAGTAAATTTTCATCTCTTTTAAAGAATCCATTTATCTTCATAATGTTTTGTGCAGAGCATTCATTCATTCAATGTGCAGGCTCTACTGACTTTCTGACCTATTGTTAAAAACACAAGAGAAGAATATTGTACACCAAGTATTGTAAAATGCAATTGCTGAATAAGATATCATACTAATAATGAATGGGGTTTTAACCGAGGATAGAATTAAATTACCATTACTTAATTTTCATAATGATTCTTTTCAAACCCCTGTGTTTTTAAAGGCTGATTTCTGATTGTAGACCATTTTAGCTTTAGCTTGTAAAAAAAAAAAAAATCACAACCCAGCCCAACTTAAAACACTACATCTGAATCGTTACCAGTGTTATTTGAAACATAACATTAAAATTAGATTCAAATAGTAGGATCCTAAGAATTAATATAAATGTTTTTATACATTGAATTAAAACTTTAACAAATCTGTTTGTATTATTATACAATGTATTCGTTAGTACAGATTTAGAACTACTGTATGTGAATGTAGCAGGACAAAATTAAACATGTACTGTACTACCATATTCAATTAGTAGATTAGCTTAACTGAAACATCTTTAAATACTCACCTTGGGCCATACGGCTTTGAATAGGTCTCTCCAAAGAAGTGTTTGTATACATATTCATCCAGATCATCAAACACTTCATCATTACCTTCTTGGTACTCTTCCATGTCCTCTAGATAATCCTCAACACCACTGACAAAGTCAGTGAATAGCATCTGGTCATGTATAAAGACACCATTGTGGAAGAACCTATTCATAAAATTCTGTAACTCTCTCCAGTGGTGGAAATGGTCTACCTCCTGCTTCAAGTAGCTCTGCATTAGTTGATTGAATTCCTCTGCTTTAATGGGATTCAGAGCTTTGTTGAATAAACTCATGGACTCCTGGTTTGCACAATCAAATACACTGGAGCATCCCTTTGGACTCCTGTATTGTGAATATTGTTGTTCTTCATCATTCTCCTGATAGTTGTCTGTTGTGGATGTTCTTGGGTGTGTATGAATTGGTCTTTGTTGTTTGAACTGCCAGGATGTTTTGATTTTGTCAGCATCGTGGTCTCTAGGATCACCTATGCGCTGCTGCTGGTCATGTTGGGCAGACTTTGCATCTTTTCTTTCCTGATATCTCCTTTCGTGCATCTTCCTGTCACGGTTTTTGTTAAACATGCGTGTGGCCGAGTCCTTGAAGTGCCTGAACGTGGATTTCACCGAATCAGAGAATTTTTTCAAATTCTCTTTAACAGCTTCTTTTGCTTTTTTTATCTGCTCTTTATGGTGATGCACAAACTCCTTTGTGGAGTTTTTCACAGCATCAAACTTGTCCTTAACAGAAGCAAACACACCATCCTTGGATTTCTTCGATTTAGGCATTTCCTCTTTACCTTTTTCTTCCTTGGTTTCGACATACAACCTTTCCCACAGATCAGAGCGCTGCTGCTCAAAACTCAGTTTCTTTTCCAGCTCTGCCAACCTTGTCTGCAACTCCTCTGTCTCTGGGTCAGTTTCCCCTGTATTTTCTGAAGTCTGGCTCAGTTGGTCTAGGTGCTCTTTAAGCTTGTCGGTCACTCTTCGTTCCTTGTCCAGCTCTCTCCTGAGCATCTGAGCTTCTGCCATCAGGGTTTCCTTCTGGATCAGGAAGCTGCGGATCCGCTGAGTCTCCTCCTCCAGATGATCCTTGAGTTTTTGATTCTCTGTAATGATGGACTCAGTGCCGGCCCCCTTCTCCTCTAAACTCCTCATCTGTGCCCTGAGGTTTCTCAGTTCTTCCTGCAATGAGGACAGAGACTCTTCTTCCCGTTCCAGAGAATTTTTCAAATTCTGGTTCTCCAAGAAAAGGGTTTTCTGCTGAGAGTCAATGGAACTCCTTTCTTCCATGGTTTGTTTTAATTCTTCTGCAAGATATTCTTTCTGGGACTAGTTAAAATTGGCAAGGGGAGTAATAAATATATACAAAACTAATTAGACACATGGAGCATGCTCTAGATAAGCAATTTCTGTACTTTTTAATTAACCGCTACTAAAGCCTTACTATTCTTAACGTATTTGAAAAATGTTGCTTAGTTTGCCCTGGTTATGACTTCACAAAGAAACAAACAAACAAATTCACAATTATGGATCCATGCTATGGGGAATTTTGTTGCAGCCTTATATGCATTATAAATGGTTTTCACAGTAAAAAGAATCAAATGTTTGAGTACTAGATTTTTTTTCCCTGAATCTGTTTACTTCCAATTGTAATACGTTCTATAAACATGGTCATACTATTTATCATTTATTTAGCTGATGTCTTCCAGAGAGCCACCAACCCATGAAAACTCAAACGCTTCAGGATAGAACTTCTATGAAGTTTTACCTGTAGCTCAGCTTGTTTCATTCTGAGCTTCTGGTTCTCTTTTGTTATTTTATCCATTATCCCTGTCAGGGACAGCACCAGGTCTCGTTTTTCATCTAGGTCTTCTGACAGCTGCTTAACAATTTCCTAGATATGTGGAAACAGCAGCACTAAGTGAGCAAAATATTGCCTCAATACATTCCCCAACTACCATGTATTATATTGCACATGGAAATTATATATTAAACCAAGTAGTTAACAAGGTGCATTACAAACAGCTTGGTTGCTTGCAATTCAAAACCAAAAAAGGGGTTATATTTTGCCTCAGAATTATTTTTTTCCTTTTTTTTTGATAAGAAAATTTTCATTTAAATGTATACTCATGTTCATGGAGACAAAATCCATGGTTTAGTTTATAGTAAAATACATGTTTAATAAATTCCTGGAACTAATTATAATGCTTTTGCTATCACCATAGTAAGAAAATACTTTTGCAAATGTATTCTGCAATACAGTGCATGGTCTTTCAATTAAGTTTCATTCTACAATTAATCTTTAGCACTAATCTACCAATTAGACAGTTTAGCTGACAAAGGATTATTTTAACAACCAAGCTGTACCAATCCAATCCCATTCATTAAAACCTTGTTATTTACAGTAATTACCAAAATTACAGAAAAATGCATTTTTAGAAACAAGCTGAAACAAAGTTCACCCAGGATGACATAACACACAGTAATGCAAAATGGAACAAACAGTGGACTATAATAATGCACTATTAGACAAATTAGTTAAAACTAAAAACTCTTTAAAGCTGTCTCCAATGTAATTCCACCTTCCCTTTATTGCTGAAGTACCTACCTTGCTTTCTGCAATGGCATCCTGCTCTTTCTGGCACTGATTCAGATCACCCTTCACATCGTTCAATTCATGTTCACGGATTTTCTCAACTATCTTGTGCCTTTCTTGAATCTGCACTGTACCTTAAAGCAAAAATGTCATTATTATAATATTCAATGTAATAATGTAAAATGTATATACATGCACCCACAGCTTTTAACTGACTGATGCATGTTATTTAAAGTTTAATGTCCAACACACTTTTACATATTAGCAAGTATAAGATCATGCCATTGATTTTTCTGCCTTTACATAACATTAACACTTATTGCATCTGAAATCTCAAGAAGTTTATTTCAAAACAGGAGACACATATAGAAAGGGCATGTATAGAAAAAAACTGCAGTGACTCCAAACATATCCGTTGACCTTTACTGAAAGCCAGGGGTACTGCAAGTTTAAAATTCTGTAAGAACCAAAAGACATACATTTCGTTATGGTGAGGGGTGGGGGGGTTCAGTTGACACTCAGTAGCACTGATCACATAAGGTTGTGTGTAAAAACTGGAATACTAACATCCACCATGCAAACACACTAAATTCCTCAAATCCACCCAAAAGAATGTTTAGCATGAAAGCAACTGGTGAAGTACCATGCAGTTACAGATAATGCCATTGTTAAATTCATACTGGTTGAATCGTGCCTGCCAAATATCATGCAAGGTCTGCTCGTTAAAATAGCAAAAGGGTCGTCTCACAGCTGAAATAATGTGTTCAGATTCTCAGCCTTTCAGCTTGTAAAGAGAGCATAGTAAAATGGATATCACAAACTCAAAATATTGTTTATTCACTCCCATCACACACACAGCTTTAAAATACTACTAGAAGCATTAGATCAGCATACAATATATAATCTGGAGCACAAAAGCCACTAATATCTTCACTCTAACTGCATCAAAATACATGGTGTCAAAATCTTTATGTTCACGCAGAAATAAATTGGCCTACAGTTTAATGTTAGATGTGGATTATTAGCATACTCATTAACCATCAAAGCACCCTTATGATGAATACGTTGTACTCACAGATCCATACCTTCAAATCTACCTGTAAAAGCAAAAGAATACTAAGCTAAAAACTAAAAATGTATGACTAAAAGAAATGTACCCAATAGAATATGCAGCCTACCAAACAATAATTGTTTTGGTTTCTTATTAACTACTCCATGGATTTGATCCTGCTTACTTGTGCACTGTGGTACAGTACAGTATGTAAAACCATAGTAGAAGTCAACTAACAAAAAAAAAAAAAGTGAACAAAGACGACGCTCCTAAAAAAAGCAAAATGGTTTAGACATAAAAGTGAAACTTGTGAACGTCAGAATCCAGCCCCTAAATAACTTACCATAGAAATGCCCCAATCCCATGCTAATGGCAATAACCAGTGCCAGTAAGACGCACTTGTTGAGGGTGCTGCTGACTTGGCCCCGTCTCCGGGGTGCCTGCTGCTCCGGCTCTCCCGGCCGCTCCACAGCTGGAACCTCCTCAGCCTCAGAAGTTGAAGCGGTTGCTTTTCTCATGCGCCGTTTTCGCACAGCAGGACTGGAGTGTTCACTTGCCTCATCACTGCTAGAATCAAATGCCTTAGACTCGGAAGGAAGGACTAGGAAGGAGGAGAGGGAGGGGGATACATTAATAAATAAATGGCATTATATTTACATACACACCGTTAATTAATTAATCACTCATTGTTTTCCCAAGAGAACAAATAGATCAGGGGCAATGCATATCTCAATCCAAAGTACTTTACCCTTCACCCAATTTAGAAAACCATTAAGGCGGCCTCGGCTGAATAAAAAGATAACAAGTACAGCCATAACATAAAACTGGATTCTTTTGTATTTTGAGGCTTGCAAAATATTAGGTTGTTTATATTAAATTTAAAATAACTGAGTATATATTAATACTATACGAACAATTTACTTAAAATGAATACACAAATAGCTAACACATACATTACAAAATACTATAAGCCAAAAAACATGTTAGATCTCATGAATTGAACCAAAGTAGTAACCCATGTAACTTCCTGCTCCTCATGACATTCTTTCAATTTATGTTAGTCCATAGTTTAACAGACTATACACACACAAAATGTAAAGCAATGCTACTTTTGGTTTCAATTGTTTCTGTTTTGTGTTCAAGAGATTTAAGTAGGAAACCGCAACTACCTCAGAAAAGTGTTTGTGGGTCATATGCCTTCTAGCTGTAACATTTTAGTCTGCTGCAATATAAAACAGGGTAATAGACATATCAGGTGAGTTAAGTAACTGAGAGGCTCAGAGTGAGAATTTTCCCCCTCACCGAGATCTCCGACAAAACCTGCCCTGAGTGCTCTGAGCTGCTCAGGGGGCGCGGGACTAAGCATGCCGTTAAGTGGGTTCTTTCACTGAACGGCTCACTAACTTAACACACACACTGCGTTCATGATTCAAAAATTAAACTGTAAATAAAGTCTTGATTTTATCTAAATAATAAAAAAAACTTAAAATCCAAAAGATTTTTTAAAAGTTATAAGCTGGGATATAAAACGGATGTATGATGCATGCTTGATACTTACGAGGTTCAGGAGCACTGAACGTGTATTGACTGCTGGAAGAGGAGCCGAGGTCTTCGTTGCTCTCAGGCTCCTGCACAGCACTCTCCCTTTCCTCCCAGACACCAAGCTCCTCTACCTGCGGAGGCTCGAGAGTCACAATGTCAGAATGGTCACTTGAAGACCCGAACACAACCTGCTCATCCAGTACCTTCTCTTCTGCTATCTGGGAAGGCAGGGAGAAAAGGGTTGAACATATATAAACAACCCATACAGTTAATCTCCACTGAGAAACAGAGATGTAATTTAAGTAACTAGATAAACACAAATCATTTGTTTCATTTAAATATTTGGACAGCTGAACAGAATGAAACCTACATTAAGGCTTTAATAAAACTGCTTACATCAGGCTGCTCTTCTAAAGTCTCTTCTGTTTGGGTGGCTTCAAGAGTGGACTCTCCACTGCACTCTGCTACAAAACAATTAAGTTTAATATGAAGCTTTATCCTAACATATTTGAAGTATTAAGTGGACCGGCTCAAAACTGTACCCAAAAGACACTATTCTTGGGAAGAACCCTTCTAAAAGTTTCCCACAGTAAAAGCCCAGCGTAAGTGTAATAAAGCACAGTGAAAGCATGGTAAAGCATAGTTAAGCATTGTAAGGAAGAGGTGTATAGTAAAGAATGTTCCCCCTCATTATGGTAAATCCATAGTATAACCATGGGAAAAGCACGGTAAAACTGCAAAAATACCATGGTAAACATGTTAAAGGGAACTGAGCTTATAAAGTACTGCTATCCACTGATAAGTGATGCACCAATTTAAACTTACAAAATATATCCGAGGTATAGTTTGTGGTTTCACCGTTGACTGGTACAGCACGAGAGCAAGAATGTGTTGCGCAGTGACCCATATACATTTACTTTATTAAAGCTGCAATCATTTCCTGAATGATCTACAATGGTAATTACATCTGGAAGAATTGCATTAAACACAGTCCATTGAATGTAAGCGGGTGCAATATTCAGTGTTGTTATTGCATATTTAAGGACGACAACTAGAAAAGTTACAACTGATAGATCATAGTACCGTACCTACCTCCTTGTTCCAATGCAAGCTGGTCATCTTCCAGAATCATGGGCACCTCTGTGGGATCAGGAATACTGTCAGCTCCACCATTTTCAGGACCAAGAGTTTCAATATCAGAGCCCTCAAGAATAAAAAAGAACAGATGTCAAATTGAATTCAAATTTTTATTCAGTCTAAAATTAATCTGAAAAAAACAAATGCGCTGGATGGTCAATTTTTAGGTCTAAAACATTTCTCCTGCAAGCATAGAATACACAATGTAAACTATGGATAGGAATATGATGTTACTGCCTGCTCATCTCATAAAAACACACAGTACAGTTTAATCAAAAATAACTAATGAATACAGATCTGGATAATTAGCACACACAGATTTTTTTTTTTACATATTTGTTTAACACTTAAATAACATTGTAACCTACTAAAATCTGTTGCTAAACTTTTAAAAATGTATTACTTTATAAAAGTTGAAACAAAACTGATTTGTACCCTGCAATGAATGAATAAGGAACTGATCCAGAAATAGCATGTAAATAAATGGCAGCCAGGATATTTGAATCAAGCTACTGATGCAAATGTTGAAAGCTACTTCATATATATCTTTACTAATCTGACCTTAAGCCATAAAACTCGTTTTCCAGTGTGTTCAAACCACCTCAGCAATCCCCTCCAATAGAAATAGAGTGTTCAATAGCTGTTTGACAAGATCACACACCTTCTCATCCAGCAATGATAGAATGCAGCATTATTAAAACTAAAGGTAAAAATAGATGTCTCGCTGCATTTAGATAATAAGAGCAAACAAACTCGGCTGGCAGGCCAGTTAATCAATCAGCAAGGCAGTTATGTTTGCTACGTCAGGTGTTAAGTCAAATGCATCATCATGGCCACTTAAGCACAAGGTTTTACTTATTGTATGTATTTATTTTAAACTGTAAAATAAATACAGTACATCCTCGCTATGACAAACCTGTTGGGGTCCAAGCCTTTTGTTCATTATATTGAGGGGGTTGTTACATCGAAAGGACAATCAAAATGAACAAACTGTTGGAGTAAGTTAATGAGATTGTGAATAAAAGTAGAATTACATGTACCTGTTCGTTTCATGTACGCAGTATTCTGCCTTTGCTTTATCCTATTCGTTAAAGAATTAAAACGCTGTACAAATAGCAAAAATCCCAAATTCAAAATCAATCTGATATGAATCGTTTCAAAGTGCACCGAATCTTAATCCAACATGCAAGAATCCCAAACTGATCTTTTATTCCAAATCAACCCGACATGAAAGGTTTGACATGAAAATGATCTGATTCTCAAGTTTTTTGTTGATGTTTTCTCTTTAATCAATTTTGCTTTGCCACACAGTTGTTTAACAAGCCAAATGTGCTTTTGAACAACCTATATTCATGACAGAGATATGCCTGTGTTACTCCTTTTTTCAAACAATCAATAGTTTCCAGCTTTGTTGCAACATAAAATGATAGGCACAGTTATACAGCACGCGCTTTTTATTAAACAAAAGAATTGACATCCCCTGCGTACAGACCATGATATTGACAGTGTGTGTTTACAGGATTTTTTATTTTTTATTTATTTTTTTATTTGGGGTCCAGGTGCCAGGTTCGTTATAACGAAGGGCATTATAGCGAGGGTGTACTGTACATATATCCTACTGCACCTTAAATAGATACAATAAGTAAAACTACCAGCATATCACATTCTGCAGAATGTAACTTTTGTTTTAGAAGTGAACTGTGGAAACAGGAAAGAGAGAAGTGAATGCTATTAAAGTGCCTGTTGCACATTAGCAGAAAAAGAATCGTGGATCATTTGACTAATAAAAACTTTATAAAAACAGCTTTCACCATCTACTTTTACATTCAGGTAATAAAGCCTAGAACTCAGAAATCAGAATCCTTAAACAACTTCTGGCTAATAATTCAAACATTGACATAGCTGCTTGCAATAGATTTCTATAGAAATACCTCATTGCTTATGATGGTCCATCCACAAGATGACTCGGTGTCGCTTGAATTTGCAGACATATTTCATACAGCTATAAATAAAATAAAGATGCACTTAATCAAAATATTATTAACTTGACTTGTGTAAACTTCAAAACCATAACCAGACCTTTCTGAACACGGATTTACTGGTGGAATGACTCATTCTCATTGAATGACATATTCCAAGTCAAGCTAAGAATGCCTGATGAAACAAAAGGAAAGCCCATCGATAGACCAATAGCATACTTGCACATCATCCATATAAAAAAAAAAAAAGTATAGATAGATATGCACCAACATGATGCAAGCTGAGGAAACAGCCTAGGTACCAGCCTAAGGCCACTCATGACACTCAAGACCAATATGAACAATGGACTCTTTATCTAAGCTGTTGTTTCTGTAGCTATAGTAAATACTGTAACCAAGTTGTGGTAAACAGGGGGTCAATGAATTAAGTGGACCTTAACAGCATAATGAAACTGTTTTTTTGTTGTTGTTTTTTACTTTCCATAACTACATCATTGATGTTACCCTAATCCTGCATACAGTATGTTCTTTATTCAATTGTTAAACTAGCATGATTCGTTTAATTGTATATAGTCATCTGGACTTTCAGTGCATAAGATTCAACTGAAATACTCCAAGCACACGAGTCGTGTGGTTTTATTTCATAAACCCTGCAGATTTTTTCTTTGGGTTTTTGTAACAGTGATGGCAAATGGCTGACTATACTGAATGGAAGAATATTCCCAACAGGTTATAGTTGCACGTAATTATTAATTCCGCACAATGACTAGTCTGCGGTCCCCCTAGGGAGTTATCATTTGAGTAATGCGCATTTTAAGATAACGTGGGAGTGTAAAATCTCAAGGTCACTTCAGTTAAATTGAGCAAATTAAACTACGACTATATATTTAGCACAGCAGTGGCATGATACGATATGTAGACCACACTACTGGCTATAGGTGGATATAGGCCTAAAATACAGTGCCCACTTATCAAATCATGTACTTCTGGTGACCTATATAAACCGTGTAACTTACTGACATGGACAAGACACATGTTTCTCTACTGCTGTTTTACATTTCCCACATTACACTGTATGCTTGCTCAGTGAGCAGAGAAACAAATTATAATTAAGATATTTACATACAAACTGCAAAACTCAATATACGAATATATGTGGCCAAAAAGGGATTTAAAAAAAGTGGTTATTTTAAAAATACAGTACTAGCTAGTCTATTTCTAGTTTCCACTATGTCGTTTGTGACTACATAACACCAGAATTTTCCGACTTCCTGCACTCTCGTTTTCATTTCGAAACTGGCAGAGCCCAGAAACGCTCAACATAGAATCGGATAATGATTTTGAACGTGAAAATTTCACATATTGCAAACGGCCATTATTACCACCGTCAGGACTTGAGTTAGTCAGCGTCCAAGTAGTCATGTGCCGCTGAGGCCATTTGCATTAATTTGCAAACAAACGAACATTTAAAAAAACAAAAACAGAAATAGACTCAATTCTTGCACTGCTACTGTAGATGCAGTGAGATAATCGGTTCCAATAGTCTGAACGTCACTATCCTTTTGGCCTGTAATTCAAACAGCTAAATTAAAACATAATACTGACTGAACTGACAAACTCGTATTAGCGCTTCACCAATCTAAAAAAAATCTGAAAAAAATTCCAAAAACGAAACTAGACTGTTGTGCAAACCTTTTTTAAAAAAAGGCAGAATATATATTGCATCATCATCATAACAAAACAAAGAACCATAACAGCATAAAATAAAAGTACATTGCAATATGTAATATACTGTTGGTGTTTTTACCTGTGACGTTCTTGAAAATACAAATGAAAAATTAAATAGCTGATAAATATGTAAACACAGAGTTAGCTCCCCGCCTCAGCCAGCTTTGCAGCTTCGTGTTGTTTTGGTCGCAATACGCCTTACATCATCATCAACACAACGCCCCCCTGTCTCACGCTGCGCGCAAAGGGTTGTGGAATATATAGAGCGCTGTACTGAACGGCACGTAAAAGCATACTGTCCACGTGATCGTTGCTATGGCGAAGACACCACAACAAAACAATTTCAATGTCGATTTAAAGTTAGTGAGATTCGTGATCGTACACATTAATCTTATTAATAAAATTGGAGCAACAATACAAGAAGATAAATCAGGTACAGTGATGTGTATATTACATTTTAGAAGTAATTTTTAATCATTTTAACGATAACGTATAGTTTTGCTGAGAACTGAAATATTTGGATTCTGGCTGTCTCTGCGAGAAAAACGAAGCAATCCGCAGAAACCACAGCATTTCATGTACGCATTTTAAGTAGTTGATTGAACCTATATCTGCTCAAAGCTTGAACTGTGGCAAATAATGTCTTGGAAATGTCCTGTTCAGCTGCCACAAGCTTTAGCGATATTAAGGTACTGTGAGGCAAGCTAATTTCAGTATGACAAACTGTGACACAATAACGTTACAATGATACAAGGAAATTAAGCGTGCATAACATGGCGGCCTGACACACAGGAGCTAAATAAAGGGTGGAACAAATTGTGCACAAATACGGCATCTACAGGTTAGTTGGACATTTCATATCATACACAACGTAAACCACTTCATTTTGACGAATCAAACTGAGAAACTGTACTGTCCCATGTTATTCTGTGTTGTCAATATGAATTTTTATTTATTTATTTATTTATTTTTTCAGCTGGAAGAAGTGCTTATTAACAGCGACATTTGAAGCAAGGAAGAAAGGAATTTGAACCCAGGAGCATTTTCTGATTCAGACAACAAAATGTCCAACACTGTGAGATCAGCAGCTAGCGCTGGACCTAAAGACTTAAGTACCTGTACAAATCCTGGTAACCCTGTGTTTTCATGTATGATAAAACCTGCTACGCTTCCAAACAATTCTGGGTGCTGTCCTAGACCACAAAATCCACTTTATAAAACTACATCAAGTAATTATGGATACATGGCTCCAGCATTTGAAACAGCGCCTTGTGCTTACCATCCAATGTCACAGACATTTTCTGAGCATCTTAGAAATTGTGGGATGTATCGCAATCAATCTTTGAATACAGTCGTAGACAAAAGCAGAGTTTATGACTGCCCATACCTGCAGAACACTCTTTGATTTGTTCCAAACTGTAATAACATCGTTTCTCTTGTGCTTCTTTTATTTGTCTTTCTAATTCAGTGTTTTACTTTAAAGGAGTACATTAATAATAATAAAAAAAAAAATGTTTCATGTTCTGAAACACTAATATTGGGATTCAAATGATTTCTGCTGCTATATTTTACAGCATGGTAACAGACATGTTTTTTTGCTGAAGTAACACAAGTGAATAACTTATATTAATATATGTACGATTCATATGTGGATTGTAAAAATTGTTTAATTGATATGTAACTGTTAATATGCCACTTTTCATGTACAATTTATATGCAAATACTTTGCTTTGGAAACAATTAAAAAAAAAAATATATATATATATATATATATATATAGATATAGATATATATATATATCTATATATATATATATATATATATATATATATATATATATTGTATGTGTTTTCTCTTAACAATTTCAAGTGGGTTCTTTATGACAAAGTGTGGTCATTTTTTAGAGTTTATTTTTGCTGTATACACTTTTTTATATTAATGTGGTGATGAGATCTCATGAATGTTATCTATGACATAGTAGGAGTTAAAGTTATGGGCTTAGTGATTTTAAATATTTACAGTTTTAATAATACATTCCAAAGCATGCACATCATATGTTTCAGAGCTGTCCCACAAAGACTATTGTTTTAAGATGCATTAAAAATAGTTATTATTGTTACAATAATGGTTTTGTAATATGTAACCTTACATGTTTTAAAATCAACTAACAAAAAACAAGTATTATATTTAAAAAAAATAACAATTGCTCACACACATGTTTATTGCCTTTATTGGTTCATCACATGTGTTTAAGAATGATTCCTAATGGGAACATAACATTCATCTATTTCACATTTATGCAGTGTTCTTTATTATGAATCACAATTGTTAAACCTTTAATTTATGTAAGGAGGCTTGAATTATTTAAACCCTTTAAGTTTCAAATAATAATCAGAAAGGGCACCTATGGGTTTAAAATGATAAGTCTTTCAGTCTTTTCACTTTTTAATTATGGCACTTTTAAAACTTACCAAATAATAAAACAAACAATGCTGTGATGAAGAAAACTGACGGTTTGTCATTTTATGCAGCATTACCATTAAATAACAGTTATAATCATTTTTATTATTTGGTAGTCACTATAATGATTTAATCCTTGGGTAACTTAATAAAAGGTCTGCTCTAGTATAACTGATTAAATAGTTTCAGTGTCCTATACAGAAATAGCTCATATAAAAATGAGATAGGGGCATACCCAGGACTGGGAACAATTAACTGGTCTGTTTTCTGTGAAATGTTTCCATTGCTAGTAAAATGACCTTCAAAATATTTATTTAGCACAGAAATGTCATTAACTATTGATCTGACTAGCAGATTTGTCAATCATAAAAATGAAAAAAAATATTACAATTTCTTTTAACAATGTTATGGGCAGCCTTCAGTCTGAAAACAATATGTATTTATTATAAAGAATCAGGCACTGTTCCTTGAATGATCTTACTGATATTTTCTGCATCTGCATTTACTGTTTCATTACAGGGATCAATCTTCAGGGCTGCCTGGTAATCTTGAAGACCTGTCAAATTTTACAACATTCAAAACATGTATATCTATAAGCACATACAGTTTGTATATGGTCTCTTAATTGGGTGTTTCTTTGTTTCAGTTTAAACCTTGTGCAACCTAAATGCATATGCAAAACAAACCAATCCCCCAAACCCCCAAAAACATGGATATTAATACTATAGTAACTGAGCACAGTGATTGTGCACATTGCTCTGTTAGGCAAACACCCTTCTAGTTGATTATGTATACATTCAGTATACAAGGAATTATCATTCTGCTGTTTATCCAAGCCAAGTACATCAACTGTAGTAAAGCAGATGATACTGCTGTTAGTTTTTTTTTTTTTTTTTTAACATTTATTGATCTATAATTTGCATAATACAAAGCAAAATAGACATTTGTACTTTAAGCCAATATATGTATTGACGCGTCATAGTAGATTTAAATTTAAATAATTAAATCAATGAAATTGTTATATTTCAGAAATAACCATATTTTATTTCTGAATGGTAATTAGTTTATGCTAATTTGTAACACAGTACTGCTAAATAAGGATTGCATTGTCACGTTAAGACACTTACTTTAATAATAGTAAAACAATTAGTTAAACTATTAAAACTAAATTGATTTGGTTAATAATACTGGGTTTATAAAACACAATTTAAAATAATATGTACTGTTAATCACTGCTGATTTAGTATATTTCACAGACCAAAAACTGGCTTACACACAGCCTTACTTGGTGCATTGGGGATAGAAAACTGGAACTTGCTCTGGTTACACTAACACATACTACTGATCCAGGAGAGGTTTTGAAACAAAGCTGCTTGAAACAAAAGGCCAGTGGTGAATAAAACTGGCAAAAAGTACCATGTTTAAATACATACATACCTTCAACATATAATTCCAATTCACAAAATGCAGTGCCTCGTCTAATGTGAGCTTTTGCTCTGGCATCAGCATTGTCAGCAACAGGTGGTGTTAATAAGTCAAGTGCCTACAGAAAAAGTCCCAATGAAAAATAAATCCATTAGAATTCTGTAACTACTTCTGTAACATTGTGTTATTATGTTTGTGTTTCTTTAAGTCTGCTGTTCTTTCATTTTTACAACTAAAAGGTAAAACTGACCTTGGAAGAGTCTTCAATGGCTTTGTGTAGATTTCTCAATTTGAGGTGACAGGCAGCACGGTTGAGGTACAAGATTGGGAGTTTGTGATTCAACTGAATTGCTAGGTTGTAGGCATTGACAGCAGCGAGGTAATTCTGTGTGGCAAACAATTTTCTAAAAAACAATAATATATATATATATATATATATATATATATATATATATATATATATACACTGTATATTTTTCTTAAATCTATAACAGACACTGCATACAGCATGTGATGAGAAATTCTGGGGATCACTTACTTTCCCTTCTCCTTTAACCAGTCTGGATTTCTCTCTTCTTCCTTAAGATCCTTTAGCTCAGACACATCAGCGTTCACTGCTCACCTTGCATCTGCCTGCTTTTTCGGCCACTATAGAAATAAATATATGTATTTCAGTTACTATGTGTTAGCTATAGAACTAGAAGACCACAAGACCATATTTTATTGTAATATTACGTTTTTTGGCATGACAAAGAAAAAAAAAATCAGACAAAGAAAATGCAAGGTCAAAAGCAAATTTGTGAGAGCAATAAAATAATTTGAATGCTGAAAACTACCAAGAAACCACAAAGAATAATAATTTGACTGCTCTTTCCTGCAATTAAGTTGTTACTTGATAGTTTTATATAGCTAATATGAATTCCCCAGAGAGCATGTGCCTTTGCTTTCATACTTACTTTAAAATGTTCAAAATATTTTCCACAAGGCTGCCATTTTCTTCTTACTGGACCAATTAACTGTAGGAAAACATTACAAGATGCATACCGCTTCTTCCTCAGCAACACGGGACTCTCACAGAGCTACAGGCGTAAACTGGATTTTGATGCTACCAGCAGATCGTGGAGTGGGCAAAGATATCTCTTCTGACTTTCCTGATTAATATCAACAAAAAACATTTGATTTTATTAAAATTCTGTTTACAGTACAGTATTAAACTGGTTTTATTTTTTATATATATATATATATATATATATATATATATATATATATATATATATATATATATATATATATATATAACCAAGATATTAGCATCAAAATATTTCCTGTATGAATTATGTATAGACAAATGGTAACAAAATGAGCTTTACATCTCAATAAACTACCTGTTTTAGCCGTGGTTCTCTTTCTAGGACATTCTGACACAGATTTTGAGTATGTCTTCATCTCATCTTTTTTCTTTTTCTTCTCGTGTTCAAGCTTTTGTATTTCTCGCCTCTGTTGTGCTTCTCCTTCCACTGCTCCACGCCCACCTCTTGAATGAGATAAGGGGGGGGGGGGGGGGGGGGGAGCCTTTCAAAGGCAAATGCATGTGGCAATGGCCAGCCTGTGAGGTGCCACAAAATAACATCCCTTTTAGAACTTAGTATATCAATTGACATAAAGATTTACACAATGTTTATTTTTGGAGAGGTTTGGGGACCCTTGGGCTTAGCTTTGTAAAAACTCCTGTAGAATTTGATCCCTTTGTTCAAACAGTTCCAAATTTTTACACAGTATATTAGACATGTTGGTGAAGCACTGGAAACTATGCTACAAGTTGTAAAAATGACTAGAGAACATAAAAAAATGAAAAGCGTTTGTTGTTTTTTTATGTATTTTTTCTGGATATCTCCTTCCAGTGTGGTACTGAGTAAGACTTTTATCACACCTGAGGTTTTAGTCTTGATGCCCAAAGGGTTACCTTGAATTCAAGCCCTGAACCATGCCTGTGCTGTCTATACTTTGGAAGATATTGTGATTTATTTAAGGGCACAGCCCCCCAGGCGGAAATTGTCTGTGAGGGGCTGGGGTTTTGACAGGTTAAAGGCCCCGCAAACTAGTTGTCAAATTAAACTTTTCAATAGTTCAAGCTTCTTGTACCGTTATCAGAATATTATTTTCCTGAACACAGCACTGGAAATTGACTGTTGGGAACTGGAAATAACACAGATTAGTTTGCTGGTACCCCTACTGGTTTAATAAATATAAAAATGTTCAATTTAATTTCTGTAATACCATTCATAAGCTTTCTGAGAAACAGCTGTACTAAAATATAATAAATAGTTTTAAAAGCCAGAAGTACTGCTATTACTATTTTGATAAATGCTATACATTGGTGGCCGTGAAATTGCATTTTCTTATTGTGCCAGACTAGTCAGTGGGTTAAAAACAATTTGTTCGCTACACCCCTGCTGGTTTGTGGTCTGCTGTTGTCTGAGGTCTTGCTTACCATTAGAAACCCATTTTTGAACCCACGTATTTCATATTCTGCACATAATGTTTCTCAAGCAATCAGCCATAAATACCAGAACTATTCAGACAGGTACATTTTAGATTTCAGAAGTCATTATTATAAGTAGCTATCATTGCATCAAACGTTGTCAGAAACGGAATATGATGTACATAGTGAAACCCTCTGATTGTTTTTTGTTTGTTTTTTGTGTGTGTTTTATTATTATTATTATTATTATTATTATTATTATTATTATTATTATTATTATTATTATTATTATTATATTTGTAAATAATAGAAATTAATAAAATAATTAGATTTGAAAATAACATATTTAGGGGAAAAAAGTTTTTATTTAAAATACACAGAAACAAAATAGTCTTTAAACAACTTTAGTCATTATTAGCATTAGCTTTATTGTTAACTCATCCCACTACTGATCCAAAAAAAAAAAAAACATCAATCAGAAATACTTGATAATGTAAGTTCTGCTAATATGATCAATGGACATTAAACATGATATCCTTGGCATAGCATAACACATAGCAGCTCCACTCTTAAATGTAGCTCTTTACTTACAAAACACAATTTCTCAATGAAACAGGCCAAGGTATGCGATACTGGCAGACATGTAGTTGCAAATTAAGTTATTAACAAGGGATTTTCCCAACAGGATACTTCTGTCAATTCCTAACCCCATATATAGCTACAGCTACAAACCCTAACACATTGAATGATCTAGTTACACCATTCATATTTGATTAAACTAATCACATTTACTAGAATAATTGAGTATCTTAATTCTGTATAATTTTATTATCATGATACTTGTCATATACCTGCCCTATTATCTGTTGATTTATATAATGCTATTTAATAACCACTTAAAAATGCAATTCCACTTGGAATCTGTACCCCATATTGCAGCTATACATTGGGGCTGGCTAGGTGCACTGTGTAAAATGATCTCAGGTAAGTATCTTATAACAGTTACCATTATACAACTACAGGTCTGCTTTCTACTCATACATGAGGTAGCATTTTATTATTATTATTATTTTTTTTTTATTAAAAGATACAAATGTCACCAATATGGAACTAATTTATATACACTACCCAACAACAAGTATTTTGTTTGTTTGTTTGTTTGTTTGTTTGTTTGTTTGTTTTAATAAGAACCTGGTTGCATTAAATTAGTTAAAACTAAATACATTAATAAACATGAAGCATTCTGCAGTGCTGCAGCAATACAATACAATCCAATACAATACTGGTGCAATTACATTGATTGCCAAGAAATGGAAGCCAAACTAAAAATCTTTACCCTAAACCATTTCAAATATATTGGTAGTATGCTGGCAGTTAATAAATCCCTTTACAATTTGTATAGTTGAAATATTTATTTATAAATTACATATGGCAACTTTAATTTAACATCATAAATACATTTGTTTAAGGTGTTCCACAGCACCAGGCCATTGACAAGGACATTTTATGCATTCAGTTGTCAGCTAGTTTCATATACTATTTTCTTCTGGATAAAGTCTAAAAGGGCATTTGTGAACTTTTAGTATTTTAGAAAACAACATTAGGGAGATATAATTGACTTTAGTCACAGAGGACACCTTGCAAATTACATCTGAATTGTGTTGGGCGCTTTGAGGTAGTAAATATGTAGAAATATGCATAAATGTACATACAAGTTACAATATATAGTTAAAAGTATATGTATTATTTTGTTCACAAATGTAAAATGTATTACAATTAGATAAAATTATTGTAAAAAGCATGGCTTAGAGCCATAATTAAGTAAACATATCTCATTACCAAATAATAAAAGAAATTAAAAGATTTTGGAACATCACAAGCTTTACATTCTAGAATAGCATGGTGCCAAAAAAGCTGTACTCTTTTTACCCAGTACTATTAACAAACACAGATGGTCAAAAGAACACCATCCAAATGAAACTGCCTTATTCTTATTACTTCTTCCTGCATTTACAATCAAAAGCCATTGCCAAAGCTATCATTCTCTCTGGAATAATTTGGCATGTGCTGGAAAACAGTATGAAAGAAGACATTGTTACTTTATGACACACAATGCCATGTACACTCCATTTCCATTCTGCCATATCACCGCAATTAAAATCAATTATTTTTTGCTTTAAATAAAAAAGGAGAATACACTCCAACAGGAAAAATAACAGACTGTACACTTTTGCAACATTCTGTCCCGTGTCCAGTCACATTGTTGGAGGGTCATTCCACTCCATGATTAGGGGGACACAATAAATAACTACTTTAAGGTGTGGATGGGTGGAGGATTATATCATTGTTAATCATATGAGACTTTTGAGGTCTTATAAAATTAAACAATCTAATCTAATAAACAAGCACACTGATGGATATTATCTGAAGACATTCATTAGCTTCTGAAGTAAACAAAGTAAAAAAAAATACAAACTGTGAAAGATTTTTTTTTTTTTAAAGCCATTATTGTTATCCATCATTGTTTCTAGCTTGTTTGACTAGGTTTTGTGAGCTGGACATCCTTGTTCTCCATGCAGGTATCGCAGCCCCACACCGCTGCTGCTTCAGCTGTTAGAAGGTTGTAGGCCGTCTCTGTCATGCCAGTGCAAACCCTGTGAAACCATTTCTGACAAGAAGCCTCGCACAAAATGGCCTCCTGGTCATCATTGACTTCATTCATGCAAATTCCGCAAGGATAAACAGGATTTGCAGAAGACTGGCTTGGCCGAATCGGGTGTGCGGCTGTTTTACTACTGCTCCTCTCAGCTGCAACACCTTCAATGGCTGTGTGAGACTTGTTCTGAACGCCATTGTTACCATGGCTGCCATTAATGTTTTCAGGAGTGTTGGAATGACTGCTTTCTTGATTGGGGGAACCGCGTTTATTGATAACTTTCGGGTTTGAAAGGTCCTGGTTTACACTTTCTTCTGGACTCTGGGAAGGCCGACGAGAAGCAGAGTTTTGATATGGGCTTTGACTGAGGTTTTTATTTGGGCCTTGACTGTTGTATTGTTTTGGCGTGGCAGCATTTACCTGGTGGTGGTTATTACTCTGTGGCTGCATAAAACCATGGTTGCCATCCATGTTAGGGCCCATTGGCGGATTCATGTTTGTGTTGCTCTCTGGCCCAAAGTTGGGGCCCGTGTCTGAGTTTGTGTTTTGGTTCATAGTCTGTAGTGGCATTATTTGGATGAAGTTTTCTCCTGGGCCTGGTCTAAACGGTGGATGAGGTGGTAAGCTCACATTTGAGTTCATATGATAAGTAAACATTGGTTGGTTTCTGAAATTTGGATTATCATGGGGACCAAAGTTAAAGCCTTGAGTGCGATTAAAACCTCTGCCCATTTGAATCTGTGGAAATGGATGGGGTCGGTTTTGCATGGGGTAAGGACCTCCATAAGGAGAAGGCATTCTGGGTTGCATGTGCAGTGGCATTCTGTGAGAGTTGTACCAACCAAAACCGGAATAGTTAGGATTGCCAAAATAAGGATTTCCAGAAGGCAGAGGTTTGTAGGATACAGGGTTATAGCTGTCATCAAAAGGGTTGGCAGCTACAAGGTGATCAGAGCCGGGGTTTGGTGGTGGAGCATACTCAGAAAGAGGAGGAAAAGAAGAGACCTAGAAATAAATAAATACATACATGAATAAATAAATAAATACATACACGAATCAATAAATACATACATGAATCAATAAATACATACATGAATAAATAAATACATACATGAATAAATAAATACATACGTGCATAAATAAATACATACATGCCTACAAAAGCATAACACTTTCAGAACGGAACTGCTGGTATTCACACAATTTATATTTCAGGTTTTATATTATCTTTTTATTTTATAGTTTAACCAAAGTGTGCCTGGATGTGGCACATAAAAAATCAAAGAGGCATTGTCACAACCATGGAGGTCAGTGGAAAAATGTCTGCAAAATAAAATGGGGGTGGGGGGTGCATAGTGGCAGTTAGGAGTGCCTTTCAAAACAGTACTTCATTGGATTACAATCTCATTGGTTTACAACCATCAAACAACCTATACAGCAGCAAAACAGAAAGACAGCTACCTGTGTACTTGACTTGCGCTTTTTCTTATCAGGGCTTCCCAGTACGCCTGGCCCTCCTAAGCCATCCAACCCACCATCTCCACCTGAAAATTTGAATTAATATCTTCCCTAATTAAATAGTTAACTTCAATAGTTTTGGAAAAATCCAATAAAAATAAATGTCGTGGCTTTGTGTGAAAAATAAGTATTAAAATGTCAGTATATGACAGAAATTAGAAATAGTGTCCCATCTTGACCAGTAAAAGTTGATGTGGTTGACTGGGTGACAGATTTGTGTTTACATATTTCCGACTGGGCTATTACTGTGTGCTACTACACTTCAAAATTTCAATGTATTACTTTATATCAACATCTGATTGATGGGTATTAGGAAACAACATTTAAGACATAATTTAGTCTTTCAGGAATGGTGCACAGGAGATGCACAGTTTAACTGTAGTAGAACTGAAAATAAAGCTGTTAAAATCATAATTTAGTTAGGTTTCAATCTTCATTAATCAGGCATGATTGGGTAGTATATAAACTGGAACAGTACACAAATTAGGGGATCCCTAACCCTGGGGGAAATCTTAATCAGGACACAAATATCTGTAGCTTAATTCATTTGTCTGCAATGCAATAGACAGTTCTCAAACTCGCCACTTGTCTAATTTTATTGTTACTTCTATTGATACTAAAAATGTGAACTATTTGCTGTTTGTGTATATATGTGTGTAGCAATGTGTGTGTCCACATTCTATGTTGCGTTTGGCGAGCTCCAGAACAGACAGCACGTCTTCTACATAGTAATCAGTCATATGTGGTACTTGTTTGCAAAGATTGTACAGCTTTCTTGGTTTGTTGACTTTGGCCGATATTTAAAGTTTCACAATAGTAGAAATACCCGTAACAGCTTTGGTAAGTTTAAGCATTTTCAAAAGGTAATTTTGCAAATAAACACATGTTATCTGTAAACAGTAATAATAATAATAATAATAATAATAATAATAATAATACATTTTATTCTGCTTCCAAGTGGAAAACCGTCAGTCAATAAGAATTACTTGAAGAAAAGCATAACTTTCTTGTTTGTCCTGCACGCATGTACTTCCTTTTCTATATAAAACATCAGCTGGTTGCTGAATAGTTTCTACTAGTTTAAATTTAAAGTACGTACAAGCCATAGTGTTGAGTCAGAATGCGTGCTCCTTTTGAAGGTATTTTTAAGTAAATGTGGCTGCTGACGCGTTTAGTTCGTTCTTTCAAATGCCAATGCAGTAAGCGCAGGCTATTCTGAGAGTTCCATTCAATTCTTAAAAGGCCTTAATTGAGGTAGGCCGACCAGCTCCTTCACAGTCATAATTAGCGGAGAGACTTGTACGCAGCATATCATGCCCCTACAGACGCTAACATACAATTGACAAGCGTCAAAAATAGCAACAACAAAAAAGAACACATTACCTCTGTTTCTTTTAAGAGACAGGGTGTCTTTATCCTGGTCTGCTGACATTACAGGAAAAAATACATGACTCTGCAACAAAATAATATAATAATTTCAAAAGCTAAAGGTACATGCACTCGTCTTCTCTCTTTGCAATACTCACAGCTGAGCTATCAGTCTGTGCAAGAAAACCGCAAGGGTTTGCGAAGTTCGGGAGGCGCGGACTCGTTCAACTTCGTGATTTAGTTGTACGCGCTGAAAATAGAGAAAAGCTGGAGTGATTGTAAACATCGTATCTCCCGGGTGTAAAGTCGAAGCGAGTAATGTCCGTGTATCTGTTGGTTTATTATATTTGAATGTGAATGACACGATAAAGAAACCCCCTCCACATTACCATGTGAGGATGTCTGCGCTATGCTGTTTGATGTGGTGTTGCTGTCAGGCAGACCAAACCGCGGATGAAACATTGCAAGAAGCATTCATTACACTGGCGCACTCAGACATTGGCCTGCAGATTCACAATACACGTTGTGTTATTCTTCCCAATTGTTATTATTTTAAAACTTATTTTATTGTATTTTTCTCATGTTTAAGATATGTGAAAGGTTATATTAATCTGTACTTTGCAAATAAGAAATCATACTTATGTTATTAGCAGGGGTCAATTATTTCTGTGGTTAAAACTTCACCCAGTGCACCAAAGCAGATGGAAACATTTTTTATTTACAAAAATATGCAGCACAAAAGTGCAGTATTTTTGGTCAACTAGTATTGCATACCTGTCATTTGCTATTTTATTTGCAGTAGCGTTAGGACTGGGAAGTTACTTTATTACAAATGATGCAGAATTACCAATAGAGATTAATGTATTGTTCGCATTGCTATTTGTGTGATAGTCCTTACAGTTTTTATTTACAGACCCAAAAGGTTCTAACTAGTAGCTGAAATTTCCAAACCAGGGTCAGAAATGTGATTTATACAGTAATAAACACTACAACCTTGTAACACACAGCCTTGCTGACACTGAGCATGTTATTCCTCTGAGGCATTTGCAGGTTAATTAAAATGATTGTGCTTTTCAGATGAGTCTGTCTTGCAGCTCTGGACGTTAGATGCACTATATTGGATTATATGTGATATTTGCATAGTGTTTTAAAACTGACGTTTTCTGTCATTGGTCAGAAAAGCATGTTTTCCTTGTTCATTTATTCATCGACCTATTTTCCACTAAAAAATTAAAACCCTTAAAACATGAACATAAACATGGCACTCCAAAATCGAATCAGTGTGTGTGAAATTAGGGGCAGTTTAATTTGTGTTATTTGTATCAAAACCTGTGGTGTTAAAAAATTGTAAGGTGGGCATGAGAAGGTCGGGTTTGAAATCTTGCAGATGCCTGGGGTTCCTAGTTATTGATCACAGGTGGTCTTCTCAGCAAGCCATTAACCTGATGATGATGATGATCTTGAGCTTGCTTGCCATTGGCTTGAACTGGACAGCAGAGCTTGAGGCTAATCAGAAGAACCCCCTTTTTAATCTTCTAGTTCACCCTTTTAAAGATCCAGTGCCCCATGTTGTTTGTTTTAGTGTGATATGTCTTTTGAAATTCGTTTGGTTAGCTCCACAAAACGACTACAGTGATAACATCAGGAGATTTCTTCTTGTGAACAAACTACTGAGTTGTCTCTTCAATGCTCACAGAAAGATTTAAACTATTTTCATTCAGGGATTATGCCAAGCATTGTGACACACTCAGTCTTTAGACTGTCCTAATACTTTCTGGAATGTACAATCTATGTCACTATTAGAAGGCGTGTTAAATAGTTCATGATTATTTAACCAGTCCATAACACTACTTTTGAGACAAGTGCATTTATAAACAATGCCACCAGATGATGCTGTTCTCTTTATAAGCAGCTATGGCCACAAGTTTGGCATCACCCTATAGAATGAACTCATTTTCCTTCATCAAGTTGAATGAAACTTGCTGAATAATGTTACGTTAACACATTGAAATACATACCGCTCTGTAGTTTTCCATATACTTAAAGAAAAACTGACAAATTAAAAAATGTGACACATTATGGCTTCCGGCAGACTTTTGCAATATCATTTTGTAGTTTCTTTGATTACATGACGTTAAATGAAATAGCTAAATTATGTTAATGTAGTTTTTTTTTTTTTTTTAATTTCGTCTCAGTCCTAAAATTCTAGGAGATGCTAAACTTTTGGCCATAGCTGTATAATCATTTTTTTTTTATTATTATTCATTTAATTATTCATCTGTACTGTTCACCAACGTCATTTACATTAGGGTTCAAGTGAATTTTAATATTTAAAATGTTAATTTACAAATAGCCTCATTATTTAACTAGTACAGAAGAAACATTCAAGTCCCAGCATAGTAAGTATTGTAATAATTAACCAGTATCATTACTACAGCGAAAAGGCTGACAATAGATTCCTCTTAAACAGTCTTCTGTCCAACTTCCTTTACAGCATTGTAATGAAGCCCCAGCGTTAATCTGAGGTGTTGAATGAAAGCACATTTAGAAAATTAAATTACTGTAAGGTACCTTACTTCCCAAGCCATTTTCATGTGAAGAGTTTCATTTGAATGAGATTGGAGCAATGGAATCAGTGCCATTAGCCTTGACATGAAGATATTTATTGACTCTGTTTTAAAAGAAACAATTATCAACAGCAATTGATTTTACACAAAGACAGGCCCTGTAAAAATAAATGGTGTTGCTGGGCATAGATTACCATGGCAACACATTAATGCAACCTACGTAGCGCTGCATGGGAATGTGTGTTTAACTTGCTAACGTGATCATATTTGAAAACTGTTTTTGCCTCTCAAACTCTAATGACAAGACGTAGAGTTGAATAAAGTCTCTGATCCTTAAAATAAACAAGTTAGCAGATTTAACATGTAATAACACATAAAAACTCACCTTGAGTCTACCAGAGAGAGTCAGGGGAAGTTCATTTGATACCTCAGTGTACAAAAGGTATTTTGTAGGATTCGTTGCCGATAGTTTAAGAAAGCAGCACGGATGAGCTTAACAAGCCAGTCTCCTTGCAGTGTGCTACAGGTGAGTAAGTCGTGGTACTGGGAATGTGCTCACAAATAGATAGCAGACATCAGTTTATTTAATCAGAACTCACATGACAAGATGAAGTCAAAAAAGTACAAGTGCAATGTAAACGTTTCAGTAGGAAGAGTTGCTATCTTCAGTGCTGAAAAAACAAGAATAAAAAAAAAAAAACACAATTGTGTACACGAGGCATTAAAACAACTTATTACAAACACACAGTGCTAATGGTGGGTTAATATTGTAACTGCAGCACCTTAAAAAGAGGTCCATTGTATCGGCTCATCTACTATTCCATTTGTGTGTCCTGAAGAGGCAGCTTCATCACATAAGGAGATGACCTCCCATATCCACTATTTTAAGAACATTGGATAATGGTTTTTCTGTTAACCACCCACAACGTGGTCGTCTAAGTGTAATGTTCAGAATGGCAGAATGCAACATAGAAATAGAGAAATAAAAACCATGGAGTAAAATTCCAGTCCTCGGAGCCCCTAGCAGTGAACTCCATGGAGAGGAGGATCATATTCACATTTTAAATTATTTAGGTCGCCACACAACTTCATTTTCTCTGGACAGAATACAGTGATCAAGTCCCACTGTGGGATCAATGCTATTGACCAGCATGCAGGAAGCATCTGTTAAATGGAATCAGACTGATGTTAATTGTCTTCTGTGATCCTCCAAAGTGGTCACAATCTAGACGAGTATTGCTATAAAAAGGAAGCGCACTTGCATTCTACAGTGAATAGACATTGCCCTGTATCATGTTAATGAATGTCATTTTTGTTATTGTGGTGTCACATGTACTGTATACAAACACAAGATTTAAAATCTTCTGATGTAATTTCATGATGTTCTAGCTCAGTGGAATAGAATGCCAAAGCACCTGCTACTACAGAATATATCTTTCTGATTTCATCACAATGTTGGCTCCGATGTATACTGTACTAGCACACCAGGAACCCAAGCAAGCAGAGGCAGACAAGCGCCATAATTTGACTCACAAGTTTTGTATGGTGCAAAGACTTCATTAAAAAAGCAAGGGAAAATGTTTACTTTTTCAAAAACTCATTACATGCATGAAACTAACATAAATCAAAGCTTTTTAAATCAGCAACTGGACACGATGCAGTTGGTGGTCTGCTTTCTTAACTAGAGCCCCTCTTTATGCTTCCATCAATACCAATTACCCTGTGCACTCATTGGGTTTCAAAAGGTGCATGGCACGGTGTAAAGGAACGTATGACTACACACAGATCTGCTATAAATCTTAAAGTAATAAAACATGAACAAATATGCAGTGTTTCTAAACACTGAACAGAAGCCCTAAATATATACAATTCTAGACAAACTTGTGATGTTCTGTAATTTGGAGGAAGCTGCTGTGTGTAAATGCATATACACACACATACAGTATATAGAGCCATAAAATAAATTGTGTATTTTCTACATAATTATTTTATATGGATGCGGCCTATCTATTCAGTCTGTCATCTTATTGATTTAACTCGGTGAACACCGACCCCCCCCCCCCACCCCCCCCCCCCACCCCCAAAACACACAAAATGGCAGAATCCATTACATTAACACATGCACCCAAGATTTACAACACTATGCCTTAATAACAAAGACACTTGTGCAGTTTGTAATAAACATTTTTTTTTTATTTTAAACTGTGCAATTAATTCGTATTTGGACATTTAATAACAGTTTTAGAACATTTTGGCTTTTTAATATTACATTTTTTTGGCATGAGCTTCGGAGTATTACAGTCAACATTCACCTGAAGACAACTAGACTGTAAACATTTTTGTAGAGATATATATATATATATATATATATATATATATATATATATATATATATATATATTATATATATATATATATATATATATATATATAAAAAGCTTAAAAAAACATCAATACTTTACAAAAAAAAAAGGTACATGAAATCCAACATGTGCCATGCATTTTTACTCAGCAATGGGAAGGACAGAGCTGATCCCCTGAGTGAAATTGAATAATAAAATAATGCAGCTCCACCTTCCACTGTTGAGGAAGTCAACACGGCCTGTACCAAGAACATGGCAGCTGAAGTCAAGAGAAGCCAGAACACCTGAGATTATCTTAATGCCAAACTGGCCCCTCCACTTCATCCCCCCCCCCCACCCCTTTTTTTTAAATTCACATCTTAAGTAACAGTAACACATTTTAATGTTGAAAACAAACCCAAAAGGAGCGGGATTAAATTCTCTCTCTCCCCCGCTTAACACTGGCTGTATGTAATGTCTGCATTCAATGATACATCACCTGCCAATTTTCTTTTTACAAACTTCAGCTGGAATGAGGATAGTTCAATCTATTCATTAAAACAGAAAATACAATTTTTATAGGCCACATCGCATCCAGGTGACACCGTTCATGCGATGATGGGAATGCCCAACCAAATCTTATTCATGTGCCGGTGGGCTTCAGAAGAACATGACAAACACTGCTCAGTTTACAGACATGACTATACATCGCTATGTAATCAAAAGTGTCATTTCACAACAGTGTAATTAAACCTAAACAGTGTTTTAAACGCTTGAGGACTCTTGAGACACAAACTTTTACTACCACTTTCAGTTTTAAAATGGAAGACACTGTTGCAGGCAGTTGTAAACGATTAACAAATACTGGGAAATGAACCAGCTATATAACAAAACAGGGGAGCCTTGGATGTAAGCACAATTAAACTTACAAGAAAAGACCCGAAGAACATCTTGAATGAAGTTTCCTCATTCCAGCAGTGTGAAATGGTGTACAAACTGAAACTGGCAGGACAAAGTATCACAACTACCATCTCACCACAAGGCGGTTTACAATAAACGCTGGTTGTGTATATGCATAACATCACACTAGCCAACTAATAATATAATAATTCACAAAACATTTCCAAATACAATAGCAATTCAGACAGTTTAACACAGAATTCCAGATTACTGCTCATATAAAGACACATTCTTCGCAGATATACAATTTGCACTGCTTTCTGGGGCCTCCCGTCTGTGTAAAAATCAAAAGATATAGTTGGTACTTTCCTGGGTGGGTAAGTGACTGGACAGCAGTGGTAAGCATTTGCTGTCTATATTTGGCACCCTTGAAATGGCAACGGTTCACTGTCAATTTCTAATTTACTCAGCCCTTGAAAAACCAGTAGTTTCTAAAATGAATGTCAAAACTTAACTTTTAGAAATTATTATTATTTCATATAAAAGATACCAACTTTCATCTCGATTCTCAGTCTAGGAATTTCCCCCATATTCAGGTCACATTATAGCACTAAAATAAATCATTTAAAAAACAAAGACACAATACATGCAAAATTCCACAAACTATAGAAATCTGAATCCAATATGCAAAGGTAACATTAGGGAATCTTTGGTTTGTATCGTTTGCTTTTTTAAAAGAAAGAAAAGTAACTGGATTGTGAAACTTTCTATACAAAAGTATATCCTTTAGGTATTAGAAGACCTTAGAAATCTGTCAAACAGCAGAATGAGAAATATATATATTTATAGAATTCTGTATATAATTTGTCACTTACAATAAATCCTGTTATCACCACAGACATCTCAAAGGAAATTCATTTTCAAAAGGACTATTTGGTTAGGTATTATTGCTCAATTTATAAAAGCATCTACAGTCCCAACATATTTGGTAAATAATGAGGTCATATCTATGTCCACAGGGTCACGTTGTACTGAAAGCAGTGTCTTAGCCGAACCTCAGGTTTATTTGATCTTTGGTCTAGCAAGATGATTACTCATCATATTATTCCATGGAAGAGCCAAAAAATGAAATCAACCGATAAAGCAAACTCCTCTTTGGATAATAGCGTCTGCCACCATTACATATTGAACGATTTCTTCTAGAAAATATGACACTCATCTGAAAGACAAGTGCTAAACTGATGGGATAATCCTATTCTAGAAGGATACAATTACTTTTAGAATCAAAAACTACAAGGGAGTACTCAGTAGAACTATGAAGCTGACAAAAATAGATCTTTGGAGACAAAACGCGAGTTCCGTTCTCTCGTTTTGGAGTTCTCAGCAATTCTTATTCATTTATATTTCACTACCTTTTTGTTAAGAGTTCATTTCTATAACTCAGTTTGGTTAGGAACTACTGTTTTGATTCAAGTACATTTTTGGTATTTAATTATTCTAAAGTCTCTTAACATTACAGGTAGTTTTAAAGCTTTAAAAACATTGTTTACCGAATTCATCAGTACACAAATATACATTGTTAGTAGCTACCCTATCGAAAATAATTAATTTAGACCTAAAAAAAAAAAAAAAAAAAAAAAAAAAAACACACAATAATAATAATAATAATAATAATAATAATAATAATAAAGCCGGAGTCTTACGTCAAAGTGACAGGGAAAGGTAATTGGTTTAAGGTTCATGTCACAAAGTTGTGAACAATTACTGGCACATAATTCTAGTGAAACAGTTGCATCCCTTTAGATTGCCGGTAACTATATCCTACAATAATAAGTTCTACAAAAAGATACCCTGTCAGTTTGCCACATACAAAAAATAATAATAATTCCATGGCAATTCAAATGTAATACACATTGTTCCCTGAGTTTAGGAAGAGTAATACTACACAATACATTTAGAAGGAGGTAGAATAAAAACAGGGATTGTAAGGGAAACATACCATATTGTAACCAAAATTAACAGTATTCCTAAAGCTCAGACATTTTTTTCCCCCAAAATAAACCAATTAAATAAATTTTAAAAAAGTACCGTAATTCAGTAATGGAAACTGTAAAGGTACTACAACAAAGTAAATCAAAAAAGTGTGTCTGGCAAGGAAATATTAAGATGTATGGCTTTTAAAATGAATGCAACCCTGCCTAGCAAAGTCATCTTTCCACTATAAATAGATTGACTGTAATTGAAATGCTGATCTGTATTAAATTGAAAAGTAAGGTTAGCTGGGGAGATGTCCCCAAAACGTATATTAATGTGTGTGTGTGTACATGTATGTATATATATATCTCTATATCTATATCTTTAGTAATATATATATATATATATATATATATATATATATATATATATAATTACACACACTATATGCATTTTAAAACAGACTTCTTTAAGCCCAATACAGTTTGCACTATAGCCTTATTTTCAGTGCTACAAGTAAATAGTGACTAACATTGCCAATTATTGCAGAGGAAGATGGAAGCGTTCATCCTGACAGAAGATTCATATAGCATCAAAGAAAACTGAATGTAAATAAGTGTGAGTTTGTGTGAACTCATGCATACAGGTTAGTATTTAAAAGTAAATACTTCTTACATTGGTTTTCTTGTTTAAAAAAAAAAAATCTAAGCTTTAAGCAAATATTGCTGCACCTTACAATCCCTTACTTCAGAATGGGAAAAGGAGCATAAGCAAAACACACACACACTATTTATAGCAACAACAAAAAAAGAAATATTACTACAAGGAAGTAATAGCTGTTACGTAACTGAGGTCACCTATTACGTAACTGAGGTCAAAGTAATTGTTAAATAGTTGGCGTTTACCACAAGGTAAACTGAGGTAGACATTTAGCAAAAGGGGTTTTTCACTGGATCCCTCTTGCTCCAGTGATATACTCTTTAAATAAAGTCAGAAATGTAACAGTCCTTTTTCACATTTGACATTTTGAAACATTCAAGGTGGGTGAGTTAAACAAAACAACAAAATATATATTTATATAAAAAAAGAAACATTCACAAATAAAAGTAGCTCAAAAAAAACTGGCGCCCGATGAGGTTCGATCCAGGTTTGTGCCTCAGAATCTTTGTCTGCCTGCTCATTGTCCTTTCCAAACAGATGCATAAATGACACCGATGCCCATCTTCGTTAAAGAGGAAACACGGCTAGAGATGTTGCAAACTGCTCGTTTTGGGGTTGCGAGGAAGCGGATGCCGGGATTTCCATAAAAAAATGAGGTGTACCTGAGCTAGGCTCGTCACAGGCCAGGCCTTCTTCGTTCCCTGTGAAAGGCTCCAGCGAAGGAGGCCTGCTACTGCCAACAGAAGAATGTTGGGTCATTTCCATTTCATCATGAGAGTATCTCCCAGAGTCCCCTGTTTCGTGGCTTCCCTCGCTGTTGTTGGAATGGTCCGTGTCGCACATGGGGCCAAACAGAACTTGGAGGGAAGTGGGGGGCTCCTCCTCATAGGTCAGCATGGTAGTTCCTGGCTGGTAGGAGCACAGGGTCTGTAGCCTTCTCTGTGCCTATGGAGTAAAATAATAAGATGGCTTAGAACTTCAATTGAATTAACTAATGCAACCATTTATAGCATATTGCAAGTGGAGGTTCAAAGTATATTTACCCACTTGAAATTAGATACTAGGAGGGGTGTTTCAATAATTCTGAAAGTAATCTTTCTTTTGCAGCGTTTAAACTAAATAACTTTTATTTTGTTAATTTTAACTATATGGTGTGGGCTAATTGAAATAAAACAGACAAAATCCTCTTATTTTACAACTGGGGAGGAAGCATGCACCTGTCCAAGCTCCGTCCTCTCTGAACATTCTTACCTGGCCCGTCTTTGCATTCGGTTTATCTTCACAAGTGAAGAATAGCCATTTCTTTTTTGTTGGTTTAGGGTTCACAGGCCCAGCACTGTTAATGATCAGACCAGTCCCACCCTAAAAGATGAAACACCACGCTGGATTATTTCAAAAGCTACTTTAGAGCCAACATTTGGTTTTATTTTGGCAACTTAAAAAAAGGCCCTTAGGTTTTATTACTTTTTATCTTAGCTTATCTATTTAAAAAGAGATCAACATGCTTTTTGCATACCTTTGTTCAGGGTTTAGTGTCCTTAAACTGATTTTTATCATCTGCTTGCCAAACTGCGGAAGAACCAACTGATCCTAATTGAGGATATTAAGGTAGTGTGCTGTATTGAAAATTATTTACCTTTGCATCAATAAAATTATCTGACACCATTGGCATGAAGGACTCGGCACTCTCTGCTTGGCTTCCGTTAGCCAAAGACACTGAAGCTAGGGGGACCTGCCCATTACCCTGATGGGCCATCTTGCTAGCAGATGATTTCCTATGAAGAACAAACACAGGTTTATTGTATGCATGTTGTTATCATGATATGATATTGCACACATATTAAACCACTACTTAAATTAGTTATTTCAAGTTAAGTACCTGTAACAGATGGAGACTTTAGCAAGGTTAAAAACGTGTATACCTACACTCAACTACTGAAGGACAGTTTCTGGTTTCTAATTAAGTACCAATAAACTATGGGGGAAATGTAGTTTAGTCAATGAGGAATCATATTTTAGTATGACTGACTCTGCAGCTTTATGTAGAACCTGCAGAAAGGGAGAAGTGCATCATAAAATATTGAGCATGACTTCATACCTAGCCTTACTCCGGTAGATCAGAATGAGAACGCAGATCATGATACACGTCAGGGCTATGCAAACTCCTACAATGATCCCAGTCATTGATTTCTGGTCCAGATGGTAAAAGCCGTCAGAGTAAGCTGTAGAAATAAAAATAAAAAAAATAAATGTGTAACAAGTCAAAGATTTAAAAATGAGAACACCCCCAACCAGGAGAATCTTTAAAGTGTGTTTTACAATTATTGGTTCTGTGCAGTACACTGCCGCTAACATGACAGGGCTCAAAATACAAGAACTTGACCTAAATATAAATAATTTACTGCCACAAGGAGCAAAGGTTGAGCTATTGAATTTTAAGCACGTTGGGAAGCAATTTAATTTAAAGTCGTATAGCAACGTGAAAGGGCAGGCCGAGTTAGTCATAAAACAGCGGTCGTGTTCATGTGAGCTGGGTGCCTCTCAGAGGCTGCAGTAATCTTTTCTAGGAACTCCTTTGAGCTCGACATGGAAGATAAAACATTACTGTGTCTCTCTTTTGCAATTTCAACAGCAGTTTTAATTATGAAAGCAGAAGAAACCTGGAATATTTGAAATACATGGTTTCAGGCAGGACAGCTTGTTTGTATTCTAGTCTCCGTGGGATTTGGGACTTGCACAGGAAGATTGTTTTGGAGGTGATGACTGGTACACTGATGATATTTGATCATTTCAAGATTAAAAATAATGATGCCGTCAAACAAGTGGAAGCAAATTGTCTGCTTGAACAATAAAACAAGTGCACAACAAAAACTGTCAGAGAAAAGAAGGGTGATAAAACATGAACATCGCCAGACAAGAGCACAATTAACGTATTCCAGGTGTCATAGGTCACCCTGACACCAAGTTTAAAATTGTACATCATAACAAAGCCCCACGCATAGTTTCTTTAAAGTGCTTCACAACAAATTACCTTCAAAAGCTCAGATTATTTTACACAGTCCCAGTCTGGACAATACAGCAAGTGCAATTTCACACTGATCATTTTTTTTTTTTTTTATGAAAATGGGTCCCATATGTTAATGCCAACACCATGGGTCTCAGTCTTATTCAGTAGTAGGGCTGAACTCTATTAAGAGATTTTGTACTGTCAGTTTCACAATTCCGTATTATTACCTGGAGAGAGAAATCCCTGCTGTACAGTGTCAACCTGGCAAGGCTTTGAACTGAATTCAAGTATGAAGATTACTGCTTCAGGGTTAATTAATATTGAAATAAAATAAAATGCACTGGTCTTCTCTATTTCTAAAAGGAGAGGGAATGAACTTTTAGCACCACGTTTCAACTATCTTCACGCATGGTCACCGTGACGACACGGTTGTTAAAGACAGGATCAGACCGTGAAACATGCTGATAAAATAGCATCTGCCCGCTTACTGACCTCTGGCCTCTGTGCTGCCATCGGAGCGCTTAGGTTTCTGACTGGACTGAATTCCCTTTGACTGGACAGCGAGCTCCACGGCATTAGAAAAAGGCCCATCTCCCACTTCGTTTGATGCTGATATCTTAATGAGGTAGACATTTCCTGGAAGAAGGTTCTCCAGCAAGGCCATGGTTATAGTTCCTGTAAACAAGTCTGGAGTTAATAAAACAGTGCCGGCTGCAAGAGGCTGGTGTCAGCAGGGTTGACTGAAGCTCAGGCTTTGTGGAAGAGAGCTAAATATTGAGTTTACCTTCTGTTTTCTCTTCCTTCTAGCAGACCCATGAAGTAAAATCCTAGTATGGAATATACTAATAATAAAAAAAAGTTGCTGGTTGAAAACCAACAGTGAAATGAATGCTATATTTCTCTAAAACTTGTGTTGTACTTGTGTATGTTCATGCTGCAGATATTTGCGATGGTGTAGCATGGTGGTTTAATGAAAGCTAGCATCCACAGACCAGGTCCTCCCTATCCAATTCCTGTCCTGCCTCAAGCCTGTCCTGAACAGAACTGACATCACTGTGTCAGTAATGGGCCAAGATCACCAGAATTCACCAAAACAAGAATAAAAATAAGAATAAAGACTTGTGAGTTGTGTTTTTTTTAGGAAAAAGTGGAGAAGTGCAAAATATGCTTGCTGGTAGGGCTGCTAGAACAGTGTAGGTTTCTAATTTCAGCTGCAGTTTTCCTTGGAGGCCCCTTTAATTGCCACAGGATCAATTACCGCCCCATCTCCGACTGCATTTATGCATGTTGGATTTTGATGACAAAATACCCTCTCATTTGGAAGAAGTGCCCACATAAAAAAACAAACCAAAAAAAAAAACTTTTGGTTAAATTAGATTTTATTTTAAACTTTAAAAGGAAGACTTGCTTTCTATTTCACATCTTACTCGCTGACTCAAGCATGACAACATGTGGAGTCATTCTGTTGTGGAAAGGATCAAGTTTGCATGACAGGGCCTATTTGTGACCATACTAGTAGGAGTGCCAGTAAAGGAATTGGAGGTCAAGTTTCAGTACCTCTCTCCACAGAGATTTTCAAGCAGTAACTGTCTGTGCGGTTGTCCTGATTTACAGTGGATAGGGCACACAAAGGTTGTGAACCGCCTAACTTTTGACCTCCTCAGGAGGTGGCTAAAAGTAAACTGTGGATGCCTCAAATTGCAGAGAGTCATCTGCAATCAATTATTCCTAGGTTTACATTGCACTGCATTCTGAAATTCACAAACTTAACCAGGTATTAAAATAACCTGGTTCTACATCTTACTGCACTGCAGAGCCCACTGAATTGATACAAACAGCAACTGACCTCAATACTGCCATTCAAATGTGAACAGCGCATGCAAGTTTCTGTAGCGCATTTTTAAATCGATTGACTAGTCACCCAGCAACTTACACCGAGAGACTTCAAAAGCTGCCAATTCTAATTAAGTTCATTTGCCGTTGTAATCTTTTCCTGAGTGAACTAAATAGGTTACACTTCATGGCACCTTGGAAAACCTAAGTGTTGTCATTCTGTAGCTAATAAAATTACTTTAAAAAGGGGGTCAATGTGCCAGGTACACATTCGTGAAAGCAGTTGTCTTTTCATTAGCGTTTTATAGATTTTCACTAAGTGCAAACCGTTCAGAAAATAATGCTTTACCAATGGCGATAGTGTTTTTAAAACAGAATATTGTAGTGAGCTGCAACTGATGAGAATCTCAGTATGTGATACCCACTCAACATTCTCCTTAGAGAAATCAAGATGCTCCCAGTTACTGGACCTTTACCAATCACTAAATAAATAAAACATTAACAGACCTCAGATGTAATGAAGTTAAGAATCTGTTTCTCATATATTGAGAAATTAAGTATTGACTACCACATTGATTCATCAGTTTGGAGGTAGGCATTTTGACAACAGCTTTCCAACTTGCTTATTCTAGGTTTTGGTTTGGTCGACAAAATTACCTTCTCTTTGAAGCACTTGCCACTCTCCACCAATCCACGCTTTCCTGGAGGCATAAAGGATGGTGTAGCGAGTCACCACTATATTGGGCTCATCTGGCTGTTTCCAGGATACGAGAGCCGTGTCATCTTCTATCAGAGTCACCTTCACTCCCAATGGGGGGCTAGAGGGAGCTGCAACAAGAAGCCAGGAAGAATGAAGATTACAGAAGATATGCCCAAGCACCTCCACATCTGCTATGAAAACCCCAAGCAACATGCCTCTGCAACATAGAACACAAAAAGCCTACCAGCAACTCCATACTCAGATCCACAGTCTTATTAAAAGGTCTACCTCTTTGCAGAACCTTTACATACAACCTAACCCAATCCTTTATAAAACGCCTCCACACCTGAGGTTTTCAGCCTTAATCCAGATCCAAATACCTGAAATCAGGCCTCTGGAACTGGAAGACAATTCACTTCCATTTGTTCAGCTGCCTGCCAACCATGTAGGAGATAAGCTCCCTCTGAGGCTTGTGTTTTCCTTTCCTTATCCAGTCGTTAAGATGATCCCCAAGCTTACCTTCTGATAGGGTGGTGTGATAAACCACGGGGCTCCAGGGGCTGGAGAGCTGCTCAACGTGCAGGCGGACTGCAAACTCATACGCGGTGTACGGCTCCAGGTCTTTCACCAGCAGGTGCGGCTCCGATCTGCAGCAGACACAGTTGTAGAGAGTCAGAATATACAAGTGCTCTATTGCTCAGGTTTACACTAAAGTATCTTTGGTGAAGACTTACTTCCTGCTTATTCTTCTGTGAACCCCACACAGCAAGCAAACCTTGCTGAGATGCATTTAAAATGTGTGGTGTTTTTCATAATTATAGTACAAATTAAATGAAATGTGGCTGGTACCCTTATAAAAGGGTACCATGGTTAATTTGCAGGTCTTCCAGTTCTAATATTCTGCATTTCAAAACGTTTTAGTACACTTGTCTATAATTCTCCACAATTGCATGCTCTTTACCACTTATATTTACTATAATTTGCTATGCTTTTTCCATGGTATATCCCAGTATTTAGATCTGCTTCAGTTTGGATCATTAAAACAGCATCCTTTATTGTGGATTCAGCAACAACAAGAAAACGCTTTCATCTTTCTAAACTGAAGTGAGAATATGACTTACGTCTCAAGGTACAAAACCAGGGAAGCATTCTGCAGGCCTACAGGGTTACAACGAATGGTGTAGTTCACTGGCTGAGTCAGAGTGAAGGCTGGTCTTCCCCAGTGCAGGTAAATGGAGGATGAACTGTTGGCTTTCGCGTAAAGGTGGTGAGGGGGAGGTGGCGGGGGCACCATGCGATCGCGAACCGCTGTAGAAGAAATACAAAAAGAAAAAAACAAACACACTTATTGGGATAATAAACACTGACCACACTGCAAATGACAGACTAGGAGTTAGGAAGTACATTGTTGTACTTTGCCTACAAACTACAGCCCACATATTTGTTGACACTGCAACACATGGAGTCTCTTCCATACTTACACACACATCCTGGGGTGCTGACAGTCTGGTCTGCTTGATATCCTTCACCTGCATAACTGTAGGCCAGCAACTTCACATGGTACTTTTTTCTTGGATCTACAAACATAAACACAGAAGGAAAATGTTAAAACAGGATTTCTACACTTCGGTACCTCGGTAAGAATCCTTTAACTTCATTTTTATATTACATTGGCTACTAGATTATTAAAAAAAAAAAGAATTAAAAAAAGAACATATGCCGAGAGGTATTTATTTCTAATAATAATTTAACACTCTAGCCAAAGAATACAATTAAACTACAACACAAAAATCTCAATTTCAGTAAACAAACCTTAAAATCACTTTCTGCACTGAAAACCTTATCATGATATATATTTTATCACTTGATTGGTGTGTGTACAATGATAAACTATTAGAAGAGAAAACAAAACAAGGCAAATTGCACTTAAATTGGTGGTTTTTTTCCCCTACTTTTTCCACCCGTGTTAAGAGATCCATAAAAGCATACATCTGTTTCCTGCTCCCCATTAACAGTTTGATGGGCGCCGATGTCCCCACTGGTATATACATCACAGAAGATGACTGATAGCACCATTCATCATCCTGCCACACAGCTTTTAAAAAAGACCCCTCCCAGGCCCTCAGTGAATGGACCTTCAGCAGGAATGGTCATTTCATCCTTAAAGCACAGAAAGGACAGGGTCTAATGTCAAAGTTGAATCACCATCTCTAAAGCTAAAGGAAAAGCCACTGCTTGCATGACCCACAACACATGGTACTATTTTTACTCGGGGGGGGGGGGGGACGGACCACAAAAGTAGTGAAAACATGTAGCCCATTTCCTTAACGATAAGCTGTGACCAAAAGAATCCTTACATCATAATAACCTAATCTTGAGGCAGCATTGAGCACCATGAGGAATGTCTTGAAACGATTTCAACTTTCAATTGGGTTTGACAGTGGTTGGAGGAAAAAAAAAAATTCTCTGTTCCTGAAAAGAATTACACTTCGTGCTGTTTAATCTGTGAGCTTCCACGCAGCACAAAATAGAACTACAATACCACTGTTTAGGGTTAGGTTTTTTTTTTTTTTTGACAGTCCTCCTTCAGCATGTATTCATTAAGTAGATCCATGTGATTAAACATTGATTTTTAAAAAGCTGGAATGGCCTTGATAATGCAGAAACACAAAAACATTTCCTAATCTTGACCATGCTGCAGTATCTTGTCCAATTCACATGTAAATCACGGACAAACTATTGATGGCTTGACCACCTGGAGTTCCAGTGGAGCTGGGGGTCCTGCAAGATATCCGAGTGTCCAGCAATCACAGCAGGAGGTCAATCAGGAGAGGCCTTTGAGCTGTCCAGCAGCTGCCCAGCACAACCACTGAACATCCACACCTCATGCATCAGGGTCCCTCAAAAAGGTCAGCCCCTTGTTTAGCAGAGCCATTACTACACCACCGATTTTCTATGGAAATTAATCTTTAAACACTATTCAATTTGTTCTGGGAAAAAGAATGACCTTGTAATCTGATGAGGGTTTTTTTTTTTTTTTTTTTTTTTAAATTTACTTGTATACATCTTTCTCTTCATGTGCATTAGCTTATTTTCAGCAAACACAATTAAATATACCAGGGTTTGTGTGGATATGACCCTTTTATATGGCTGTATGTTTTTCCGATGAGATTAGAGCGCAATTACTGAAGATTCTTACTGGCCCTCTGAGGCCTTCAGGCACAGTACAGAATCTATCAAACTAACGAGATGAGGACTCCCAGGAATTCAAGGGCTCTTGAATATTTTAAAGTATGTCACACTTCATTAAGCACAATCTCTAACCAGATTTCAGTTACGAAATCACAATCCATACCAGTCCTGATTACACAAATAATTTTAACCCAGTCTGAACAAAACCTGTATGAATTTATTAACGATTGCTTAACACAATAGTAACTCCATTACTGTGGCCCTCTTTGGTGGTCAAGCAAAACATGGCATTGGAAATCCACTTCCTCACAACAAGCAAACCACTGCTATAGACCTGTTCCAATTCAAGCAACTCTCGCTTTTAATCTGCAGAAACTGGACGTGCTTAGTTGTTAAATAAAGACTACATGTTGAAATAATAAGATAGGCCTGTCTCTAGAGAATGACATTTGAGAAGGGTAGATTCCTTGGAGTTGTAGTGCATGTTAGACTTACATTAAGTATGGGCAGGTATGCAACCTTCTTGTACACCACCCAATTCTTTATGTGCTTCTTTAAAACAAACTAAGAAAATATATCCTTGTATGAAGTTATGATGTTGCCATGCTTCCATGTTGTTCCAATGGATTCAGGCAGTGTATTACCAAAAGTGGCCACCAAGCTAGGCCCTTGCCTACAATAAAGACATTTATAGATTTTAATAAAATGGCCAAGTTGTAAAGTTCACATTTGACAGATATGGGTTTGTGTCTCAAAGGGCTGACATTTAACCTGCTGGCTATAGGATACAAGAAGTCTTCAAATCCAAGTCTACACTGTGTGTGAAACACCCTATTGTGATAAATGATATGCCTGCTATTAAACTGCTCACAAGAGTGAATATGCATGATGCAAACACACAGGAGATGTTTACTACTGAAAAAGGAGTTACTAAAAATAAAAAAATTGATTTGGAGGCCTATTGACAGGCAAATTAAAGTTTATAATTGAGAAAAATACAGGTACGTTACAGGTACAAGCTTAAGATATTTATTTTTCTAAAATAAAAAGGTAGTTTTGTTTAACAATTTAAAAATGAAAAAAGTGTAAGAATATCTATTTTTTAGGAATGTCGGGGATGGCTTCTTTCAGCTGCTCGGTTTGCCAAGACCTGAAGACCCTGAATGGATCCGGGCTAGAGGCATAAAGGTCAAAGGGGGCAGATATCAGGAGAAAGAATAGGAGGTCACGACCATGGAAAAAAGTGTTTAGGGCCTGCCCTCCCCCTCCTATATATTATTATGAGAAAGAAAGTGATTTGAAAAACAGACCTGCAAGCTCAGAAGAAAGTTCAACCAGGAGACTTCATCAGATAAAAAGCAAAATCTACTTAAAAAAAAAAAACCTCCACTACATAGCCTGTGTACACAACTCTGCATTAGTAGTCTGGTTTGAAAAAGTCAGCAAAATATACTGCCATCTTTCTCATAACTACACCTAGCAGCACCTTCTGTGTTCAAAGCCCCATATAGCAGAAAAGGAAATTAGCTGGCCTGCATTTTTCATGAATAATCAAAATTGTCATGAACGCAATTTGTTTTTGATTAAAATATGAATGAGTCAATACAACAGAATTAAAAGATAAAAACCAAAAAATTCACTACCAACTAGAATTACTGGATGAAAAAGGGAAACTTTTCTTTTAAAAGACTAAGGAATGCGTCAAGAAGAAACAAGCCTGGACTCTATTTTCAATGGGGGTTTTGTAAAGAAGCAATGAGTGATGAAATTAAATTCAAGGTCTCAGCAAATGCCCGCTGTTCAATCTTCCTTCTGTCTGACTCCGGTCATCCCCATAGGCCTTTGTTTCGCACAGTCCAGCTGAAAGATCATTGGTCTTGCCTTTCCAGGGTGAGTGCTCAGCCCCCAAAGTCCATCCCTTCAGCACAATGGGCTTGCAGTAATTATGCATGCAAGAGGCCTAGAGTATGGGGATGGCGTGACATCTGGGCCACGACCTTTGACATGGAATCTGGGCAAGCTAAATCCTGCTTGAAGCGATAGAAGTACCAGGGGGGAGCTGTGAGGGGAGGGAGTTAAAAATCTCATGAGAAGCAATGAAACTTCTTAAAGCTTACTGCTTCAAAGCTGTACTAAGTTGCCATTAGCTTCAGTTAAGATACAATCTGCAAAACGAATAATTAGACTGTAAAGTCAGGAACTGGGAAATGAATGCTAGTTTATCACTGGAGCCGAGTGAAGCACAACCTAAATATGCAGTTATTGTTCTTTAATATTTTTATAAAAACGTGGATGAAAAAAATCATGTAGTGTTTAGAAGGATACTTTCTACAGCTGACCACAAGACTGGGTTAAAAATCAGCTTACTTATGCTTTATAGGAAAAGTAAAAGCACTGTGTTTGAGATTTAATTGTGGTTGCAATGAAATCACTTTAAATGGTGGCCATTGTGCATTTGCGATTCCTATCTTGACATTTCCTGCCAGCTTTAATCTTCTGGCAATAAAGGTGAACGCATCAAGGGTTTTTAAAAATAGCTGTAGTCAAAACCAGCTGGATTTTAGCCTTTAAGCTAACATGATACCAACTCCACCAACTTTAAAAACTAGTTTTCTACTGGAGAAATCTTACGGGTGGCCAGAAGACCACAACATAGCTAGTTTGGTAAACAAAATATCATTTTAAAGCACCCTAATAAACAATGATGATCATAATAGGATATGCTAATACAATAACCTGTTATAAATGGACAAATGTCAAATAGTGTTTTCCTTATGAAAGGCACATGTTATTACATGTTTCCTTTCTGTGGGGAAAAATAAATAAATAAAAAAAAATAACACTTGAGTTTCCATTCAAGTTCTGTGACAGCCTACACATTTCTTAGATATTTTGGGGGGGGGGGTTAAATTCTTTCCATTTGTGGTCACCTGATTTTTATGGCCTATTTGCATACCCTGCATTGGTTCAGTGCTTTGCTCTGCCCCCCTGAAGGCCTCAGGCATGAACCTCAGCAATAAATGTCATCTATTTTACTGACCGAAACAGCACCTTTTCAGGGGCAGGCAGGGAGAAAAACTAGCAAGAGAACAAAGTGGAGGAGAGAAGGCTACTTTGGGTTTTGTAACGGATAACCCTTCACCGCATTCCTTCCCCAGAGTCATTAAAATTGTTCTAAAGGGTGTAACTAGTGTTAGTGCCATTGACAAAAACAGTATGTTCTTTAAAAACAAAAGCATATGCACAGGACTTGTGCAAATATTTAAATATTTAAAATATGTTCAGGGATGCTACATGTATTCCTTTATATATTTTAAAAGGAGAATGAAAACGGAGCAAATAAAAACACAAAAAATGTTCAAAAAGTAAAGCCTACAAATTCCCCATTTGCTTTTCTTTGTCACCAATTCAAAGTTAATAAAATACATTACTTTAGATTTTTCCTAAACACAATTCTAGTTACAGAAACAGTATACTTAGACCTCTATTAGAGAAGAGGGCTTCCTTCTCCATGGCAGACTTCTTTGTACTTCAGGTGGCATAAAAAATGATACATTATTTGATAATGTTTGGATTTGAACACATTCCAAACTGCCTTGAGCACAAAAATACATCGACTACAGCATTTCTCTCACCAGCATTCTGACCTTGTATGTAATGGAGTTTAAAAAAAAACAAAAAAAATCACCACACACCACTATCATCATCCATCAGACTGTTTCGGGGCTGGAGGTTTCTGTAGCATGTACTAGTTTTCTTTGGGCTGTCACAGTTTTACACTATTGTTAGTTTAAACTTCTCGACCAACTAATAACTCACAACTGTCTTTTCTTAGCTTCAAGCAAGACACATGCATTGTTGGATTGGTTTTTAAAAGGCATTCCACTTTTGTTGCATCATACAAACCTGAATATGCTACATCCATGATTTTCATTGCAATACGCATTTAGAAACAGTGCAATAATCAATGTGTAATGGTCTGGCCAACCCTTTTTTAACTAACAAAAAGCGTGGTTGTTATACTTCAGGTTGACTGAGGTGGCATCCGATTTCAGGTCTCTTATCAAGATTCCCTGGAAAACTGGATTCTGTGATAAACAAATGACAGCTTTAAATCTGCCAAGAGCTGCTATCTGTTATATTTTTCATGTCTGGAAAAACTTGTACCTTGTTCCTAAGCTACGAAAACCATGTGGTGCCTTAATGTCATATTAAAGCACCCCACCCTCTATCCACACTAGCAAATTAAATTTTGTCAGCTACCTTTTGAAATAATGCAGGTTTCATTTATCTTAACGTTTATCATTAAAAGATGCAATCATACAAATGGATAACTAATGCATGTAGTTTCCTACAGTGTTCAATAAAAAGAAACCAATTTATATAACATAGATGATTTGAAATGTATTTTATCATTGTTTCCCCTTTAACTGTAAACGCCTGTGCAAATGTAGAATTTCTTTAAACTGGAAATGCAGAAACCTTGCATCATAAATGGCTACGGTATTGTTCCTAGGCATGCTTCAGATCTCATTCATGCGTCAAGTAAAAGCATCTTTTGAAAGAGATCCCCTTTGACACATCGAAGCTGTGAAGGACCTCACGCATCAAATAAAGCCTTGCTTACACTGAGAACAAATCAAAGAAAGGTCCAGTGCCTAATGGACAAAGTTAATCTAATTTACTCTGACATGAACCTTCTCTGTAGAGAAAAGTAATAATAAACCAATTACGGTACAAGTAAATTCACTCAAAACCAGCCAAGATATTTGAAATGGTGCTTTTTTTTGTTATTCATGTTTATTTACTATTTCAATTAACACTTTTCTTGTGTATAGAAGTATAAAATACACTATAATATGTTATATTTCCGTAATGTTGGCAAAAGGAAAGCCATTTAATAAATGGTACTTTCGTAACTAACACTTCCAAATATATATATATATATATATATATTCTGTAATCTAGCTATGTAACAGTTAAATTAACTCTAAGACAGCATTTCACATTAAGGAAATAAATTTCAAAACTACCGTTTGTCTCAACAGGATATTTGAATGGCAAACTGCAAACCAATAGACTACAAAAATAATCTAATTTTGCTAAAACAATTTGTCTTGCACAAAGGATGCTGGACAGGTCGTGCAGAATCAGTAATCTTGGTTGGTTGCTAGGCAAACCATTCATTAAAATTTTACTCAAATCTACGGTCTTCCCTAAAGTTGAACTTTGACCTATTGAAACCCAGGCTCATCAGAATGCTTTATTAAAAAGGGACATTTGTCATACTTTGTCACTCTTAAAATCAATAAGAAAATATAACCTTGCAACTTTTTATAGCAGCACTGCTAGATCCAGTCTGCTCTTAAACTGCTGAATTGAGATACATGGAGATGTTGTAACTCCACATTGATAAATCACATCCTGTTGTAATTAAACATTATTATGACCTTAGTTTCAAAGTCTAGTCACAAAGCAATTAGAGGTACAATAAATATTTAGCAAGGTAAATCTTCAAAGATTCTGAGGGACGTTTTGACTTTAGTTGCTTTTTCAGTACGATTCAGAAATAGCAATACATTTACATAAGGCAGTTTAAAAGAAAATGCGTTTTTTTTTTGTTTTTTTTTTTAATCGTACAGATGACAGGAAACTTTAAAATGGCATATGCATAAAATCTCAGCTCAATAGAATGTACGTAGCACTTTTGTAAGAGTGCAGAAATAGATGATCTATATAAAAAAAAAAAAAGCACATTCCCTAGGCTTATCACAAAAAGGCAAGTCCTGGTCATTATGAAGCACATAATCCAATTTAGACAATAATGAAAAGCAACACAAGCTTTGAAAAGCAACATAAGCTTGTCCAAAATGTCACCTTACACATACACTGATGACAATGTTCTTGAATAATAATGTGTAGTAGGTCATATTCCATGTTCAATCATGAATGAGGTGATCTCAGACATGATGCAATACTTAAACATCCCCTTTAGCAATTGATTATCAATAAATTTAGCACCCAACCTCATATTATCCTATACAGCATAATTCTTTAAAAGGGCTTTGTTGCATACACTAATGCAAGTGACCAGTTAAAATAGTCACATCTGCTTGGCTACCAGTTACTGCTGTTGGGAGCACAATCTACAAACAGAACATAAACTGAGCATCCTTTTAAATTCTGGGTCTGGGTGCTTCCAAATATTGAAAAAAAAAAAAATTAACAAAGTTCTGAAGAGATTGATTGATTGATTTCATTAACTCCATGCTATAGCAACTGAGTGAATGTCTACCCAAAACAGTGCAACACATGGACAGAAACCTGAGGGCAATATCTTCCTGCAGGAAGGAGTGTAGAGCAAAGACTAAATTCAGGTGAGAAAATAAGTCACCACTAACCTGTTGGAATGTTATTAAGCTGTCAGTCATTAAAGTAACAGATTAGCCATGGGGTTATGAAGAGTATCTTAAACCCAAACCACATAAATCTCTGTCTACTCCAGTCAGCAGCAGTTCAAACATATTCACAGATTCCCTGTAAACAGAGTGTAGTGAGAACATCTGCCAACAAAGGGTCCACTTATTCTGGCCCTTTAGTCATACTTGAACGTAAGAAGAGACCAGGGTCCTAGTAAGATAACCCTCTGCCCCAGGGCTTGATGGAGGAAGAGATTAGACTACAATAAATCATTCAAAACTACTATTAAAAGGATTGTTTTAAAAAAACACACACACAAGTTACAGCAGGTTTCTCTGCCAGTGGAAATGTATAACATTTTTGCTGGAACCAATGTAGCTACACAAACTTTATTTTCATATATTATATTTATATTATATATTTATATTATATATATATATATATATATATATATATATATATATATATATATATATATATATATATATATATATATATATATATATATATAGACACACACGCACAGTGTTGGTATTATAATGTGATACATTATAGGGCTTTGTGGTCCAGTGGTTAAAGAAAAGGGCTTGTAACCAGGAGGTCCCCGGTTCAAATCCCACCTCAGCCACTGACTCATTGTGTGACCCTGAGCAAGTCACTTAACCTCCTTGTGTTCCGTCTTTCGGGTAAGACGTAGTGACTCTGCAGCTAATGCATAGTTCACACACCCTAGTCTCTGTAAGTCGCCTTGGATAAAGGCGTCTGCTAAATAAACAAACAACATCTATATTGGAGATTTCTCTTAATGCAGAGATATGTTTTAGTATTTATACATTACTCCTTATTAAACTTCCTGATGTACGGCAACAGATTTTTTTGGGGGGGACCAGTTCATGCTGAAAAATGTACACACTACCATGTGGCTTGAAAAATGGAAAGACCATTGTCCATTTATCAACAAACTGAATTGTGTTGACTCTTGACCAATAAATGATCTTGGTATTCAGGACCTAGCACAATAGGCAATAGTGCCCTTTGAAGTGAAGAGCTCCAATTGGTCTCCTCACACACACACACACAGACACACACACAGACACACACACACAGACACACTCACAAGTAATAAAACTGCCATAAACCTCCAGAACAAGAACAGCTTTTCCTCTCTTCTAAGACAGACAGTCATATCTCATGTTCTCCAATTTAACAAAGCTGCACAATGAAGGCTGTAAATGCTACTGCAAGTGAGCTGGTCTGTAAAAACAGTTTCTAATATTCAAACAAGTTCTCTTGACTTAAGCATTAAACTGCATGACCTCCCACGCTTGCCAATAGCTTGAGGCCTACATTTCCTGAGGAATTAAGGCATTAATAACATAACTAAGAAACATAATGTGAACTTCAGTGACATGAACGCAGACAGGAAACAAGATGATGCAGTAGTAACTAACATGATGAAGTCAACATAAGCTGTCATCAGCTCCCACTTGAATGAATTACTTTCTCTGGAACCTACAGGCAGAATTGGTTTTGCTGTTGCATAATAGTCTAGGAAAACCATGCTTGAGCTACACCGTTCAACTCGTGCCTGGCCCTAATCCATGCATCCTTAGTCTTAACATTCTGAAATGTAAACCATATACTCCATTCAAAAAAAAATTAGATTGGCTCAGTGCAACTATACAACCTGATCCATTCACAAATGCAGGTTTCTGAAAGTTTATATACAGTATATACAACCCCTATGTGGCCTAATCTCCGACTCTCCCAGGCCACTGTCCCTCCCTGCTTCCTGACTCAAATATCAGCTGCTGACCACCTGCCTTGGTAGGAACGGCCATAGATGGTCAGTTGTCCACTTAGTGGTGTTGAATTTTCAACCCCCCCCCCCGAAAAAAAAAGTGTTGGCTTATGGCTTCTTAAACAATAGTTACTGTAAAGTTTTTAGCCTCAAACTACATTGTAATTATTACCTCATGAAAATGAAAATAATATTTCATTCATAACCACTGAACAGCCTCCGAGCAGTTTCTTTTAAACAGTACCTACCTAGGCCTCCAATGGTGCGGTGCGAGTCGTGGGCACGCAGCTGAATGGGCATGCTCTCTTGCTGGCTGTCCTCCCAGTAGAACAGTCTGTATCCCTGAATGCTGGCCGTGTTGACTGGAGAGGGCTGCCAACTCACAAGGATGGTCGTACAGTTTAACGGCTCTAAACGCAGCTCTGGAGCCATGGGTACTGTGGGGAATAAGAACACAGGATTTACAAATGCAAGGGACCAAGGAGTCCTGAAGAGAACACTGGGAGGGACTCAAGGTTAACTGTCCATGCTATATCTATGCTTACTGTTTAAATGTACTTTATATCAAATTTGTGTGTCTTTAAAAAGGATCTTCCTAGGTAAACGTACAAGAAAAACCCACAATCAGGTTCTGTGATGATAAGCTGAAGAAAGTTAATACACCAGATGTTTAACAGATATTATAATGTGCTTGGGAAAGGTGAATGGTGACAGCACTTAAGGGTCATCTGCCCTCTGTTGCTTGCAAAAAGTGTATTCAATGCGAGACCATTATTCAATCCTCCCTCACACAACCTCACCCCCTGTTCCAAAGGGCTGGACTCTGCATTGTGTTTGAGGGCACTCTGGTCTGATTATGGAGATTTCATTCAGGGCTTCTTAAGGGAGACGACACTGCTCTGATCTAAGGTACACCATCTCACTAGAACTTTCAGAAATAGTATGCATCTCATTTAATAGAAGATTACTGAAGTTATTAAACTGCAACATATCATTTCAAAGCACGACGTAAAGGCCTTGCAAAGTAAATTCTCCAAGGCCCTGAACTGCATTGCTTATAGACATCTGGGACAACAAGCTACTGTTACATGTCTAATACTGTTTAACTAATGGGGAATGCAGTTAGCAATGGCTTACTGTACTGGGAACAGCCTACTGTCAATACTGAATGTGCAGTACATTTAAAAAAAAAAACTCTACTACTCAGAAGATGGAATAAATTCAGAATTACAATTTGCAATTAAACATCTGTGTTGGTTTCAAACATATAAAATAACCTCTGAAGGGATTACATAGATAAGAGCCAAGAAATGATGTGGGAGTGTATAACCCTAGGGAAATTAACATAAAAATGTGCCAAGGAAGAGCTTATTTATATTGTCAGTTTTTGGAAAGATAAAAGAAGGGACCCAGGATGAACCATCAACCTCCTTCTGTCTTTCTTGAAGAAAAGGAATGTTCTCTACCCTGCTGTTTACTCCCTTTATCTGATCAAAACAACAGGTCCCAAAGCCCCCCAGAAACACATCTATCTCCTGGTTGACAGGAATATTTAGTCCCAGCCTGCTGAATTAGAAAAAAAAAAAAAAAACTGCCAGGTTTTAGTTGTTATCTGGACATTCTCCTACCACATAGACATTCAAGACCAGATTTACATTTCTGCAGTGGAAATTACTTGCAAGATAAAACTGTTAACGGTGCAGGGAGACCTCCACCGGCAGACCTTGGTTTGGAAAGGCCTTATTCTTCCTCCCACACGGAGGCCATCTTTCCCTTTATGACCCATGACTGAGGCCATTCTGTTGTTACTCACACTGGGGGCAAAGGTCACAGTGTAACAAACATAATGGCTTAACATTATCAGAGCAATTTCTTCAGCAACAGGGCTCTTCCCACATATGGATCATACTCCAAATGGACGGGTCATATTTAAGAAAAGGCCATTTTTAGTGTTCTTAAGTTCGGATACTTGCAAAATGAGTCAAGTCAGCCATTCAATTAATGTGTCTGTGACTCATGTACCGCAGTTAACTTCAAATGCGGAAGTTATTCTGCACGCTACATCAAAACACTTTCAATTGTATGACTTAGTCAGAATGCACAGCTTTAGCTAATAAGTCCTGCTGTCTAAAAGTAATTCGAAATTGCCAAGACCATGAACCCTGTACTAGGGAAGCTACACTCATGACTCCCTCACCTTTAGCACTGGATGCTTTTGGGGTTCTGTGGGAAGTCCAGACAGACTGCTCCCCCCAGCCTATCTTTGTGGCGGCCGCTATACGAAGCAGGTAGATGGTGTCAGGGTCCAGGCCCTCAATCAGGTGCTTGGACTTGGCTCCTGGAATTTCGAGGGTGTTGATGGCGCTCTCCGAGCTGACGCAGTAGGAGAGGCGGTACGTCACAATGCGGCCTCTGCTAAACTTCGCAGGAATGGGAAGCCAGGAGACCTGGATGTCAGTGGGGCTGCGGCTAGTCAGGCTGATTTCAGGGGCCCGCAGTGGAACTGCAACGAGGAAACACCAGAATGAACACAAATAACTTAACAGAAAATGTGTCTGGTAACTGTCCACAATAAGAGCCAGTCCATATGAATAAAGCACAGGAACACATCAGCATTTGATAGGATTGTTTTAATCAATCATATATAACTAATTTGAATACACCACCCCTTGTCTCTGCATTGTTCCATTGCAAACAAGCATTTACAAAAACAGTGAGAGGGGGCGAAATCAAAAGGCACACTGAGCATTTACTTCTCTTGGAACTCCAAGCAATCACAACGGCACTGCATTTGAAACCAACTTTAAAATCATTGCTACCACACTAAAGCAAGCAAGCAAGCAAGCAGACAGGCACTGGCATTGGCATTGGCATACTATACTTGCAAAGGACAATTTATCTAATTACATATTTTCTTTCAAACATTTAAGATTACATTTCTCTCAAATGTAAAATCGGTTGGTGTTTATTGACAGTTAAGTAAGTCTCCTTGCTTTTTTAAAAAATACACTTTTCTCTAAAGATTATTCAAGCACTGAAGCATTATTAAAAGCATTTCATTGTATTTATCCACAAAGTATGATTTACATCAACGTTTAATACGAAATATGCAGGTTAGCTTGGAGTTTGACACGATACAGAATTTTGCCATGACTATAGTTTGTGATTTCGAAATACAATATTGAATGTGTTAAACAGTAGAGGCTACACAGAAATGGACTTTAACTGCATATAAGACACATTGTTGTTCATGCAGTCAATTTATTCCCCCTGCTTTACTCTTTCTCCACAATGGCACGTGTGTTAATAGTACGTGAAGTGGGTCAAGTCTAAGGTACGCTCTTCTCTCTCTCGAGATCATTTTTACTCACCACCCTCAAAAGTGTGCTGGGAGACATGGTCTGACATGCGACTGGCTCCCATGGGCATGTAGGCTACAATATAAAATGTGTAATTGCTGGCTGGTTCCAAGTCATCAATAATGTAGCGCGTTGTCTCATTTCCAATAACCACTTGATATTCTTCATTATTCAAACCTACAATAGGGGGAATAAAAAGCATTAATACATACATTAATTAAATTCAGGATCTTGAGAAACTACAGCAAAATTGGCACAACCCAACCCTACTCTGAGTAAATGTATATTATGTAATCAGTTAAAATACTAGGACCTAGGAAATGAGTTAACCATTCATTTCCAATCACCCAGTCCACACAGTCACAGTGGGGTCCTTTTTGCTGCAACAAAATCCATTAGCTGGCCATCGGTACTGCTTTCGTACCAACATGGTGAGGCGAGAGAACTTGGGAGGTTCTGAACAATTTTCTAAATGACCAAGAGAAAGACCAACAGTAATTTTTATACTATAGCAACAGTTTTGCCAGTAGCGACAATGGGTTGTCCGGATTGCTGTGTACTGAAATTACACAACAATGCGTGCAATTAGTACCAACACAAAATAGAAGCAAACAGCAAGGAAAAAACTGTACCACTCTCAATTTATAATAGTATGCCTACTAGATACTTTATAAGGAACGTATTAATTTCCATAGGAACTGACTCCAGTGAAGCCTCAACAGCAATTACTGCAAGCTGAATAAATAATCCAAAGAAAGGCTACATTCACTTGCTGGCTTTTCGTTGCTAGGAAACCGGTATGCCAATTCAAGCACACAGGAAGAGGCATCTTTATCACCGAGAGCAAACTAAATCGTACCCAAAGTGCTCTGCTTGACTTGACAAACACACGCAGGTGATCCGAAGACGCCCTTCAAACAAACGAGCGTTTTAGATGATCAGCAGGGAGTTTAAAAGAGCCACTCAGCTACACTGGGAGCCATGTTACACCTGTTCAAATCCTCTTTGGAGCAAAATACAATCCCACAACTTTTTGTGAGAAAACTAAAACTGTCAACCTTAAAAACACCTTTGGCATGCTTTTGAGTCCTTAAACTAACCCTACAAAGTGTTTCACATACTGTAATACATTTGTAAAATTAACATTTATTTAACATGTGTTTCTAAACCCTGAAGCACTGTTCTAACGACACAGCATGTAGACTGCATGTGATGCCAACTATGCACATTCCTGCCAAGCTATCTTTGTGCCTTTTGTTAATCCCTCACCATCAGTGTTACTTGATAAGAGAGGGGCAATGGAAGGATTCTGGATACCTGGTAAGCATCTTTTTATTTTATTCAAATCCTCTGTGCCCCCTGGCACTCCGATTCAGCTATCTTGACTCCTTAGGGAGGGATTATACAGTATACTGTAGTCCTGAGAGAGTCCCCCATATCTTCATTGCATATTCAGAGGTACAGAAAGATGTGAATAGTGAAGATTCAGAGGTGGACAACTGGAAGGGGATTCCACCACTCAACTAATAGACAGAGAAAGTCCACCATATTGGACTTGAAATGAAGGTTTTTATTTATTGTACTTCCCTGTAATACAGTACTCCCTCGTTAACAGATTGGGTCAGTCACGGGCAGGCCATGCTAACAGTACCACATGTATAGTATGCTGTTTTTACTGGACAAGGGCCCTTCGCACTTTCCTATTTTTTCAATTTTCTTTCAGCCGACATTTGAAAATTATAATAAAAAAATAAAATAAAGAAAAAAAGGTTAATATTTTAAATTAATTGGACACACATTCTGAAGAATAACCTCCAGTCTTTGCATCCCATCCCCCCCTCTCTCCCTCCCTCCCTCCTATAGATTTGACCAGGTTTTACAATGAAAGGCTTACAGACCTCAAACCATTGCTTCATTAAATCCCCACTTTCCATAAGCACCAACTAACTCAAAAACTAACAATAATGGCTATAAAAAAATAAATCCTAGATGAATTGGCCTTCTAAATTTTAAAAGTTTAGAAGGCCAATTGTCCCTTCTGCTAACAACCAATCTTTTTTTCAACCCGGTATTACTATTCTAAAAGGCCCTCGTCTGTTAAGCATTCACAGAAAGTGTTAAGAATTGCATACATTTAAGCAAAAACCTTTTGCATCCCTTTACAACTTTTCTTTTCCCCTAGTAAATGCCAATTAAAATATAAATCTGTAAGGCACATTAAGCAGGGCTGGTCTGTGGGTCTGTTTCCTTCACGATACATTTGTGAAGTTGTGTCTCTGAATGATTCATGGACACAAAAAAAAAAAAAAAGATGTTCAATTAAATCAAAACCACTCCTCCCCTTAACAGCCAAATTTGTAAAACACAACTAAAGCCAAATTCCACAATTACAATTTTCCCACATTTCTGAATGCCCCCGATAGCATTTTAATTAGCACAGATTAGGAAGGTCGCACAACAGATTCACCGATTGCTTGTTTAAAATGAATTGCAGGGCCCGATTTCTGACCTAGTAAACAAGATCCTCGAGGGTAAATAGAAAAGGCCTTGTTCAGCTGCTGAATACATGGTTAGGCCTCATACTGTGTCCAAATGAAAGAAACCATAAATGAAGGACAAAGACAGCCTTCCACCCAGACCGGCACTCTTCCAATACCTTCACAAAATCTCTAGTGTTGAATTAGCACACTCCACCACACACTTTAATTAGACCTCACTTTAATTAGACCTCTATTCATTTTATGTTCTCTTTTTGTGACCTCAGTTGCAGAGTGCAATGCTGGAATGATTCTTGTCAATATTAAGGGCCTCATTCTGTAGAGCTGGACAAAATGTGGCACTAAATTGTGATCAAGTGTACTAAATCTTTGACAGATGCCAGTAATTCTAAAAGAATCAGAGGTTTTATTCCGACAAAATGCAAAAGTATACATTTACGAGCAGGTGTTTCTTCCCCTCGCTGCTCCTCAAACACTTTGACAGCACAATGAATTGGGAACATTTTCAATTGAACACTGAGACTGTGATTATGGTGTTCCAGAGTTCTGTATATCATATGTTGAGTTAGTTTGTTTTTTGCTATTCCTTTATACATTTTAGCAATTATTTATTTGGCAGTTCTTTACCGAGGGCAGCAAAAGCTTCTGATTGGCCCCGTACACATTATAGTATACTCAAATATTTTATTCCAAAACCAGAATCGACTTCATAATCTTCCTAATAGTTATCTTTCAGTGAAAACCTGCAAGGTGGGTAAAATACAGCTCCTGTATCTCTTATTCAGGAACAATGCACTTTTAGCATGGAGGCAAGGGCAGGAGGTGACTTGTGTACCTGTCACTATTTAGCTGGTACAACCATTCTTTACCCTTATCACTGCCCAGCAACCCACTATTAACAGGAGATGGTCAGTTTCTCACATTCCATTTTTAGGATTTGGAAACTGAAGAGGACCCAGGATTTCAAACAGTGTCTATAAAACGGGGGTGGAGTTCAGGGAGGCTACAAAACAATCTCAAGGTACTATAAGATGTCTGGTAATGAAAGCCAGTGTAGTACTTCAGTTAATTTCTGTGCGTTTCTACATACCCTCCCATGAAGGCCATGGGAAAGTGGAATTGCAACAAGGACACATTGTAAGTGACCAAGCCGCATTCACAGCACAGCATTCTGGCTAATGCAGGGAGAACAAGAGAAGAAGCTTGCTCTTGAGCACAAAGCTGGCCTGCTTTCCACAGTGATGAATGATGGTGGTCGGATTAATTCAATAACCATTTAAAAAGCTGGGTTTTCTCCCTATAAAAGAAAATGTTTTGCGTTGTTATACCTTGTAGAAGACGACTTGAGTGTCCATGTTTAAGGCTTTTCCTGACGCAAAACTACCGTATGAGACAGTAGTAGCTAACTAGTCCCCATACAAAAAAATAAATAAATAATGCAAAACCACTACCAGCTTTCACGATTGCTGTAATGCATCTTAAAGAGAAACTTCATATTCCTCACACCATACCTTCTGCTTTCATGTAATGCACTGAATATGCAATGACTTTGTCCGAGTTATACAGAGGTCTGTCCCAGGCCAGCAGGATAGCAGAGCTGGACACGGTTTCAGGACGGACGTTTCTTGGAGTGCTTGGCCGATCCTCAGACATGACCACAATCAGCCTGGCCATTGACAGAATGGAACCCTGGTCATTCTCTGCCATGCACTGATAAATAGCATCATCTTCTGGAATGATTTGGTTTATAACCAATTTACTGGAAGAGACAAAGGGGGAGGGGGTCGTTCATTCATCAAGTGTGGTAAAGATCATCAATAGCAATTAATACACTTGCATTTCTGTGTACACAAGTCAATACAGTAGTTAGAGAAAGGCCAACAAAAAAAGTCCATTAGTTTAATAAAATTATTAAAACATTGTGTACTTAAGTCACTAATTGCATATTTAAAAAAAAAATGTATTGATAAATTTGTTCTAGATTTACTGCCGTGTGTTACAATGACAACAGGAATCAATTGTTTTTTTTAGCTGGCTGTTAGAAAATGTTAGAAAAAATATATGCAGATCTTTCCCATTTGGAGGCTGAAGCTGTGGAACTCCAAGGTTCTTACCTGTTGTACATTTTGATCCTTCCATTGGAGTGGATCTTCAGCCCATTTTTAAGCCAGGTGATCTTGGGGTTCGGTATGCCTTCTGCCAGGCAAACAAACCGAGCAGTTCCTGCGCGAGGCCTGGTCAAACTCTCTGGCCACTCGACAAATGAAGGGGGAGCTAGTTAAAAAAAAAAAAAAATAAGAAAAAAAAGGAAACACACTTTTAAATGGCTTTGCTTGACTTCAACGTCAATATAGGCAACAGGCAGGTGAACTGGGCAATAGAGGAGTTTTGAACAACCAGGTGCATTGGTCTTGTGTAAACACAACCAGACGTCCGCTGAAATTTAACCCAAAGTAGGATTCCTTACCTACAAAAGGAGTTCCTTAGCTGGAATTGGAATCCCTGCCACACAACTGTTAACTTACCTAGAACAGCGAGCGCTGCAGTGGCCACAGTGAAGTTGCGTGTCCCTGGAGTGGTGGCCCGACACACATACACACCAGCATGCTGCAGCTTCACATCAGAGATGATCAGGTTTCCATTGCCCAACACACGTGTGTTGAACACATCAATCGACTTGTGGTCTGTCGGCAAAAAGAATGCAAAAGAAGAAGAAGTCAGAACCAAAGATGGTTTAGCCATTACAGTCTCATAGTACTTGTGTTATAGTTGGCATCATTTACTGTGAAGAATGCAATAAAGTCTTTAAGCTATGGCCTGTTTACACTACCAAGTAATGATATTCATGGGAATACAATGGACACCAATAAATTGTAGTCAACAGCGCCACTTTCTTCCCAGTCTATATAAATGTTTGAATCTGTAATAGGTCACCACAAACAGTTTCAGTTATCAGGCCAATTCCTACACTGCAAACAATCTAATCTGAACCTGTGATTCTTCCAGTGATCACAGCTACCATGTAGCCTGACTGTTTTAAGATAAAGTGGATACCTAGACGGCTCCATGAAATGATAGGCTTTGGATTGCCAGTGGCCACACACTCCAAGATGGCGCTCTGATGCAGGGTTGTTGTAATGTTCTGAGGCCCCGCGATGATTCTTGGCTTCTGTGGCGGCCTTGGCTCTGGAACTACAAAACAAATCAAACCATTAAGAAAATGAAATGGAGTTAATTAAAACTAGTTATTTAAAAATAAAAAATATACAAAAATAAATATATACATTGCTCCCCTTTATAACGCTGTAGAGGGAGCCATGATTGTACCGCCTCATAACCTGTTCCTTATAACTTAAAAGGGGAACCAGTGTACACACACTAATCTTTATTATATATATATATAAAAAATATTTAAAAAAAAAAAAAAAAACACAACACCACAAAAAATCTGCTAACGTGGATGTTTTTTCAGTTTTCGTCCTTGTAAATACCTGAAGTAACAGTCAGTGTTGCCTCTATGCTCCTCCGACGGTTCACAATGTTAGTTGCCACGCAGCGGTAATTCCCAGCATCTCCTTGATTAACTCCATAGATCTGCAGGACTCCATTGGGCAGCACAGTTATCCTATTGGACAGCAATACCACGATCTCATTAATTCAACAAACAGCAACCAGAAGACCCATTCAAAAACTCTCCGCAAATGAAGCAAAACCAACAAATCGGTGCCCATGGTCCCAATGTCGAGGAAGTTGACTAGTACAGAGACTGCAAGTCATCTGATTCTGTAATCAGATGGTCTTTAAGGAGATGGGGTTCATACCTGTTTGTAGCCAGAGGCAGTATGGTCCGATTGAACTCCCATGTGATGATTGGTGGAGGGTTGGCATGGATCTTGCAGGTAAATCTGGCCACTGAACCCTCCTCCACCACTGAAGAAACAGGCTGGACTTCAAAGGGTGAGATACCTAAAGACAAAAAGTTCATGGTGAGGAAATGGGCAACACTGGAAAATGAAAGTGAATAAAGACCCAGATGAGAACATTTCAGAAGGGACTGCCTAGGATAGAGTGAAACAAACCCAAACTTAAAGACACACACTGGCTACTGAAGCACAGCCTCTTTAGGAACTGTTGAGCCATGGCTATTTAGGACATCTCACCAATAACACGTCACCTGGTTAAATGAGGCACCGAAAGAGTCAAGTCTAGAAATGGAATGGACACAAATCAATGTATTGTTCTGTGGACATTCTATTTTAGAACTGCTGAATTTATACATTCACACTGCACAAGAAGTTACTTCTTGCATTTAAACAAATGAAGATATATAACATTGTAACAAAACCCATGGTTGAGAGACCATGTTCATCTAAGGATCAATACAAGCTTTACAATTAAAAAGAAACCCTAAACCTGATCAATGATTAGATACATGAATGTTATCTACCAGGCCATGGGTAGACTGAAATCAATCAAGATGTTCAATGAACGCACCTGGAACAATTACTTAAGTGTGTTCAGAAATGTCACTCCACTCTACGACCGTCTTAACACCTCCAGTTACAGAATGCAATGGTTCATTTTCCATTCGTTTCCAATAGTAAACCAATTGCAGCCTGTCATTATTTGAACAAGAGATTACATGTTGTAATAAGGTACCAGCAAAATCATCAGTACCAGCTTCTACAGACACACTCACTGGATCAATAATGAGACATGCTCCCCTGATGCAGAGAATTGTTTTGTCATCGTGCCGATGGCCAAGAGATAAATCATTTTTAAAAATTACTTATTTTTAACAACTGCTCAAAAACAAAATTTGGCATGTACAAAAATGTTGTCACTAACTATACCTTATATAGCTATTCTAACAAATGTATGGAAGAGAGTTGGGGGGGGTGGGGCATGACAAATGGACTAAATGTGGAATCACACCATTAAGGACAAAATAAAACAAAGGTCAGGATATTGTTATGTAGGAAAGGGAATTACATTAACATTGATTTCTTTTTAAACTAACTGCACAGCGGCACAGTTCACTGAAGAGCACCAGCGAAGCTTTATGGTGTTGTCGAGTAAAGTCTAATTGGCTATGTGGTTTGAGTCGATTGCATTCTGTGAATTTACTGGCTTCTAAACTCCAGGAACTACAACGCCGTACAACATGAGGAGTGTGGAATCTCATTAGAAGGTACTATAAAAACTATTGCTAGACTGAGCATAGCCTGTTTGTAAGTGTATACTACTGGTAGGTCTTCCACCATGTGTCAGGTGTTCAGAAAAGAGGGATGTTGAATCCAATACATTTTTTATCCATTTGCAGTGCCACTGCTGTCAAGCACCTTGTCTGGCCAGTTCTGACCGGTCTCCAGGGTAATTGAATAAATCAGTGCCATTGGCTTTGTAGTCCATTAGTGAGTTCAAATGCCTATGGGCATGACAATTGTGATATTGCTGTGCCTTTTGTAGATATTTTCAAAAGGTAAAAGAATGATGTGCAACCAACATGAACAGTATACCATATTTACAAGCATGGCTAACCTTCTATCCAATTTAAATTATGTAAGCATATTCTACAGGACAACCAGAACTAGACAGGTTAAAAACCAACTACCTAGTATATAAAAATAGCTTAAGCACACTTCAATCTTTAAAAGAAGGGATCGGCTGAACAAGGAATTTTAACTACTGATACAAAATCTCCTGGTAACCCCGATTATTAATTATTAATCCCTGGATTAACAGTAGACAAGGAAATGTACAGTTCCTAATTTACTTTTACAAGTTCCTATGATAAATTACGAGCTCCACTGATCCTCCCATGAATCAACCCATCTGCCTTTTGTTTTACTACAGAGCTGCATATCAATTTCTCTTGCAACAACACAATGAACCTTCGGGGAGATTAAGTGGGCCAGTATAATGGCATTTGGAAGCAGCTTAGCTTGCCTGTTCTAGGCTTGACAGTTTTTATCTCCTGATATTCCCAGCTGTCATAACAAGCATGTTAGTATACAGCTTTTGTTCCGCCTTCACAGGATCTCCTCTGAAGGTTCTTAAATAAACTGTAATTCTATTCTTATGAACGCAGGCCTATGAATGTGGCAGTTGACAGACGTGCTAAAATTTGTTGGTACCCCTCCACAAAAAATGAAGAATGCACAATTTTCTCTGAAATAACTTGAAACTGACAAAAGTAATTGGCATCCACCATTGTTTATTCCATATTTAATAGAAATCAGACTTTGCTTTTGATTTTTTATTCAACATAATATTGTAAATAATAAAACAAATGAAAATGGCATGGACAAAAATGATGGGACCGCTAACCTAATATTTTGTTGCACAACCTTTAGAGGCAATCACTGCAATCAAACATTTTCTGTAGCTCTCAATGAGACTTCTGCGCCTGTTAAGAGGTAGTTTGGCTCACTCTTCCTGAGCAAACTGCTCCAGCTGTCTCAGGTTTGATGGGTGCCTTCTCCAGACTGCAAGTTTCAGCTCTTTCCATAGATGTTCGATAGGATTCAGATCAGGACTCATAGAAGACCACTTCAGAATAGTCCAATGTTTTGTTCTTATCCATTCTTGGGTGCTTTTAGCTGTGTGTTTTGGGTCATTATCCTGTTGGAGGACCCATGACCTGCGACTGAGACAGAGCTTTCTGACACTGGGCAGTACGTTTCGCTCCAGAATGCCTTGATAGTCTTGAGATTTCATTGTGCCCTGCACAGATTCAAGGCACCCTGTGCCAGGCGCAGCAAAGCAGCCCCAAAACATAACCGAGCCTCCTCCATGTTTCACTGTAGGTATGGTGTTCTTTTCTTTGAAAGCTTCATTTTTTCGTCTGTGAACATAGAGCTGATGTGTCTTGCCAAAAAGCTCCAGTTTTGACTCATCTGTCCAAAGGACATTCTCCCAGAAGGATTGTGGCTTGTCAATATGCATTTTAGCAAATTCCAGTCTGGCTTTTTTATGATTTTCTTTCAAAAGTGGAGTCCTCCTGGGTCTTCTTCCATGGAGCCCACTTTTGCTCAAAAAGCGACGGATGGTGCGATCAGAAACTGACGTACCTTCACCTTGGAGTTCAGCTTGTATCTCTTTGGCAGTTATCCTTGGTTCTTTTTCTACCATTCGCACTATCCTTCTGTGCAATCTGGGGTCGATTTTCCTCTTGCGGCCACGCCCAGGGAGGTTGGCTACAGTTCCATGGACCTTAAACTTCTTAATAATATTTGCAACTGTTGTCACAGGAACATCAAGCTGATTGGAGATGGTCTTGTAGCCTTTACCTTTACCATGCTTGTCTATTATTTTCTTTCTGATCTCCTCAGACAACTCTCTCCTTTGCTTTCTCTGGTCCATGTTCAGTGTGGTGCACACAATGATACCAAACAGCACAGTGACTACTTTTCTCCATTTAAATAGGCTGAATGACCGATTACAAGATTGGAGACATGTGTGATACTAATTAAAGAAACTAATTAGTTTGAAATATCACTATAATCCAATTACTTATTATCTTTTCTAAGGGGTACCAACAAATGTGTCCAGGCCATTTTAGAATATCTTTGTAGAATAAGCAATAATTCATCTCTTTTCACAGCTTCTTTGCTTTATTCTATGACATACCAAAGGCATGCAAGTATACATGATAAAATAGCTTTTAATTTCATCACTTTTCAGGAGGAATGAAGCATTATTTCAATGAGCTGTAAGGGTACCAACAAATTTGAGCACGTCTGTATATCAATTTCAGGGAGAACTGACCACTCAATTATTCTGTATTCACTCAAACCAAATATGTCTCGTCAAGCTCGTGCTGGAACAGTAGATACATTGCAGTCAAAGCCAAAGGGGGCATGCTTTAAATAAACAGCAGTTTGAAAGAACAAATCAAGTGTGGCAAAAAAAACAGTGAGAAGCTGTCCTTTTGGTCATAATTTGGAGAGCTGCCAGAAATCTCCCTGCCGCAGCCCCTTCCCCTGCAAGCAGCACTCCAATAAGCTATATAATAGATTTCACTTCCAGGACACAGCTCTTCAATCAGCACTCTAATCCACTTTGTGGTTTACAAATCAAAACATTTAAAAAACACAGTCATTACTTGCCGAAGCTGTCAGAAGCTATTACTCTACAATACACTTCCATTCAGGATTTCAGGCTCCCAGCTGCATACGGGAGGAAAGAAACCAGCGGGCAGCTGAAGTAGAAGAGGGATTTGATTTCTCTCCACTGGATCTATTGCTAACCAATACAGATAACACAAGTGGGCTGAAAATGAAATCTGACAGGAAGAGAAACACAACAGTTTGCACATTGGCTTCCCACTGACAACCCACTGAGTTTCCATGAAATATTTCTTCCTTTTCCACTCTACCTGCTGTCTATATAGATTTATATAGCTTTTCACTAACCTTTCTGTTTTCTTTCTAAAAGCATTTATTCTGAAAGCCTCAAAATACCAGTGTTTTTTTTTCCAGGGGTGTCCCATATCAAAAGAAACCCTGCAGTTCAATGACACATTGGCCCATCCATTGTAATTAAAGGAGTCATCTATTAACCAGCTCCCTTTCAAGGGAATAATTAGAGAAGTATTCGCTCCTAACCAAACTGCAACAGCAGCGTACTTATTGTACATTCACAGAGCAAAATATATTGCGTTGTAATTATTTAAATCTAAGCCATGCATTTCTGTCTATAAACCTGAACCAATGCAAACCAACATCCACTAAATGTCAATAATCCATAGCCCCACCTCCCATTCCCCACGCCTTTGAAAAAATTATATATATTGAACTAAAAAAAATCCATATTGACCTTTTCTTGCGGCAGTTCATCATACAAGTGATCATTATTTGAACAGAGATAAAAGTGCTCCATCAGAATCCTTATCTACTTTCCCAAAACAAGGTCAGAGGCTTGCTAGCATCTTCTTATTTACTATAAGTAAACCATCATGAGCGCAATGGATTGCAAATAAAGGCTTCTTACTCTCCCCCTGAAGCATCTATTGGAAACTCAATTATTTGTTGTCCTAATTAGTTCATCCATACCATTAGTTTAAAAAACACTCAATTCAAATACTAATATAAAAAAATGATCAATGTTGGTGAAGTAATGAAAAAAGTAATTTCAGCATACAGTAACATTTTCACAACTGGCAACACATGCTTAAAACTCCCATCCCTTTATGCAAGTATAGTATAGGTAGCATGTGATTTATTTATCTCGGTTGCAAACTAGACAGCCTTTTGCAGTGAGAGGACAGGAAATAAGTGCATTCAACTGGAATTGTGCTGTTGGTGCCTGGTCTTCCATATAGAGGTGCGATAGTCTGAACATGCAAATGAGATCCTGCGGATGACGAGTTGCCACAGTAAGTTCTGACTTTATCTGGAACCCCAATACCACAGGACTGAGGGATACATGGGACTTGTGAGCTTGACATGCCAGTCATTAGCACAGAAAAGTGAATGCGCAACACATTTTGCAGACTGCTGACCAACAGGGGTTCCCAGTATTGAAGGTCTGTCCATACATGCCAGTATTTAGTTAACAAGCAGCGACTACTTAGGTCAGTTTATACCACAAAGAAAAGTAATGAATGAAAGACTATTTGGAGGACCTGTTAATTCTTGGACACAATACAACAGCAGGTCTAAAAAAAAAAAAAAATCCCAGGTCATTGATTTAAGTAAGTGTATAATTAAATATGCCACTGATCACACATTTGCTTTTTGTCCTAGATCTTGATAAATGTCTTGCACGTTTCCCTCTCGTGTATATTTAACAGAACCCTTGTAGGATGATCCTTATAAACCATTTCTGTTGCTGCCCCTCCTCCAAGCTCTATCACACGGGTTAATTGGAAGAACGTGGAGAGTTTCCAAATGTTTGCTTTTTAAAGTTTTCTACAGAATCTTCCAAACAGCCACTGATAGATGGGAAAAAAAAAGTCAGCAAAAGAGGAGAAAAAAAAAGAACGATTAAATGGTTCAGAACGTCTTAGACAACAACCTTCCCAAGCAATAGGTTATCTGGTCTGACTGTTCAACAGCTTCCACACTTCAGAGCAGTAAATCTGCTGTCTTAATTCAACTAATATAGGTTTTTTTATTTTATATATATATATATATATTATATATATATATATATATATATATATATATATATTATATATATATATATATATATATATATATATATAAATAAATTACCCTCTATATAAAATATCCAGTTGCTCATCTACTTCTGATTTTCATATCTAATACTGTATTTGACTCACTGAAAAAAAGCTGTTGACTCATCTCTCTGTATTCAAATCTATTGGATACGTTTGCCTACATAACTATGATTAATAGCTTTATAAAGCCCATACTGCCAGATCGCTTTCCCATGCAGAGTACAAATTCCCAGGGTGATTGTATGGGCTTTCAGTGAGTGATTACCAGCGCATTGGCAGCTGACAGCTTCTTAAGGCATTTAAGGCCCTGGGTTTAAGTTTGTAGCAAAGACCTCCTGCCCCCCCTGATATATCAGCCAACATGTTAGCACATCCACCAGAAATGCAAGGTGATGTAGCTTTGTAGTCTGCAATAAGGGGTCAGGGGTTGCTTGTACTGTAAGTGGAAATGATATCGTATGGTAGTTAAAGGGTTCAGTATTAGAACATGACCAGTTTGGGAATGTCCAAGGTTTAAGTATATTTTTAAAAGTGTTGTATAATAAACCCTCGTTAATAAATAAATTACTTTAAATCTAGTCCACAAAAAAAGAAATGAATGGCAAAACAAGAAAAAAAATAAAGTGGTCAAGTTGAACAAAAGTCCTGTTGTCAAAAGACCACTTCTCAACCATAAAAGTAAAACTAGGTTCAGAAACACCACTTCCAGTAAGAGTTCAGACAATAGCCAGCTTTTCATCTATTCAGCAGTGTGCACCTAGATTCTGAATTCAATTAGTTGTGGACCGTTAGGTCACTTGCACCACACAAACAGGGCTGCCCCTCCAATAGAACTTTGATGTTAAAAAGTGGTGCAAGATTTGCAACCTCTTGGGAGAATCCTTGGTTCAGGATTGATTTATCAGAAGTGCCAACACTTGAGGTATAAAGCTGTCCAGAACAAAGAAAGGACAGTCAATCCTGGACATTTAACTGATCTTCACTCCTTCAGCAAGGCAAAAGTTTTAATCAACATCAAAAGTGCATTCCTTGCTGTTTCACAACAGGGCTTTCTCGCCAGGCAGGTATCAAATTAGTGCTTCAGACCTCAAGGGCTGGACAGGGCTGGAAATACAACAAGAACAGTTTACACATACTAGCATGGATTATGGAAAAAACAGCAACAGCTAAACTACCTTGGGTTTAATCTATATCTGAACTGGCTTAATGAACAGTGATTAGTACCCTAGTTAAACTATGACATTTTACATACTCTATGCTTTTGAAACAGAGTTGCTAATTAACCTTTACTCAATACAGTGTGAGATTACTGTAATGTCTAATGATTTCTCTTTGAGACAGAATGAGAAAAAACCTCCAGAAATAACTCCTCCTTTAGTAAGAACATGAATAAGTACATTCACAAATGCATATGCACATTAGTTATACTTCAGTGATATATCGCATTGCAGTTCCTTTTAAATACTTTATCAACATAATCTAACCTTCTATAGAAACATCTTCCCTAGGCCTTCCTTAGAGCAGTGGCTTACCTATAAATAATTACTATAACTTTAGAGTTGTGCTCATTACACCCAACAAATAAAAACCTAAAGGAAAATTCTCCTCACTGCAATGCAAAGAAAGAGGATCTGACCATCTGCCCATTCTCCTGCCCTAACCCCTTCACCTCTGCTCTCAACAAATCCTGGCTAGCACAACACTTAGCAAAGCATGGCCAAGCTGCTTCACAGCCCACAATGTTTAAAGCCTTCTGCCTGCCTGCAAACTGCCAATCAATCACATCACAGGGGCCCTCGCAACTCCAGGGGGATTCCCGGGACATATTGCTTTGTAACATGTTTTTTTCTACTCAGTGTGAAAAAAAAAAAAAATACCAATACATTAATACCAACAACAAATATATTTTACATCAAACAGCCTCTATTGAATAACATGTATACTGGTATCACCTCTTTGATGTGACTTAAAAAGATTTTTCTGACACGGAGGTCATGAGTGGCCTCAAGTTACAGATAAAACGAATGCTGTGTTTTTCCACCAGATTATAGGCATCAGAGTGAATACAACCTGTTAGCTTTAACTCCAAAGTCGCAATGCAACTGTTAAGCCTCTGCAGCTAGTAAAAACGGGAAACAGAAAGTTTCTTTTTTTTTTAAATATATTTAATGACTAGTAGGCGATCTTGCTTCAGTACCCTATAAAAGGGATGTTCAGGCAGCAGGTCTTCCTGCAATTAAACAGAAAAAAAGACCTGTAAAGAGCTCATTAAAAGTGTGCAACTTTGACAAGCCTCCGCCCAAAATAAGGAGGAAGGTCTACTCTCTCTTAAACTTAAGTGCTAATTTTCTCAATTGTGCTGTAACCTGAGAAGCCTTACTAAACCACACAGCAGAGTAAACAATGGGTCAGTGGCCAGGTCAGACTCAAACAAAGGTTCCCTCAGAGATGTCAGGGCCAATCTCTTTCTTCTTCTCACCACACTGGCGTGCCATCTTGTCGGTTTCTTGGAAGCTCTCCGGCCCGAGCAATGCAGAGCCTCTCTATAGAAGTACGAAGACAGCCACGTATTTTAAAGTTCAGGAGTTTGCTGCTATACTTCTCTAGTCACACACTCCACACTAAGAGGGAAGCGAATAATTTTAGACGAGAAGAAAATTAAAATCATCACTTACTGACAAAGCCTATTGGCCTATTTAAATGCTACAACTTTAATACTGGTATATTAATTTTAAACTACATTTTAGAAACAAACGCTTTGAAAGCAGCCAAATACCTTAAACTGCATGGAAATGTATCGGAATACAAAACATGGAAACATATCAAAAGACACCATCAAAATGTCAGTGTAGGTCCAACGGAACCTTTGACAATCAATAGCTATGGCCATGATAATAACATTCCCCTATTTATTCTGCATTTAGTATACCTTAGGTACTGTAATCAGTTTACTACCCATCAGAGAGACTTATTTCTGTTTTATTGGAATATAAACTGTGTATTAAAGCTAGATAGTTTCCAGCCTTGTTAATTCTCTGGCTTTTTTTCCCCTCAGAAGATCTATCAACAAGACAACCAATATGTGCAGAACCAATGCACTCACCAAGCATTTTCATGGCCCCTCCATTTCCCGGTGGTGTTCAAAGCAGGAGATGACAGGGGAGACCCCAAGAAAGCCATGCTGGACAGCTTCAAAGCTGCTCGAGTTGTGTCGCTGCTGTTCATTCAGATTAAAGATAGGTGGGTGCACATGCATTGTACACACCACGGCTTTGTCTGGTGCAATTGGCCAAGCGACGGACTGAAAATACTAATTTCTAACCCTACAAATGTCCTCATGGCTTGCTGCCTCTACATAAATACATTCTCCGAAGCAGATTAACTCATATACAAACAATGGCAGGTTGACGGATTTTACATTCTGTAGCGTTTAGAAAAATGTACACGATACAGTAAACCAATCCCATGTTCAGGTTTTAGCCAAATCTTGAAATCCAATTATTGTGTTTTTTTAAACGCACATCCTTGATCCGCATATTAGATATGGTATCTGCCACAGTGGGGGAGCTTGCTCGATCTCAAGTCAAGTGTAATGACTGAAACGTGCAAATGGAAGTGCTTTTAAATTGTGGTTTATTCACAGAATGCCTTCAATGCAGTCTATCAAAACAATACACAGATCATAGGCAGGGAAGGTCTGTCATATTTCATCACAGGCAGCTCGTCACATTCATTCAAACACAGCCAGAGCTTCGGCTGCAGGGCGTTTATTACATGCAGTGGAAGGAGCCGTGTGAAGCCAGAGATCTCTGTCCCTCAGCCCCTCACTATGACAGCTGCACTGAACCCAGTACATCACAGCTGACAAATCGCACTGCTTTCACTCAGAGCCAAGCACTACATTAAAACAATATATTACACATTGAGCTACAAGGATTAGTTCAATTATTTCTAGCATTTGGGTTCAAAAGGGTGCTGTCCTATGCAAATGTCCATAAAACCACTTCATGCTGTGATCAAGAGGAAGTGGATTATAAAACAAGCTGCAAATGCAAAACAGACATGCTCCATCAGGGGCGCACCCACACAGGCATGGGCAACAATCTCTGATTTCATTGTGTGCATCCTGTATTTATTTAGAAAGTCAGTCAAGCAAGAACCACAGCCTCACCCCGCTGGCTGTCTGAACTACTGTAAGCAACCAACCATGGAAGAATCTCATTCGTTATGTGTTTCATGTATTTAAATAACACATGCCATTTCTCATTCTGTGAAGCAGTCTAATACAAACCAAGCCTGCCTGAGAAAATTCCTTCATTTAGCAATTGAGAATGCCTACAGCTATGACCAAAAGTTTTGCATCACCTAGAATTTAAGGATTGAGACAATTAAAAAGAAAAAACACTATATGAACATAATTTAGATATTTTTACTTAATTATGTAAATCGAAGAAACTACAAAATGGTATCGCAGTCTACCGGAAGCCATAACAGTAGTACATTATTTCATGTTAGATTTTGAAGTGTCACATTTTTCCATTGTTGTCAGTTTTTTGTTAAGTATATGCAAAAGTAGTGGGCTCCCGAGTGGCGCATCCAGTAAAGGCGCTCCGCGTGGAGTGCAGAATGCGCCCTACAGCCTGGAGATCACTGGTTCAGGTTATGCCATCGCCAACTTTATGAAGCCAAATTAGTTAATTCTATAAAGAGATACAAAACTTTTGGCCATAGCTGTACACCACATTTCTGTAGATGGATGGTCTGCACCAATACTTTGTCAAAAAACACAGGCTGTCTTTTAAAAAAATAAATAATTCAATGGCCAGCCAACAGCATCATTATGATGATGATGATGATGAGTAGTTGATGAACAGCAGGGTAGTTCAAATTGGTTAGTGAAACAGCCCTCTCAATCTTATATAGTGTCCCTTTACTTTCTATGATTAAATGTCCAGCCCTGAAAAGATGCTCTCCTAGACAAGCGCTTGAAGGGAAGAATGTGATGCTGAAAAGCTAAAATGAATCAATCATACAGCTGATGGTTAGTAGCTAGGGAGGTTCAGAATAAAGCTGGCCCCAGTTCACTGACCATTGTCAAAGCATAACAAAGCTGGTTTTCCCATGAATAGCGTGGCCTCCGAGACCAGGGGTCACTGGGAAGCCCCCACTTGGGTTTTCTTTTTTGTATGTTCTAAAGTTCTCAAGTTATCGCAATGCCAAGGTATTGCCATTTCATACTGTCAGCAGTAGTTCTATAAAAGACAGGCAGGTGATGAATGGGCAACATCAGAGAGATTGAAGATGTACCAGAAAGCACCTCAAAAAGTGTCTTTTAGGCTATGCTGAACCATCTATTAAATCTATTTAGGATTTAAAAATCAGATGTTTATACAAGTCAGCTTTTTATTTATTTATATATTCTAATGAAAGAACATGTATGTATTAACTTGGGACATATCCGGTTTCACTTCAATCTAATAATTAGTAGCAAACAAGGTGATGAAGATGCGTTTCTGAAGGACACAGAAGTAAAGACTGTCATGGTCCGTCTCATTTAAAATACTCAAGATATCACTTCTGAATGGTCAAAAGGGGCCCATGACCTCTGACACTTGGAGACTACAAAAGTCTTTGATCTCAAACCAGAGATTCAGTTCTTATCTATAGTGGTTGAAGAGATTTCCTGAGGCTTTACGTCTGCCTCACAAGCCCATTAAACACATTTAAAATGTCCCCCCAAACTGTGTGGCTGTTTATAAAAGATACACATGTAATAATATTATTTGGTGATTCTGTAAATCAGACAAAGTCATACAAAAAAAGTACAACTATTTTTGTCTTCATTTTAAAAGTGTACAGTTAGAAACTCAAATATTGTCTTTCAAATGTGTGCTTGCAATCATACTGTCAAATACTAAATATTGCTTATTTAGTGTTTCATTTGAACAAGGTCATTATAGGCCAATGACTCAATTGAACTATACAGTATGTGTTAAGCAATGCTTTACAAAAAGAGGTCATTTTGTATTACATTGCTTCAGACTCTTATTAACCTTGTAACATGCATTTTGACAAGAAATGCTTTAAGGTCATGAAGCCAGTAGAAAACATGTTTGCAAATATAAAATAATTGTAAAACAGAGTATGCACAGGGCAATTAATTGGAGTATAGAGCTAAGGACAGCAGTGTGGAGTAGTGGTTAGGGCTGTGGACTCTTGACCGGAGGGTCGTAGGTTCAATCCCAGGTGGGGGACACTGCTGCTGTACCCTTGAGCAAGGTACTTTACCTAGATTGCTCCAGTAAAAAACCCAACTGTATAAATGGGTAATTGTATGTAAAAATAATGTGATATCTTGTAACAATTGTAAGTCGCCCTGGATAAGGGCGCCTGCTAAGAAATAAATAAATAAATAATAAAACCATGTCTACTTTCGTTCTAGAGACACACATTTTGTATGATCTGCGTACAACTGCCATGATTACTTTATCTTGCAGGAAAGGGAATTTCTGCTGACTATCCATTAATATGAAGATAAATAATTGATTTTTCTTTGAACTCTTTATGAAGTTTCTGCTCAATTCTGGCTGGTCACAGAATTTTAATGAAGAAAAAAGAAAGAAGATAAATGTCGATCAATGGCTTTATAAACTCTACGTGCTCCCTTTAGAAAGGTCACAGAGAAGAGAGGCCTGGCCTAAGGCACATCGTTCCACATATTAGAGCCAGTAATGAAAAACGAGTTCCCTTGCAGGCAGCAATGCAAATGGAGCTTATTTCAGAATACAGCTGGTTAACCAAAGGTGTTGTATTGAAACTCCATTGATTTTGCGTGTGCACTCAAATGAAGATACCACAACTGTTTTCTGATAAGCACCTCAAGATAATTATCCCCACTTCTTCCTTTGCAGAAAGCCTAAACAGACAAAATGGAAAGTGGAAAGTGATTAAACAGCCTACTGGAATGGACCTCTGAGCTGGGACAGCCCACGTTTGCTGTGTAAAGAGCACTCTGCTTGTGGATTCATTTCAGACGTGTTGCCAGGAATGTCATGGTGATCAATCAGGATGGGGTGCTAAATTTCAAAAAGAAAAGACAGCCCTAACCCTAAACCAACAGCCACAAGACTACAGCTTAAAACAGGTAGTGGAGTTGTGGAACTCTAAATATTTGGAATATACATGAATTTGCAATTCTATCTAGGTTAACTTCAGCAAATACATTATGCAATAGATGTCTTCATAATCATTTTAATCAAAGTAGTCATAATCAAGTTACCAACAACAAAGGTATTCATATTTAAACTTAAATAAATGAGCCAATCCACGCAGCAACTAAATGGAGCAATTTATTAATGGGCTTGAGGTTTTAAAACAGACAGCTGAAGTTAAATACAGGTCAAAGATGGCTCAAGCGGCTTTAAAATATTTGAGGAATGTCATTAAACTTGTGGAAAATGACATCTCTCCAATATCAAATCATCTCTGGAAACACAATATAAGAACTCTGCAAAACCAACATATGCACCCGGCTTCCTGCTGCAGAGACAGTCGATCCAAACCTGCCGTCTTCCACGTAATCCTAGTTAGCTTCAGAAGTCACATGTCATTGTTCATGAAGGCACACATTAGAGCCTCCACAGATTGGGTTGCCCTCAGGCTCTCTCTCTATCTATACCCCAATCAGCATCATTACCTCAAAACAACAACCCTGTTCTTTCTCAAGACCGCCTGCTTGTTTATGTTACAGAGAAAGGAGGTTTCTAACTCTAGGCCATCTATGTTTTCATTCGAAAAAGAAAACAAAGAAAATCTTGCTCTGATGGTACAAGACTAAAAAGCAGGCTTGAGCCTACTGAAACAGAACATAAGCAAGATCACATGTACGCACTGTAAATGGGTCGATTGTGCTGCGAAAGGCTCAGAAAATAAACACAATGTTTCTTTGTATCCTTGCACAGACTTTAACATCGCTACAAAACTTTATTAGGGGCCAAGGATTTCAGGCAGAAGGTCCAGAAGGCTATGCCAATATGTAGATATTAGTTTACCAATCCTTCCCATGAAGAGACATGCACACGCCAAATTATGAAAGCTTTAGTTTTTCACCTGCACATGGCTGGCGACACACAAACGATTCTCACATTTACCAGAACGTCCTTTAGTAAGCCTATTAAAACAGAAACAACTTGCAAATGTACAGTCTGCACATCACAAAATGTCCCTTAGCTTCTGTATAGTGATCTGAAATACAATACATGGAAATAATCATCATCATCACATAGAGAGCAGTCTAAACAAAAAAAGCTTCAGTGTATCTATGCTAAGACATTGTATTTTTTTTTGTAACAGGATACCTTAGCATACTTTTTAAAAGGTGGTTTTAAAAAAAAGCATACTTTTCATAAAAAAAAAAAGTTTCTAAGGGACCTCTTTTGTCAGAGTAATTGTCCTTCCAGAATGAAAAGGCCCAGCTGTTAAACTGAGCAGACCTGACCCCAGATCACTGGACAAACAACTGCCCACAAAAAAAAAATCCCTTTCTTCAGAGGACAGTCAGGGGGCAGACAGACAAAAGAAGTCACACTGAATGGCTTTTCATTAATTCCTCCATGTAGCACAGCAGAAAGCAGTCGTATGAAGAGCGCTATCCTTGGCTTCACTCCTTGGCCCTGCAATAAACCGCAGCAATTCTAATACACATGGAACTTTTTTTTTTTTTTCTTTACAGGTGAGGTGGTATCCAATCAAATTTCTCCTAACCAGTTACACAGGATTTAAGTGAAACTAAAGTGACAGTAAACTTGTCAGCAGCAAACCCCCACCCCCAGCTTTGTTTTCCTCCACACTATATTTCTCAGGTACCTGCAAATTTTATGAGCTTCCAGATAGACAGTCCAGCAGAGCTAAGTGTCCCTTTAAAACAAGCCTGTGAACTCCACTGGCTGATTTGATCAGCTTTTACAACATAAAACAATACACCCTTACAATTAGAATACATGATATACAGCAACCTGGAAACACCTTTTTAAAATCACACTCTGAAACACTGATGTATTGAAATGTGCCATCTATTTTCACATACACAACCTGCTGCTAAATAACATTCGGTTTTACCATTAGCAATCTGCAAAGTAATCCAAGGCTCATTAACTTGACTTTTACTACTACTGCTTTTAAATGGCTGTGCCTATCGGATATTATGCTATTTTAAGTGCTAGCATTGAAAAATATGGTCAACGTGGTAATGTCAATAGTAAGGTTAGAAGCTATTATCATAGTCATCTGAAGTAGCCCAGTAAGAAATGCAGTTTGATGTTTATTTTGAAAACAAGGTATTTTAGGTCACCCAGAGCAAGGGTTGTGTTTTGGACCAATACAGTGCACTGTAGGCCCCATTCCCAAGAATCCCATTTCCACCTTTTAAGGAAAGGAAATAAACAAGTCACTTCCTGTCCACAGTTTACAAGGAAGATTAACAATTAACAGACTTAATCCTTTTCACTTTCTGCTTCCTTTGACCTTAACAGATATCAGCAATTCATTTTTCCTCCCACTGATAAATGCACAGCTTTTGTGAATTCAGCAAAACTTCAATCTACAGGTAGACTCTGAATAAAATGAGATTCGAGTTTATTTGTATATTGTGTGTTCCAAGCTTAGCGAATACTGCGACAAGTATTTTGTTTGTTTGCTTTTTAAATTCCAACTTCAGGGAATGTTTTCTTTGTTGAATACTGTTTATATTTTGTTTTGTAGTTAGCTTGCCCTGCTGTCATGAATCAGTTCAGGTTCTGCTAGATATTTACTTAAGCCTGGCTTCAACTAAACAGTTTTGTTCCTCACAGCTAACTCTTGAACAGAGTCTCACTGAGACGCAGACTAACTTTCTTTAACTGCCAACTGTACAATGTAACGCTTGGTCAAGGTGCTTACAGTACCTAAACTCTTAAGTTTCTCTGAAAGGGAATGTGGAAACTAAAGTAAATTCTTGAATGCATGGGTGAACAAAGAGTCAGGCCTTGGGGCTTGCAGGGGGGAAGTGTCCCAGAAGACCTGCTCCGACGTCCCCTTGTGGTAATGCTCCTTGGCCTGCTCACATATACGAAGCAATGCATTCCAAAAGAACAATTCATGACAATCACTTTGTGAGTCTGCGACATGAAAGCTTCAGCCAATGAATGGGGGTCATCTGCTCTTTATCACTGGGGTAACCCACATCCCGGACAGTTTCTAACCTTTTAGACCTGTAGCTCCCTCATTTGCACATGAATAACCACATTTTCTGCCACATTGTAACTTCTGGGTTCCAATCGCTAACTTTAGCAGCAAAGGCATTATGTACCCCTTCCCCCCTTGTTCTCAGACCCTAGACTATTGGATGGATTAGAGAATTAGGCTTCCAAATGCAATGTTGGGCATTAGACTTCTGAAGAAAAAAAATGATCATCTCACTGGCCAAAGCTTAGCCACGGAAAACTGAAAAGAAAATGATAGCACCCTGCTGGTAACTCATGATAGACTACCATTTCCTTTTTAAAGCACAGAAAGCCAATTTAATGCTCAGCAATATGTTAGGTCTTCATCTTTTTCTCTGATCAGCTAACATTTAGTTTCAGATACCTGCAGAACGATTCACAACAGTGAAAACTATACTAGGGTTTTGCATATCAAATATTTTCACTACAGATTTAAAGAAAAAAAAAAGTATGACTATTTGGTATTAAATAGAAAGCAGAAATGCTTTCGCATTACTGTTGGCAAAGACCATAAACCTAAGAGGGGCATGGTGAAGTTTGTTTTTTGGGGTTCTTCTTCATGTTTAAATGCCCTGACTCAAGGCAAAGCTCACACAGCCATGTAGAGCCTGACTGAAATGAACTTTTGAGGTCTCAGCTCACCCCCTAGTGCACTGGGGTTACACGCTGCATTTCACAGATGGAAAGTACAGCACTTGTTTCTTGTGCTTTCTTGTTACTGTAATGGACCTTGAGGCCCATTCATGTCAGCCCCTGACCACTGGTGACCATACATGTGAATCATATTCCATTTGTGGTCCATAACCCAGTGCAGAGTTGCACGAAAATAGATGCACTGTGTGTCACACATAGATTCGGAAAACAAAAAAAACCAGATTCCCTGCTTAAGTAACTTACTTGCTATAGTAAGGCGGGCTTTTTGGCTCAAAATGGCTCCATATTTGTTTTGCGCAAGACACTGGTAGAAACCTTCATCGGATTTGTCTCCTCTTCGGTTTTCCACCTCTGCAATGTAAAGGGAGCCATTGGACAGGGCATATACTCGCTCGTTTTCTGTAACTTTTACTCCATTTTTGAGCCACGTCATTGACACAGGTACTTCTCCACGGGCTTGACAGTCCAAAATCACAGGGTCCTTCCTCAAAACCATCACGTCGTGTGGCTCTTTGATGAAAAACAGCTCACTAAAACACAAAACACCTGCAAAGAGAGAAGGCACAGTACAGTAAGTAAGCAGCAAGGGAATCAGTAACGCACAATTGAATTTCTTGCCATGGTTCAGCATGAAAGGTCAACTGAAAGGCTGAGTTTGGAATTCAGCCACCCAAGTGTATATTGTAACAGGACACTGCAATCATACTTGGATTTCAAGACTTCGCTTTACACTAATTTAATCCAATTAGTATGCACATAAACTGGCTGAACAAACTATTGGAACCTACATTAAGAAAGCCAGCATACTTTGCTCAATGCATTCATTAAATAAAACATGTTTTTGTTTCAGCATCACCTGGTAAGGAGCAGCTTTTGGCATGTTAAAAACAGTGCAGTGGTATAAAGTTTCACAACAGTGTCAGAAATAGTTTAAGGAAATAGCTGGCACCACAACTGCCACACTGGGTTTGAATTCCTAGAATTTTTCTTAAAAGTTTCATCACTTAGTAAGGAGCGTTTGGGAGCAAACTGTTTGCTAATTTTACAGGGTTGTCAAAAGGGATCTTGAACAGTGCAAGCAGTAAAAGTCATATTTTACGAGGAGCCATTAGAAAAAAAACTACCAAGGTAGGTCAGTAGCTTCTTTTTAGAAAACAGTGTCTTAACAAGCTGGAAAGACACCACGTGGATGGGAGTCCTGCTCTGTGCCCAACACGCTGCAAATGAAGCCAATCATTGCCTGTTGATTTTCTTTAACGAGCTGTATCACGCGGTTTAAGACATGTGGGGGAAATTGCAATTTACAAACTGCGAATAAACAAAATATATTCGTTTGGCTTTGAAATGTGTGGGAAACATTAACACCCTATTGATTTCACGATTGTGTATTCCCGTGGAACAATAGCATGCACAGTAGCCTACTACTGATGATAGTAAGCCAATGTATGTACAAATAACTGCAGTTTTTACTCGAAATATATATTAAAATAACTATAAAATTAGCGTAATAAATGGACGCATTTTTATTAACATGAGTAAAAAAAAAACAGTGCAACCTAAAGTATTAGAGTACCTACGTTTGTTACGCTATTACATTTATACTCTCAATTAAAGGTCTGTTTCGTAGGTCAGGCGCACACGCTGGAAAGCACGATGTACTGTTTCACATCAAATCCCGTGTGGAAAGCCAGCAATTCAATCTCGCTACAAATCCCTGAAAGATTTGCAAGCACGAATTACAGGCTTTCGTTGTATAAATGAATAACACCACCACTTTACACATAACATGCATAACCCAAAATCAACTAAATCAATAGAAAATCAATGCATTTGACCTGAACAAGATTAGGCATAAATTAAGGTTTCACTGACCCCGATTATAATGTTAATGTTACTTTTAGGTAAACGTACACGATTATTGCCGGATCTGTGAAACTACCCTACAGCCCTAAACGCTTTATTTATAAAATAAATAAATAAATAAAATAAATAAATAAAAATATACTGCGACTCAACACACAATGGCCCAGAATATGTTTGTTACCTATAATACGGTCACTAATGTAAAAACTGCCAATTGGGGAAAATAAGAATTCAATCTATAAACGTATACCACACGAAATGCTTTAAAATGATGTAGATTCTATTAAAATGTAGATCATTCCGGAACTAATAAAAATCACAGTGGAATCACTTCTTAGTCATTAACGTTTGGTTTTTTAAATTCTGTATTTATTGATTCATTCACGGTACAGTAATATACTGTAACTAATCAGTAAAACGAGAATTTCCAAATATTATAGACACAGTGGAACTCAAAGGACCATCATCAGGACATAAAAATGCATTCACATTATTTATGCTAATCAACCGCCAAGGCATGACACGTTGAGAATTAAACTATTAATCTCCCGAACGTTTAGTACCTCGGAGTTACAACAACGACTAGTACACCGAGGCTTAAAAACTCATTTCAGAGAACATGCATTTTGTTTATTCAAATCAAACATCATTAAAGTAAAGCAAAGTAACACATGCAGTGTCAAGCACGCCGATCCCTCTGAATAAGCTACTTTCAAAAACAAATTCCGAAATATATCCACGTGTATCACTGATGTTTTGATCAGTCTACTGTTTACTACAGTTCCTACAGTGCCCTGCATTCAAAGCTGGGGGGGCACGTGAAAGAGAAAACAGGATTTATTTTATCCAGAAATAAGACAAATGATTGCAATGGTCAGATCGGACAATAGATGACCCGAAATAGTGGTCAGCGCGGCCATTACACTGCCTTTGGACACTAAGCCTTGTCCGTAATAGACTATGTTTCAAAGTGGCCACTTCAACTAAACTGCAACTTTAAAATGTGATATTTAGCTGTGTATTATTCCAACAGCATTTGCAATCACTAATGCAAAGATGCGATTTGCTGTTAAAACATGCTGAAAGAAGAGGCCAGCGAAAGGGGTAAAGGGACATATCCGATGGTCAGTTCGGCAGTTCACAGATGTATATTTAAAATATATCTATATTTACAAAACCTAACAATATTAATTCACGTACCTGAAATCGGAATAAATACTGCAAAATACAGCACTCGCCGATATGTTATCCTTTCAAAAGACGCCATTTATTCCAATTGTTTTCGCATGCTAAATCTTACTACTATGCCTCTCGCACGTACTCGTCACTAATCTGCTTTCAACTGAGAGCGCCACTGTTCACATCAGGGACTGCTTTCCTCTCAATACCCCAAAGCGCAAGGACATTTCATCCCATCCCATTTCCCACCTCCGCAGCGCTATGTTCTGCGGCATCACTGAAAAAAAGGAAGAGTTCAAAAAAAGGAAGAGTTCATCCGCCAAATGATGAGAGCCAAGAACTACTTTTATCTGGCAATTTACAACCTTCCAACTTTTAAGGTTAGGTTTGTAACACGACCCTCCGTACAATTTGCGAGCTCTGTGTTTCCCCAGTTGACTTGACTTATTTTAAACACATTCTTGAGGGGATGTAAGAGAAGCAGGCTGTTCAAATAAGTGGAAAGAGCAAATATAGAAAACTGGTCTGCAAAATAGTTTCTGTTGCCTAACTCGGTACATATTTTTTTTACACGTTGCATTGTGTTTACTGACTGTAAAACAACATACAACATGAGCTATGTAGGCCAAGTGCTTGTTAATAAAGTTTTTGAGCTGGCAGTACATCTCTTGTTGACTGTTGCTGTCAATGCCTCCACCAGCCTCTAAATGGGTTTAACCAGTGCAGAATGGCAGGTGCGCCCATGACAGTGAGGTAGATAAATAAATAATTGAACTAAACTGAGGCCTCAGTTTGGTGTTCCAGTTGGTGCAAGACAATCAGAAATTCATTTGATTGGGAGGCAACAGAATCAATTAAAATAATAATAAAAACAGGTGTTTTCTTAAAATAAAATATAGCAGGAGAAAGAAATCAGTTAAAATAGCACAAGAGAAAGAGCAAATTTAAAAATGGGTTTAGGAATTGTGTTGTTCTTTTGGAATTTTCTTCCAATTTCACTTAGGTCAGCAGCTTCATTAATGTTTAATTAAGAAGCGGCTCTTTTATTTTGTAACCTCTCATGGCTGCCCAGATGATGAGAGCCTTTGTTAGTTTGTTAGGTGTCATGCATGGTTTAAATATACCGCATTTGTTTTATAACCTGCTGTAAAAAAAAGACTTCTGTGGAATGTCTTGTTAATTGAAATTAGATCAAGGGGTTTTATCTTGTGAATGCTTTAGAAATAATTCAAAGGAATCCTGAAGAAAAGTCACACGTCCTGGGTTTCAGAACTCCCCCCATCAGGTAAGTAGTATATACGATAATGATCAGGAGTCAGAGTACTCAAGCCCCTGGCAAATAAGTCTTTACTCCCCTATAGCTGGAAAACTCCTAATATTAAACTTACAGATTTAGCAGAGGCAGCTTTGTGGAGAGCAGCAATAAGCATACATTCCCGCAGAAGTTTCTTCAGTCGTTTCAATTGGAATTGCTAATTAGACTAATCAACACCACAGACCCCCACCTGGGTTTTTCTCACCTGCTTGCTGTGGAGAGCTCAATACTAATGATTTAATAATCATTCCGTGCAGCTTTAGTTGGAGGTCCTGACTGACCCATAGGGGTAGCATGACAAACTTTGGTAATGTTCTATTCCATGGGTGGACAACAATCAGATTGGCTTGTCTGTGCCAATGCCCTGCTTCAAGCAAAGTCCAAGGGGGCACGATGCTGTCAGACAGGGGTTGCCAAAGTTAGCCCCTTCCAGACCTGGTCTTTGTTTCATCCCTGTTCTAAATAATTGAATGGAACTAATCAAACCTCAATCCAGACCCTAAGGTAGGTAAATATTTTACCTGTTAAACCTAGAGTGGAATGGCCCTCCAGGACCATGCTTGGACACACATGCTGCAGGAGGTACCTTCATCAGATGTGGCTACTTGTGGAAATTAAATATCCAATAGCACTCGTCCTTCAGGTGAGACGTAAAACCGAGGTCCTATTGTAAGTGACTCTGCAGCAGCAGTTGTGAAGCATAATTCACCCCCTAGTCTCTGTAAGTCACTTTGGATAAAAGTGTCTGCTAAATGACTAATTAATAATAATAATAATAATAATAATAATAATAATAATAATAATAATAATAATAATAAAATAAGTGCATGGTTCTAACCCTCAGTTCCATGGTCAAATTCCATTACAAGTTTCAAAACTATTCTTCAATTCCTGCTATATGAAGGGGCATCTCATAAATCTTTGTATTCACTGCAATATGTTCTGTAAATTGTTAGTTGTAAATTTTCAAATTCCTTTCCAAACATTTTTATTACCCAAAGTCTTCTTTGATGGCTGCCCACCAGAACCCCCCGAAAAGGAGCGAAAAGCTCCACAGAAATAGCTGTTTGCTGACACATTAGTTCACTTCATTTTCTGGGAATCAAAGAGAACATTTACAGAACAAGGATGTCATGCATTTAATAAGTGTGGTGGATTTCAACAGGCTTCACATTTTTCAGTGTATGTATGAATCTATGATGTGGTGTGTTTTGTTGTCATTTTTATTTGTTTAAGTAATATCTGGGTTGTTTAAGACCAATGTGTTTTTAATCTTGGTAAGTTCTTTTTTTATGTGTTCAGCGGTGTGCTGGGACACACTTAGATTTAGAAGGGTTGAAGAAAGGGATGAATATGCTTTTTATTTATAGAACAAGAGAGTTTATTATTTTTCATGCTTTTGGAAAGCCACGAAAACCCCTGTTCTATTTATCGATCTGAAATATTTCCAGGTATACAGGAAATCAGAACGCTATAGTAAAGCAAACATGCAATCTGTTAAAAACTGTTTTTTGCATGCCTTTAAAGATTTATAGGAAATATTTTTGTCACTTTAGGAGTGAATTCTAAACGATTTGATTGATTCAACACATTTCTTTCTTAAGTTGTTTTTTGTATTCTAAATGTAGTGCTATTGAGTGTTTATTTGTTATTAATGATTTGTTTAAAGTATACTGAAATCTGACTGAAGAGTTTCATTTGAAATGAAAACTTCTGATTTACTTTGTTTGAGAATTACAAGCAACGTCACACATATTTCCTTGGATTGGATAACCTAGGCTAAAGCAACCAGGATCTACAGGTCAAAAAGCCTTGGGATAGGATGATGGCAGCCATCACCTTGCTACTGCTCATGATAGAAATGCCAGTGCCACTGCCACCTGAAAGTGATTTAAAATCATATGTATTAACTTCCATCAGCAGCAGATCAAGATCAATTTGATTTCAGCCCCAATTAAGCTGAGGGAACACAAAGCCACTTTGTGGCTTGGAACTTCGTTTCAGGATACTAGGTCTCAGACCACTGCCTGGCACACCAGGGGAGACTTGGGGTTTGATACAGCAAAGTTGCCTCAAACTAGGTCTCCTGGAACCAGGTTTAAAGCTACTGTTCCTGAAAAAGTGGTTTCATGTTCCCTCAGCTTTAGGATCTGGCAAACCTCAATTGCTTGAGCTCTGACTGGTTATGGATGTAACTTAATGAGTGTCTAGTGCACGTGTGAAGCAGGTTTTACATTTCGGAGGCACAATGAGGGATGTGAATAAATGACACTTTCATGGAAATATTTGAGGCTGGTGAATCATTGTTAAATAGTACCTACATACAGGTGAAGTCTGACTTTTGTGTAGTTTCCAGGTGCAGATTTGTGTGGAGCATGTTACATTTAATTATGATATACTGGATTGTAATTCAAGAGCTGGTCTGTTGAGGATGAACAGCTTTATTAAAGACTTTTGCTCATCAAAGATGGTTGGTTTTATTCCCCAGGCTTTATAGATCTGAGATCAGCTAAAGGTTAAATGAGCCAGTATTTTGTGCTGAGGACACCTTGATTATTGGTATAGCTAAGCTAGGAATATGCGCTTTGGGCTTTTTCAATTCAATCCATTCCAGTCCTGGACCTTGTTCTAACCAAGTCCTTAGTTATCAAACTGAGCCTTTATCCAGAGCCAAGGTGTTCCATTTGGTGTTCAACTAAATTATTAAGACCCTGGTTGGAACAGGATACTGAAGTAGTCACATATGAGTATTACTGGTCTATGCCAATCCGTAATACTCATTTCTTCTAACATGATGTACACAGTTTAAAATAGAGATAACGGAGAAGGATTTTAATTTAACCATTATTACTAGCTGTGTCAATACTGGACACAGAACCATCAGAATTGGGGTCAAGTGAGCTGATCATATTGACAGAATGATTGTTAAAGGAACTGCACGTCAGTTGCTACTGATCTATAAGAAACATAATCTCCCAATAGATCACATTTCTTGCTGCATGCCCATAATTAGCCTGGATTTCAGGATCTAACTTCGAGACACATTACATCATTAAGTCATTGATGTAAAAACAATTGCACAAAGTAAGGCAAAGCCATGCCATTATCATGACGTACATGCATAGCAAGAACATGTTTATTAAGGTTATCCCCATTCTTTGCTCATGTTCTTAATGGATACGTTGAAGAAACAAAATCTACCCGAAGAGAATTAACTTAAAAGAAAGGAAACGACCACTAAAACAAAGCAATGGGGCAGTGCCTCAACATGATGGGGATTTTTCAACAACCATTCGTTGCAGGTCATTTGAAGGTGGGCAGGAGAGCTGTTTGACAAACAATGCACAACAATTAAAGTGATGCATGATAGTGAGGGCATGTAAATAGAGGGCAGCATCTCTCAAACTGGGGGGGGGGGTCATTTGGAGAAAATTGATGGTGGCTGGACAGCTGCCAACTAAATGCAGATATTGATCTGCCATTTATTTTTATTGGGAATGTGCCTTGTTGAACAGAAGTTCATTCAGCAGCAGGACAATGACCTCAAGCATAATTACTGATATGGTCAAGACTAATACTAATCATATAAGCTGCACAAATATATACATGTTTAAAACATGTAAGGGTAGATAACAAGATTAAAACATCTTATCATTATCATCAGTGGCTATAAAAGGCATTTCTTACGGGTTGAAATGGAGACGTCACGGATTTAGGATGATTCAATGAGTCAGGAAGCTTCTTGGTATAATTTATTTGAGCATTTTCTTGTTTTCTCAATGTAGGAAGTGCTTGCCTTCCTAATACCAGCCAAACATGCATGTTCTAATGTATTACTTTTTTTTTTACATAACACAGACATCTAAACAATTATTTGACAAACATTTCCCACACATCTCTTCCACAGTGTCTTCCTATGGTAGGATGTGAGTATTTTTATATCTGATTGCACTCCTCATAAAGGCCACCCCCCGCATTGACCACTCTGCGTCAGTCCCTTTAATATAAAGACAATCTGAAGATCTCCTAGTATGACCAACTCTCTAACATGTTACTGTCTTAATAGAAGGATTCCACACTAGCCTACGCGATAAGTGCGGTTTAAATGACCGTCAGAGAATAAGGTATTTACAGCCTTGGTAGGGTTTAGACATTTTCAGCAGTGACTTGGCAATGAAGGATATGGAAGCTTTGGGCTGAAGGTTCACTTTCAGATCAGATCAATATTGAGTAAAAGTCATTACCATGTTATGAATGTTCAGGGGCTCCTGTGAAATGAGTTCCGGTAGGCTTAAGCCTCTTCCTATTGGACAGATGTCACCCTAAGAAAAGCCCCAACCCTGATGACCCTTACAGCCACTTTTGTTGCTTTACAGAGTCCAAGGATTTGAATGGGATTGTGTTTGACCTATCACCTAACCCCGAGAGGGTGGTCCCTACAGGGCAGGGCTGAGGCACATTTGGTGGGGGAGGATTGCATGCTCTACCTCCTGTGTGGATTTGGGGTTTTCAACACCCTTACATTATTACGTATTTAAATACAACACTGTTTAAATATATGTTGTTTTAAATGTTCCTCTGAGAAACACATTCTATGGAAATACATAGCATGTTTTTCTTGTATTCCAATCGAAATTCAGTAGTTCAAATGGAAAATAATAGCAATTATCCTCCTTTAAAGTAAAAAAGAAGAAATTGAATAGACTTTACAACATTTGTTTTGTAAATGTTACCAACAGCAAGCATATCTGCTAGCTACAACTTTTCATGTTGGCAAACTGTTTAATAGTTGGAAAACCCATTGTCATGAGGAGTGTATATATATATATGTTTAAAATTAAAAGCAATTTATAAACACAACACAAACACAAGCACGTGCGTGAAGCAGCTACAGCCTATTCATTAAGACGGAGAATTATCACCACGGGCTCGTTTTATTTAGGTCGAAGCTGTTTTAAGATGTTTGGTTTTGGTGTAAAATTGGGTTGTAAAAAGGTTCATTTTGGGGCGTGAATGCATTTACGAACCTCCTACTGTTTGACACTGAAAAGAAAGTACATCAAATAGATGCAAGCATGAACCGAGTTATGTGCAATCCAATTTAATGGAAATGAAAACGTCAGTGAAGGATGAATATTTTAATATATTATATCCTATCCCTTAAGCGCCACCTTAACCGTAGGAAAATGATTGCGTGCAAACAGTGTCACTACACTCGCACGTGACTCACCGTGTTTTTAGTAAAATGATGCTTTCTATGCCAATACGGACGCGTAGGAAAATCACATATCTCTCTATAAAGTGATGCAATTCGTGTTGCCCTCGATTATTAAAATGTGTATGTAGCGTTAATGGAGTGGTCTTTGTTTCTAGGATACATGTGGCCTCTTTACCATTAGATCGCTTTACCATTATTAAGACAGGAATAGTCCTACTTTACCCTTGGGTAATAGCGGTTGAAGTAATTGTGGGTTCATAGCGGTTGTGGGTTCTGGTATCGATATGAATGCATGGAGAAGCAGTAGGGGGAAGGGTCGAAATGACACGCATTTTTAACTATGCTGACGATGTGTACCAATTATTAAAAGTTAAAACAGTTCTCTTCTTTTTCTTAAGGTAACAATAGAAGCTACAAATAGTTCTATAGAAGGTTTCCAATATGTTCCATGTTTATGCACATTCCCTGGAAGTATTGCAATTTCTTTATCTGGTGCAAAACTGTGAGTAGGATCATTTCATGAAAGCGCTAATTAGGAAGGTGATAAACAGAACTGTCTGGCAGTTGAATTCAATAGAGAAATGACATTTACTACATTTATTGTAGAATCTATTTTTAATTACTAAAATAATAGAGAGACGCCATCACTGCACATTCTTCATGTAAATGTCAAGAAAATTCTGCCACCTTGTGTTACAGAATAGTATTGAAAAATGTTGAAATAATTCCAAGGGTTCACCTGCGAAAAAAGCAGCCATTGGACCACTCCGTGGTATCACTACTAAACCTAACAAACATATTCAGCATTAAATAAATACAATAAATAAATAAATACCAATTTAAATGTAAATCTTTTTTTTTGTTTGTTTGTTTTTTTTGTTTTAAACATTATTCTACCACAGATAAAGTACTCAACCAAAAACATACAAATTATGTCTAAATATGAGTACCATTTTTTGGATGAAACTACATGATTATGAGTAAATTAACTTTAAAAAAGAATGCTCCAGTAGTTAATCAAGACTAGTATTTCACAATACAGTACATGTCACATGGCGCAAAAATGCTTTTCTTCCCATAGAACATTCGTTTTCATAGCTGTACAGCAGAACCACTACCCTCTAGTGGCTGATCCTGGTCACTGCCACTTCATAAAAATTCAGTAATTGTACTTACTGTTAGTGATGTATACAGTAGGTCCTAATCCAACACATGGGAAGGAATTAATAACTTGGAAACGACTGGAGAACCAATTTATGGCCACAGAGCTGCAAAACATTACACATGTGGAGGGTATGCTTATGAAGTAGTTTTGCATGTTTGATTTTGAGTTTTTAATCAAATGTGGCACAAAGATTAGTTTGGGATATTTTTCTACAGTAGAATTTCAAAAGTATTCTATACATATATAGAATATGTTCTGTTGTAATGTGAGTTTCTTTCTATGTGGTGCGATGTTGTGTAATATCTTCTATACAAACACACAGAGACTCAATTAGAATTCATCTTTATTTTGTCAGTCAGTGTTTCCACGAATCACTTCAAAATATGCCACAATTTACTTTGGCATGCCGTTATGTAATGTTACATTTATACAAGGTAATGGAATAGATCATTCCAGGTTTTTACAAAAAAAATATTTAGTATTAGTCAGAATATCACTTTATATACTGTAATAAACACTTCTGTGATATTTACACTTTTTTTTTTTTTTTTTTTTTTTAAAATCTCACAGGACAGTTATAAGACCCCTTGATAACCAAAGCAGTAATTGAGATATATCTATTTACAGTTACAAATATTAAAGGCATTGCTATGTAACAGTCTATGTTTTGTAAATTATGCTTGGAGAAAAAAATAAGTTATTTGATGTGCTTATATTAAAGAATGTTTCAATGTAAATCTAATCCTCTCTTACATACAGTCTCTACTCAGAAGGATGTTACTTTGTTAGTCCTAAATAATACTTTACAAAACGAAATATTCTGGTAGGAGTAATGATTGCCAAACGAATAATTAAACATACGCAATATATACATTAAAACAACAAATAATTTACAGATCAATGTAAGAAAATGTAAAAGTGCTCATAAATCTTCAAGACTTGAATTACAATGGAACCAAACAGTGTGTGATTTTACTCATTCAAGATAATAATAATAATAATAATTAAACACAAGTAAGAGCGCTTACAGTTTTTGGGAGAGTTGCTTGTAAACATACTAGACACTGTAAACCTATTTGCATTGCGAATCATTCAAAAACGATTTCAGAATGATAAAAACACAATGACAACACATTTGGGCATACTCCATTTTTAAAACAAAAATGAAACACAAGTGTACTTTTTGTGTGGTGTAATTATGAGAAGGGAAAACGAAAGCTGTCCACTCCTGTGTTGAAGAACAAGAGCAGTTATTCCAGATAGAGGCATACAAAATGAACTGGTTTAACTTTAGAATAAAATAAGCCATTCACTATGTATAAATTATTTACAATCTGTATATTTAAACTTTAAGGTCTCTTCACAGAATTATATTTAAGAAAATGTATAACACATATCTTGTTGCAAGCACAAAGGTTAGGGTTGAATTACGTATTACTGAGGCAAAAGAAATACAACTAGTAACCCACCCTCAAAGCCACTAACTGCACCCTTTGGATGCCTGTAAACGTTGCAGCTACAACAATGAAAATGCATGCTCTTAAAGTAACCTAGTAATGTAATTTACCCCCCAAAAAGATCTTTCAGTTGGAATATTCTGAGGTGCCATCCCTGACAAACACCCATTAACCAGGAGCAGCATTGCATACAGTGACAGCATGTTTATTTCTTTCTCTGTATCACTGTCTCAAACACAAGTAAATGTGCCAGTAGAATAAAATGTATGTTTCAGGTCCGGAATATAATATGCATGATATGTATGAAGCCTATACTGAACCCTGAATTCCATGCATGAAAACATGTTTAAAAGCAAAGCAGTGAATATGTAACAGTATGGCTTACATACGGCACAGACTATGTCAGCAAAATATATATATATATATTAACATTCCCAACAGTTACTTGAAAAACACATTGAAGGACGTACAATAATGATTACTTTGCTCCTACCAGACCTGTGTATTTTACAAACAGTAAAGCTTGTAAACTTCATACAGATTCTTCATGGAAATCTAAATAAAATGTTAATTATTTCCACCCTGAATAAAATAATAATAATAAAAAAATAGGACAATTTCCAGGAAATCATAGAAACACAAATAAGTTAAAAAGTTGCTTTAAAACTCTTGGTGCCTTTATTTTCTGGAATTTGAAAAATCAAGTCCCTAATAACTGTTCTCTGTCCTGAGTACCAGTACACTGCTGAAGTGTCTCTTGCAGGAATCATCTTTTATAGAGGGTTTCGTTAGGTATTTCAATGACGATATATATCTGCAGCACGGGCCACCTTGACTGCTCCTAATCCACTCCATCAAATCCCTGTGCATTTTCTATTGCCATGTGAAGTTTCTCTCGCAAATCCTCAAATGATTCATATGGAGGCAAATCCAAACGGTTGAAGCTGAAAAAAAAAATATATATATATATATACACAGTAATGTATTAAGTTATACAGCGGTAATGAGAAAGTGAAAGATTGAATTGTTTCTACTAGTGTTTAACTTACCAAGTGTGAGCTCTAGGTAGTTTGTCAGGTGTTCCCCACTGTTCAATGGTAAACAGCTGTGGTCCATTAGATCCTAAATCATAAAAAACAGTTAGCTATTGTATATCTTGGTAGAGGAACAAGGAGAAAAAGTACCCACTGTTGTGCTAATATTTTTTCTTTCTTATATGCAGTCTACATAAAGTACTTGCATAATGCAGGACCAAAAACGAAAGCCAATCATACTGGTCATTTCCAATATAATGTACAGTGCTATTCAGTGTATAGGAATGTTTAAGTTGCACTATTGAAGCAAAGAGGTAGATTAGGTACTGTTCTAAATATACTTTACAGTTGTTCAAACATTGGGTCTGTGATAAATTGACTTTGAACTACTAGTTTCAGAAAGCAAGCACATTTTACTTGGTAATTTTCCAGAGGAGAGGTAATTCAGCTTACCATACAACTCTGCAAAGCCATTCATGGGCACTCGAGACGTGCCAGTGACAAACTGCAGCAGTCGGATGCGTTTCTCTGCATCCATTAGTAGCACCGTCTAGAACATGAAAGGGACAAACATTTAGTTTAAACATATATTTGTATAGTTCATACTTAACAATGTTTCACCAAATGATACTCTGCCGTGGCTAGTTCCCATGAGACATACGATGGTGTGTCATACGAAGATTAAACACTTGGCTTGTTTTAACTCATGTGCCCCACTTCTAATAAATAGACGTCAAAGTTTTAAGAAAAAGAACAAAAAACGTCAAGGGTTACCTTCCAGAACCACTGTATGACAGGCTGTGTTGCACAGTAGCCATTCTTGTATTTTGTGTTTTCCCTCCAGTCATTCACATCAACATCTCCAAGTCCACACATTAGCAGCTTCACAGAATACAAATAACAAAATGAGTGACACTAGAGTGCCAAGAAACTACATCATACGCAATACATTCTTAAAACACAACAGGTTACCTCTAATTCATTTTCATCAAATATTTTGATGAGATCCAGAGGTACTAATTCATAAAATCCCTGAAATAAAACAAAAGGTAAAATTAGGACATATGGATTTGCATGGGTTAATACAATAGATAATACAGAAGCGGAACAATAAGACATGCAGTTAGAATGTCCAGCACTCCATGTTGAACTAGGATACATTCTTATAAGCTAGGGTTATTGTACATTGAAGCACGTTTAATAATGTTAGTTATGGGCGCTACATACACCTCCCTTCATGTATCATGAAAAATAACATCCCCGTGACCTACATCTAACATGTAAAAAAGTGACAAACATGGATGGACAGACAGGACAAGGTTCCTCAATATATCACGACATTCTTATATTCCAAATTATTATACAGAATGTCCTAAACATAAGCAGTTCTAGATACACATACAAATATAACCCTGACATACTCATAAACAGACTGGCAGGTATCACTGTATATCTTCAGAATACTATATATGCATCCCCAAATAGGGGATAAACCAACAAGAAGTTGCCATCTAGTGGTGAAAAATGGAACAGCATATATTTATCTGTTTTTTTTTTGTTTTTTTTTTTAGAACATTTCTATAGCCAACCTCATATAGAACATTTTAAATGTAGGTTTTTAATAAATCCTGTGAAAAGTGAATATGACTCAGACTATAATGAGAGCCTTCTAAAGAATGCAGTGTAAAGATATTACAGTATTGCATAGCTTTATTACTGACCTCCTTGAAGGCAGACATCTGCTGCTGCACTCTGTTCACAAATCTCCATTGGATAACCAGGCTATCAAAGATAATGTCAGTTATTAAAAAGTTTAGGTTCTATTGCAGGCTAAATCAGGTTTGTTGATCTGATTGCAAGGCATTTTCAATCTAAAGCAGGGTTAACATTTCCACAAGGATACTTTCTTTCCATATTCCCCCGAGACAAAATGTGCATTGTATTGTTCTGATCAATGGTAAACTATTGAATGGTACTTACTGGATATACTCTTTCTTGTTCTTATTTGTCACCACAATGTCTGATCCACCCAGTTTGAGCTCATGCTGATGAGTCTGAAAGAGAACAAAGAAACTTGTGTTCATCTGGAGGCCTCTCTGTTACTGCTGTCTACAGTTGGGGGTTGTATTGTAAAAGTAGATAAAACTATGATCATTTAAAAAGTACATCAAACTTAAAAAGCTCACATGTAAGTGCATTAGCATGTAGTGCAGCTATAAAACTGTTGAATGTGGTCAACACACCTGCCCAAAGAGCTCCTCATCAACTGTAAATCTGAGGTCCAACTCAGTGGGATCATTTTCCAGAATCCACTTCAGTGAATTGAAGTATTCATTGTCCTGCACAAAAATGAAAACATGCATCCAAGTTATTTTTCTAAGCGATACTTGAATGAATGCACGGAACAGCCAGAGTTAATGAAACTTACCACCGATTCCATATCTTGCAGCGTTATTGGCTTCTGCAGCATCATCTTATAGAAAGGCCGAATGAAGAACGCTGTTGAAAACAAATGGATGCATAAACCACCTCTTTCTCCCCCCACCCCCCATGATTTTTAAAGTCATCTACAAATTACAGATTGCCTACCATCCAGGAGCTTCCCATGGTAAACGGCCATTCCAGCAACACGTCCGATAAACTTGAAATAAGACAAGTGATCTTCGTTGCACAAACCAGAATTGGGGTTAATCTGTAGGGTGTAGTTATCACTGTGAAAAAAATTCCACTGTTTAACCTCAATATATATTAGAAGCAATTAGAACCATCAGTCACAAACATGATAAACCCAGACCTGCATCCATAAATGGTACATGTTAAAATTAGACATATTTGTACATTCAGACGCCTAAACTGAAAAAGAGGCTCTCTAGATATATGCATGTGGGATATGAATATGCATATTTTCTGTCTACCAAGAATATTTACTTATCAGTAGGGCGTTTGATTTTCGGTTGAATTTTTTCCAAATTCGGGTGAATGCTTTTTTAAAAATCAAGTAGAATTATTTAATGAAAGAAATCAGGTGAAATCGGGTGGATTTTTTTTATATATAAATCAAGAAAGAATAAATAAATATTCAGGTAGAAATCTGGTTTTATTTAGAAAGAAATAAACAAATCCTTGAGCATAAAGTGTTGACAACAAAGTTGGGGTATGCAAACTTTTGATGACATCTATCTCTCTCCCCTCTTTCTCTCTCTCTCTCACACACACACACACACACACATACTTATATTCCATTCCAATCAAGATTTAGTTTGTAGTGGAGTTGCAAGTATAATTGCACACAGAACGTACGGGAAAACTAAACAACTTTACTCCATGCTGTTTTACAAAGAGAAATGATTGACTGTTACATCTAAATGCTCTTGGCTTAAACACGCACTCATAAAACAAATAACTAGGAAGAAATGTGCAAAAAAAGAAAAAACCTTAAAGCTATATTGCTGTAATTTTGAAAGATCTAAAAAAAAAAAAAAAAAAGATATATATTACACTAAGAAGCCACATTTTTCTAATAGGTAAATCAGCTAACCGTCAATGGCGTCAGTTCTGCTCTGTTGCATTTGAATTGCATGCATTTATTCATATACAGTATGTGTCTATTCAGGGAGTTTTCAGGTTTAACCTGAATGCAGAAAAAAGCATTCGGGGAGGATAAATCGGGTTAAAATCGGGTAAAACCCGAAAATCAGACACCCTACTTATCAGGCCAACAAACTGAACTGTCATTCCTTTTAAAGTGCTACTGTAACTTTCTCGGTTGAAAATGTACCTTTTGTCCGTGTTAAATAAAAATAAAAAAAATTAACAAATTTAACAGTAATGAAAAGGACTTTAACAACTGAGATGAAACATGAATTCCTCTACTTACGTAGCCGAATATTCAAACAGTCCATAATAGGGATTGAACATTTCTTTGGAAATAAGGAAGAACCATTCCCTGGCAACACCGCCATAATCCAGGCCTTTTTCATTCTCAAATTCAATCCACAGCCGTGCTTTGAGGAAGTCTGCCCTCTTGACGGGCAGCAGTCTCCTGTAGGAGTCTTCCAGGATAGCATTTCGCCGCAGCTTCATTTCAAAACGGTTAGGAATATCAGCCTGAAAAATACATCCGATATTAGAGAGCTGAGGAACTAAAAAAAAACAAAACACCTTTATTAAGACCATCACAAAGAACATGGCAAATACTGCCTTCTTAGAATGATAACTGCCACAATCACATCTAAAGTCAACACATCATTTAAACAGAAAAAATGGAAGTTGCAGAGTTTCATAATCTTAAATACATTATGGAAACTGCTTGTAAATCAAAGACCTGAAAAAGGCATGTTGTGAGCATCTGGAGTATCTAAACGTCAGGCTTTACTAAATTAGAGCAAAGTGTAATTTTGTTTTGTATTAGCTTACTGGTTTCTTCATCTTTTTTCTGAAGTACTCGTACTTCTGTTTATAATCCCTGGAATAAGGCACAGCCTATGGAAAGAAAGTACATTGTATAAACGTGCTGTCAAAATGAGCTGATAAAGTATGTTTTTATTCTGTAAAATTATATATATATATATATATATATATATATATATATATATATATATATATATATATATATATCACAACTAGAGAACATGGCTGAACACCAATTCTGTGATTTAACAGAAAAGGAATTACAAAACATAATACAAAAGAAAGATGCTCCAAACATATATATATATATATATATATATATATATATATATATATATATATATATATATATATATATATATATATATATATATATATATATACACAGACATGCTCAAATTTGTTGGTACCCTTACAGCTCATTGAAATAATGCTTCATTCCTCCTGAAAAGTGATGAAATTAAAAGCTATTTTATCATGTATACTTGCATGCCTTTGGTATGTCATAGAATAAAGCAAAGAAGCTGTGAAAAGAGATGAATTATTGCTTATTCTACAAAGATATTCTAAAATGGCCTGGACACATTTGTTGGTACCCCTTAGAAAAGATAATAAATAATTGGATTATAGTGATATTTCAAACGAATTTGTTTCTTTAATTAGTATCACACATGTCTCCAATCTTGTAATCAGTCATTCAGCCTATTTAAATGGAGAAAAGTAGTCACTGTGCTGTTTGGTATCATTGTGTGCACCACACTGAACATGGACCAGAGAAAGCAAAGGAGAGAGTTGTCTGAGGAGATCAGAAAGAAAATAATAGACAAGCATGGTAAAGGTAAAGGCTACAAGACCATCTCCAAGCAGCTTGATGTTCCTGTGACAACAGTTGCAAATATTATTAAGAAGTTTAAGGTCCATGGAACTGTAGCCAACCTCCCTGGATAGTGCGAATGGTAGAAAAAGAACCAAGGATAGCTGCCAAAGAGATACAAGCTGAACTCCAAGGTGAAGGTACGTCAGTTTCTGATCGCACCATCCGTCGCTTTTTGAGCGAAAGTGGGCTCCATGGAAGAAGACCCAGGAGGACTCCACTTTTGAAAGAAAAACATAAAAAAGCCAGACTGGAATTTGCTACAATGCATATTGACAAGCCACAATCCTTCTGGGAGAATGTCCTTTGGACAGATGAGTCCAAACTGGAGCTTTTTGGCAAGTCACATCAGCTCTATGTTCACAGACAAAAAAATGAAGCTTTCAAAGAAAAGAACACCATACCTACAGTGAAACATGGAGGAGGCTCGGTTATGTTTTGGGGCTGCTTTGCTGCACCTGGCACAGGGTGCCTTGAATCTGTGCAGGGCACAATGAAATCTCAAGACTATCAAGGCATTCTGGAGTACTGCCCAGTGTCAGAAAGCTCTGTCTCAGTCGCAGGTCATGGGTCCTCCAACAGGATAATGACCCAAAACACACAGCTAAAAGCACCCAAGAATGGATAAGAACAAAACATTGGACTATTCTGAAGTGGCCTTCTATGAATCCTGATCTGAATCCTATCGAACATCTATGGAAAGAGCTGAAACTTGCAGTCTGGAGAAGGCACCCATCAAACCTGAGACAGCTGGAGCAGTTTGCTCAGGGAGAGTGGGCCAAACTCCCTGTTAACAGGTGCAGAAGTCTCATTGAGAGCTACAGAAAACATTTGATTGCAGTGATTGCCTCTAAAGGTTGTGCAACAAAATATTAGGTTAGCGGTCCCATCATTTTTGTCCATGCCATTTTCATTTGTTTTATTATTTACAATATTATGTTGAATAAAAAATCAAAAGCAAAGTCTGATTTCTATTAAATATGGAATAAACAATGGTGGATGCCAATTACTTTGGTCAGTTTCAAGTTATTTCAAAGAAAATTGTGCATTCTTCGTTTTTTGTGGAGGGGTACCAACAAATTTGAGCACGTCTGTATATATATATATATCCTAAACTAAAAGGAAACAAGGAAGTAATTAACTCCAATCATGGCTGTCCATGATCCAACATGTTGGCAGATGGAGATATACAAGTTGCCAATTTAACCGAACAATAAAAAGAAACATAATAAAATATTATGTCATATTAAACCAATTAGGGTAATTCATTTTCTTAAATATGATACACTAAGAAAAGCAGTTGAGAAAAGTCACTATAACTATAAATCAGCATTGTTTGACACTGTGAATGTACAGTAAACATAATTACACTTACAGGTCCAGTTATTGCTGCATTCTGTAGACGTGGATCTTCCCACTGTGTAGCTTTGGTGTCTATAAATTATTAAAACAACATTAGATGATAACCTACTGAGAGGCTGATAAGGTATTGTCATTTTTTACAACATAATATACATACTATGATCAATGTAGAATATTCTGCCATCCGTATGAACTCTCTCTTCCCATCCGGGCTACAAAAGAAAAGCCAAGGTAAAACAAGCTTTCTTTTAAACCAGGACTCTAATGTAACTCTTACAAATACGTACTTGAATTCTGTATTCAAATGTAGGTCCCATTCAAGGCACCAATAGAAAAGGCAGAGTTACCCAAGTATAGTAAATCACACACATATATATACATTGTTATTGTAAAAAGTTTTATGGATACCCTTAAATAATTTTTATATGTATTCATTAAAAGCATTCAAATGAAAGGTTTGTCAGTAATATGCAAGGCTTACTGGAAGCGGCCCAAGGTCTGTAGGATCCAAGGAGGGTCGCCTTCTCATTTGAACTGGAATTTTTAATCTTGGATCCTCCTATTGGGGTGCAAACAAGAAGGAATGGATTGGGAAATGGAATGTAATTTTTTGTTAACAGTATGGAAGAATATTTGACAGAGACATTGTTGGAGGCTCTTCTGTGAGTACAGCAGTTCTGTTCCTGAAGGTCACCTACCCATGTGGTGGTTTTTGTATTGTGATCAATAAAGAAGGGTCTGCCATTGGGCGCACTACGCAATTCCCAGCCAGCAGGGAGGAATCCGCTTTCATATTTCGATTTTGGAGCCACAGAATGCTGAGGTGAAGTTTCTGGAGAAAGCCGAGGAGGGTGGTACATGGTGGGACTCTGGCATGACATGGCTTGCACTGCTTCTATTGTCGTCTATCAGAAATACACAACAGACAGTGAATGCACATTATTTTTTTACCCAGCATCAAAAAACAACTTATTGTACACGTTACTTTTTTCAGAGGGCTACGTGAATTGTTCTTAGCATTATTCATAAATAAAAGGAGAAAATATAGAATAAAAAAATACAGAAATCTGAAAAGGCCACTATACTGTAAACCCACTTTTATTCACGTGCCATCAGTTTTAGCAAGTTTCACAATGTCAATTAAATCTCTAACTTGAATGACTAATAATTGCGCAATGTACTGTATGTTATGCGATACAACCTTTTTACTGTTTGCCCTTTCAATTTCTTGGGAGAAACAAAAAAATATATATAAAAAATGTGTCAAACGGGTTTTTGACTGAGTATTGAACTCCTATTCTGATTTTAGTGATCTTCTTTCTTCCTTATAACAGATGCCAGTTTCACTGCAAGGCACAATATATACTGAACCATCTAGTGTCCGTATCGATTCTTGCACTGGTATGTGCTTTAAAAATGTAAAATCAATTTGCACGATGCACAGTGCATACTACCTGAATGACCGGGCGCGTCCATGTAGTTGTTCTGCTGTTATGATTTACATAGTATATTCTTCCTTTACTATCTTGCTTTTCTTCCCAACCTGCTGGCAGCCCTGATGAAGTGGGCAATAACTAGCAAAGAGAAACATCCCAAATCATATAAAATTACTGAAATAAACAAAAACACAAATACACGCAGCAGTAACACAAAACCAGTGCACCCCATTCATGCTGAAAAGAAAAGAAAAAAAAACAGCTGTTTGGGATTTTCAGATTTTGTACATAAAAAAAATAATAAATAAATAAATAAATAAATAAATAAAAATTAAAAAATTAAATGTGTAGAGATGCCATCTCAAAGTTTCATTTTTTGCACTTTAACCTGGTTTTCTTTCATGCAAGGTACAAGCAGAGATTAACTTTCAGTGCATCTAAAGCCCGTTTCGGACGGGAGTGAAACTCAGCACATGAAACAACCTACTCTGCGTCACAGACGACCCCCTTTGAAATGTATTCCAATGTAAAAAAGACATGTAGGTTTCTCTTTGAGAAATGTTACACCACTGCCTCTACTTTTTAAAAACAGCACCAAAACCTGATAAATTACAAGTTGAGATGTCATGTGATTATTTAATCCAATCGGAATAGGGCATGTCATTGTGAAAGAGGCCTTCCAGCATCAGGCTCCATGAAATACAAATTAAATAAGCGAACGCCTTGTGGCTTGAAGCTCTTTAGGGGAAGACATGCTGCCTAACCGAACAAGCACAAGATTATGTGATGGCTCATAAACATCCCGGTTTACAGTGAATAGCTCATGTAATTTCATACTCAGACCACCACCTGTCCCTGAATTCATATCCCAGTGGAAGAAAAGTCCACATGTGAGAGTTCACCGGATATTCTCAGCAGCACAGAGGTGGTCAGTGAATGTGGTGAGTTTTAGTCCCATCCGAATGGGGATTTATTTTTGACGACACCCAAGAAAAGAATGTAGACACTTTAAATAACCTGTCTGTCTTCGCTCAAGAACTGGTTGCACGTTGTAAAGAAATTAAGTGTCATTCTTGTTTGTTATTTCCATCAAGTGGCGTCTAATTAGACAATGATTTGTTGGTAAGACTAGCATTATGATGACAAAGTCCAAAATATGATTGTTTACCTAGATGCCCTTGAAGTAAAGGCAGGAATTCCCATGTGTACATACCACAGGATGTGTAGGCTGCTCTTCAAGTGTAACTGTCTGTGCACTTCCCCTTCTGCTCGAATGGCTCTGAACCTGTTAAACAGAGAAACACGGATGACACAAAACAGAGAATCGAAGAAAAACAAACTTTGTGTTTATTATTTAGGAAATAATTCATTCATACAATTAAATATTGGTTATTAAATGGTTGGTAGTTACTAGTAAAACCTGCAATGGATGCAACGGGAGTCCTATTTCAATTCCATTTTATTTGCCAGATGAATTTATTTAAAGATAGCTTACCGTGATGGAGCTGTGTCGGCTCAGTTCATCTGCAAGAGGAGTCTGAATATCACAAACACTGTGTTCAATGGGAGAGTGAGGTGGTGGAGGTGACTGCTGGCTGTGGTTATTATACAGTGTAGTCTCATCTTCGGTTATTATTTCCCAGCTCTACAAGAAAATAAAAAAATATTATTTTTTTTATTTTAAAAGAACAACAACGTTGTTTTAATTAGAGTACACATTCAATCTTGTAACAAAAATCTCTGTCAACAGAACAGGTTGCAATGTTTAATGGAAAGGTACCTAAACAGGCCTGTGGCACAACACAACCCTATCTATGCATCAATCCCACTTACATCAGGAGACTCTCTTCTCTCATGACTTGCTGCTTCAGATATCTGCCGGCGATTAGTAAAGGCATGATGTGCTTCATGGTTAATAGTTTGCCGTTGTTCTGCCTCTGCCTGACTGTCCCTAGAAACAGGCACAACAGAAAACTGAATATGAAAACAGTCCTATGAATACATAAACAGCCTCCTTCTTTCTAAATTGCTTTAATACATGGAAATAATTAAAATCTTTTTTTCAGATCTTACTCAGAAAAACAAACTCCTTCTCAGCTGTAAGGTAATTTTACAGTATGCAGTGAGCTGAACGTCTTCCAGATTTCTAAGAGAACAGAGATTAATATCTGTGCAGGAAGTACTGAGCAGCATTTTTTTTTTCCACACATATATTCAAGTAGTTCGGTGCACACTGGCTGGCTGAAAAGCTTTAACATTAGTAGGGACCTACATTTTGTTTTCCAGACATGCAGGATACATTTTTGCAAGCACTGTAAATAAACAATTGGATTTCACTTGTTTTCTTTTCTTCTTGTAACGGTATAGAAATGGAAAAGCTTTCAGAAAATAACATACTGAACTGTGGGCCTGTGCCACTGTGTTGTTCTGGTTTCGTGGTTGACGTAGTAGGTCCTGCCCAGGTTATCCTGTCTTTCTTCCCAGCCTGGAGGAAGCACAGGAAGCTGGCGGCATGTCCCAGAGGTGTCCTGTTGGTCCAATATTTCCCAGCCAGGCTGTAAAAATCAATCAATCAATGATCAATGAAAAAAAGTTTCTGCAATGTTGACCTGTTCCTTTCTTAGAAATCCAGCACACAACACGGCTTACAATAAGGATGCCTTTACATTGTATGTGATAAATCACGTTGACATGCAGTAAAAGGGATACAACGAATAACATAAATTCTAGCATGTTGACAAATGTGCATGCCCTGTTACATAACTCTCTTTACAACGGATCTAGCAATATCTGGCCTTGACATTGTACCTTAACAATTCACTTGCCAAATATGAATCCATAAAGAAACATGTGTATCTACCAATGTCCCTTGGGACAGACTGTTATTCTTATAAACAGACAGCTTTTTAAAAATGATGTATATGGACTCAAAGACAGACAGGTGTGTACATACTATTATTTATAAGTCATATTGCACTTGCCTCTACATCTTCAGATTGTTCTCCATTGTCTTCTTCTGACCCATTGTTTTTAGGCAAGTATGTCATCTTTAGTCTAAGATGGCCTTTCACTCTGGATTTATGACTATGTGGGACAAAGCAAAAACAGTTGGCTTCTGATATCATTGTAATGGCACTGAGCACAGAGGCTTATAAGATCTAATCAGAATCCATTTTTTTTGGTCACAAAATCTGAGCAGAATTTTGTTTAGAAAGAAAAAGTTAGCTTATAATATCTATCTATTGTAGTTTGTTGTCTACACCTTACAAATAAACATTAAGATGAAACTAAAACAAATAACCATGTCTTATGGAATCGAACAACATAACATAATCCTGAGGTTTGCTACCATATGCAACTCTTTTAAATGTTAGACCAAACTGTGGTAAATTAGCAGCAAAAAAAATGGGGCTTTGATAAACAAATGCAAAAAGCCAGCCTACATGTGGAAAGCGGAAAGAAAATTGATTGATGTTTATGCATTGTAAGCTCTCATCAGTAAAAAAAAAACAAAACAAAACAAAAAAAACATGTGTTGTGAATAAAGAATAAGGAATTTTGGTAGGCTAAAATGTCTTTTTGGAGGTTTTCCTTAAGTATGAGTAACCAAATATGCACATTGACTTGCATGTTTTGAACACAACATTCTGTATAAATGCAATCAGATTGAATTCTGTTTTTCTCATTTCGAATGCAAATGTCACTGCCCCAGCCCTTTCATTTTCACCAATCAATGTAAATGCACACAACAACACACCACAGAGGGTAATGTAGTAATGTTTGACATGCATGTGAAGAATTAAAAACAACTGTATGAAATGTATAATATAGTTTGAAATCAAAGTCAGCAAAGGTCTAAATGATATCAATAATATGAAGAATAGCCAACCTTCTTGGATGAAGAAGAAAATCCTTAAATGTGTATGGCCTTTCAATGTTAGGATTTTCTGTCTGAAATAAAATCAAAGTTATTAAAAAGTATGCAAATTTGTTATGAAATAATAACGTATGTTGACTACCTTAATATTTTCATTTCCTTTTTTTTATGTAGTCAGTATCACAGTGTAGAAATTATTTCTTCTTATAAAAGGGTGTTATTACAACATTTTTCACATTTATCATAAGAATCTATAGAATTAGAAGCAATGTAAACAGAACAACAGAAAACATGTTGGATTCTCTGAACAGCACATTATCGGTCAGCAATGAGATGGGATGCTAAGATAAACCATTTTAATAATGAAAAAAACACAACATTTCTAAAACAAAACCACCAATATCTTAATATTGTCTGGAGGACTCTATAAAGCTGCCCCATGCAATAGGTGCTGCAAACATCTGTAAAAAAACATTTTTAGTTAAACTTACTGGTAACTGGTGAAGAGAAACATCAACCTGACCCAGAAAATCATCCCTGGTCTAAAAAAAACAAAAACACAAAAAAACACAAGAAAATATTTCAGTACCTTCTTATACCGCCTTCTCATTGTTGCACATTAATTGCAGGCTTGAAGAACACAAACACCTCAGAAGTATTATGTTGATAGAACAGTATAATGTTCCAATAGGACAGACAGTGAGCTGTGTATAATTACTTGATCTCACAGTCTGTACAGAGACCATTAAACACACTGCAGCTATACACTTATCTTTGTGACAAGGGCCTACATGTTAAAAAAAAAAAAAGGAACAAACATTTCATCATATTTTGTGTGTTATACATCAGTATTAAACTAGTGAATATTACTCATGACGGCAAAATAAACTACTTCGTGAAGTACAAAAACATTACTGTACAGCTGATTTCTGAAAACAAATGCTTGTTAGAAAAAACACATCAACTACTATAGTGGGTTTATAGCAAGTGCATGTACTGAATTAATGAACCCATTTCCAGGTGTTGAGCACAGCTGACATTCACCCTAAAATGTAAAACCTGTATCCGCCAATTTAAAACAGTCCATAGAGCATTAAAAGACGATATAAAAATGTCCCTTTTTTTGCATGACGTCTGAAGTGAATTGTTTATTATTATTATTATTATTATTTATTATTACTAATGTTCAGGAAACCTTCATTTCATACAGCAGTGTTGGGGAAAAGATAATTGCAACACTGACATTTTTTAGCAGCTTTTCCAGTCTAATCTCTTTTACTACCAACAAACTAAGAGGAACCCTCAGAAAGACTTGGTTTTCATATGCAAGACAATGCTGAATGAGCTAAACTAATCCACAAATGATTTCCCCTGGGTTCTGTCCATTTCAGGGGCATGCCAAGAAGAAATAAAAAAAAAAAAAAAAAAAGTAGGCGCATATCATGTGGGCTTGATTAATTTTCTGCCAACTTTCTCTAGCTAAGTTCTTGCCACTTACACTGTACTGCACAACCTCCACAATTTTCACACGCAATCACAAAACTGCACATGGTTAATGCCCTAAGAAAAATAAATATGTTTGTACACTTTTAAATAGTTGCAGTACTTGAGTAATGAAAATATTTATTGAATGGAACTACTGTATACCTCCTCTTACTGAAACAGAGCTGGTGCCAAAGAAAGCATATTCCATCTGTGCCTAGCTAGAACCCTTAATGTATACAGACTCATTAAATCAAAAAAGGCAGCAGAACTCAAGGAATCAGCGACTGTGCGTGTTATAACTGGTGGTGTGAAATGCATGTGCCTCTATTTACACAAAATGTCACAAAAAGGAGGTGGTCTGTATTTTTTTTTGTAATAAATCTGTACGGTATACATTACAATGTTTTAAAGGATTAAGACAGTGGTCCTTACAGTATTTAACTAGGTTTTGCAAAAGATTACTATCTTGGTAAATTATTGAAATTCTCTCCAAAAGCCTTTTCACTTGGTAATCACTTAATGCTACCAATAAAACACACCAGAGTACATCAGAGTAAACTGACACTGCTTCTAAGCCTAATTCTATTTTATGGATATAGCAATAACATCCCCAAACTTTGATGCATTATGTTAAACAAAGAAAATAGTCAGACATCTCTGCATTCATAAGCCGACCAAAACAAAATAGAGCTGAATTTATACCCAGGAATTGTGCTAGAATCTATCATTAAAAGAAAACCAGTCTAAACCCAAAACAGTTTTGAAATGATGTTCAGCATCAGTTACAGCACATATAAAAAAGGAGACCTAACCATTTAGCTTTATTAATGTTATTACTGTTCTACCTTTCATTGTGTTGAGAATTCTTAGGCAAATACTCCGTACAAACATTGCTGCATTCTGATTGTTTTTTTCATTTTTTTTTTTTTAATCAAATGAGGACAGCTGGTAGTTTACAGTATGTGGGCCTCAACAGAGGGGTAATTTAACAGAACATCTGGGACTTCAGATGATGGTCTTAATATTGTATGATTTTTCACTACAATCAATAGGAGCAAATAGGGACTGTAAAAAGATAAAAATAAAAAAAAGGCTTTTTTTACTAAGGCGGCCTTAAAAGCAAGGTTTTACTGAACTAGGGAACATGAATCTCTCCAGAGATCTTCGATAAGAAAATTGTTTGACGTCATTCCGTTTAAACCCTCTCGTGTTAAGGACTGATCTATTTCTTTATTCTCATCAAAACAGTGCATAATCTTTTTTGATGTGGGAGATATGAATCATTCAACTCTTAAATGAATAAATCTGAATCAATTTGCTTTCAGGTGATGTGCACTGTAAATAAATGTAAAAAAAGAAGGCTCTTTATTTATCAAAATCTACCATGGTAACTGTACGATAAAAATCTATCATATATTTAATCCACTGATAGCACATTAGTACACATACAGTAGCCATCTGTTACCCATTTGCATTAGAGCATAATTACTGTTTACCAAGCACTGCAGGGAAACAATAAGTCAAATTCCAACTGTATGCCATTAGAGAAACAGAAAATACATTAATACACTGCTAACATTCTGGATGTCAGTATAACAATGCAATTTAAACTGACTTTTGTGAAGCAGGTCCAAAAAATGTGTACTCCACAATTCAAGCAGATATTTTAAAATTCAAATATTTAACCAACAAATTCAGATATGTGTCACCATTTAAAGAATAACTAGGGGCCCTTGTCTATGACCCTAATGTATTACTATGTTTCAGTTCTATAAGTTCACCTAGATGTCTCAAAAGCACACATTACCGCAGATAATGATCATATTCAAAACGCAACCAATTGAGCCAAACATGCATGCTTTAACCCTTGACCATATGGTAACAGATCATGTACTGCGGGGTGTTCAAGGATAAATATGGGTATTTAAGACACTCAAATGGAAGCAAAGCATTCAAGGCCAATTTATATATAAATTAATATTTCCTGGGATGTCTGTCCCAAAACAAATTCCCCAAATAACCATGTTCCCACAATAATGGGAAGTTGTACATATAATTGACCCATTTGTTTCAAAACAAGTTAGGAATCAAAGGAATTAGTGGATATTACCGAATTCCGCAGAGTCAACGGCCTATGGGGTGTAAAGTTGTCATTAAGCAAAAGTGTGAGGGGGACGTCGACTCAGACAGGGGCAAAATTACAGACGTCACTGCAGAGGGAGTATTTTTAACATTGGGCAGATTACGTTTACAATTAGGCATGTTTAATTCAAAGGTAAAAGCACACAGTCACCATAAAGAATCAAGGTGCAGGTAACATATTTAATGACTGGTGAAATTCAACTGTTTTGTCATTTCAAATATTTTCACAAAACAAACATTTAACTTTAAAGCTGCAGTGTCCAGTGCAAAGCCACATCATGAAAAAATACATCTGTAGGTGAAAAACGCTGGAATAAAAGGTTGCTACATTTAAAAAACTATATAAAACACGTGAAATTTTCATTCCACTAAAATAAAGGGCTTTACATAATGTCTGCAAGTAAAAAATGTCAGTGTCCAGTGTGAAAACACAACACAAAACAATACATGAAAATCCAAAGTAGCACTATAGCATTACAATTTTCAATACAAAAAAATGGTGCCTCAGTTACAAGCTCTTGCAGTGTCTAAAAAAAAAAAAAAATATGGATTGTAATGTAACAGGAAAGCATAATCAATCAGATGTCTCATCTGATCCGAAACCACCGAACTCCACGTCTTCGTTATCTGAACAGAAGATAACCCAAACCCTGAATCATTCAATGCACAGAGCAACTTCTAGGCAGTCTTTTCTATTCACGTGAGCATAGTTATTAAAAAACGAAAATGAATGGTGAAAAAGTGTCTTTCAGCTAAAAGTTGGGGTGGGGCGATCGCTCAAACCGGGGCGTTGACTCGGCAGGATCCAGCAAAACAATTAAGATTATTACCCAACAGGAACTATTTCACCAACAACATTTTTTTTCTTTTTTAAAGAAGGAGGAATAAAGCCTAACAGTCTTCTTTAAAACTAACTGTCTGGAATTTCGATGTCTGGGAGCTGGCAACAGTGACCCCTTTCATAAACACAATTAAACAAAACTAAAACACCTGCAGTTCAGTGACACACAAAACCTTACATTGTATAGTAGCAACCTGGACAAATATGTACTAATATCAACATTTACAAAGACAAGCCAAAAAAAGAAATTCTTTTGAAATCAGCTTTGCCTAAACTACAGAACAACTGTATAAAGATGGTCCTTTACACAAGTTATATTTACACTCTGTACACATGTATATTTAATCAGAAGAAGGTTCAGCTGGTCCTCAAACACAGGTCTACAGTTGCTACAAGAGACATGAAAGCATCTGATTTTTATTGGAGGTATTATAAACTAAATCAACTAAAACAGAAAAAAACAAACATTGATCCAGGCTATTACAGCTTACAAAAATAAAGGCTCAATGGATCCCTTTTAAAAACCAACATTCTTCCTTTTAAACATCCAGACATCATGTTCTTCAGACAGCTGACAGGCTGAATGTCTTCTCAGCAGCCACAGGAGAAGAGACCTAGGCCAGTTTCCATTTCAAACAACACATAACCCTTTGCATAGCTGATCTGTACTCCTCAAAGTGAATTTATACTATCACATTTTTTTTGTCACAAAAGCGTTGTCGCATGATCCGTCAATTTTAATACTGAACTTATTCTGAAGGGATAATTTCACTGACAATATCTGCAACCAAAATAGTTTCTGATTTTAGATTTATTTGTAACAGCAGTTTTGCATAACCATGAGCCTTTAATTCTGTACTTCAAATACCATCACTAAAAGCTTCCAAAATAATGTATTTATTGTTTTGGGCTACCAAATAACCAAAATGTACAATTGGTAGGTGCACATGCACAACCATGAAAAAAATATGTTCTTTCCATAAAGCAGACCAGTGGCTTAAATGTTTATTAAAGCTTTCAATGCAACATATACTGTATGCAATGTTGGTAAAGTAGCAATATTTGATGCTGTAATTTTTTGCCTTAAACAAGTTATTGCATTTATAATTCAAGGTTACTTTGCAATTATTCCATCACATTTTTGAGCAGTTGGTTTTGCCAAGCTGTTGAAACATGGATAGCATGACACCCAATGCTTTATAAACAGAGCCTGGTTCAAGGCACATAAGAGAGCATACAGTGCAGCCCTTCCACTGCTGAAGCCTCATCATTGATTTTATTTCATGACTAGTGTATACAGATGACTCAAATTACTAAACTCTACTCTGGTATCAAGTTGTTAAACTTGAATCCAGACCACTCGTATCAGTAAGCTGGGCCAGACTAACTGGAGTCAAGAGAAATATTTCTGAAGTTGTCTATTTTTAACTGGGCTCTCTTTGCAGCTATAATTAACCAGAATACAAATATAAATCATAACATGACAAGTGTAATCTCTCTGCCATTCGCTTTCAGGTGGATTCCAAATCATGTTACTCTGCAATAACAAGACAAGGTACAGGCTGGATAAACAAATGAAGAGTCAAAAAGGTGCTCATTCACAGCAATGCGTAGCCTGTTGCAGTGCTATTACATCTTCATACAGAACTGCTCGATTTCTGCCACAGAATGGTTTATGGGGTAAAAAAAAAATGCAAAAGAAATCCAAAAGTACATTTGTGGGTAAGCCTAGAACAGATTTACTAAAAGATTGATCCCTTCCTTGAATGCTGCATATTTCTACTCTTGAATCATTAATAAATGCTGGCAACAGATGTACACAGCCCAATAAAGCACACAGATTGATGGCCACAACACATTAAGCAATCCTTGTTTGCTACTCTGAATTTGTTTGTGTCATACATCGTTTCAGGCAGCTTACCTGTCCACCTGTCAGTACAACTTCCTTTTAATGTTTCATATGAAACCTACAATCACCTTAAAACCCAACTACTTTGTGGTAACAAGCAATTGTGTATACTCTACAAAAGGTAGGCCTAATTAAATAATGAAAACACAAAGGCATAGGCCTACATAAAAAACAAAATACAGGATTCTTCTAGGGATTTCAACCTGAGTGTGTAGGCCAATTAACAGGTAACACAGAACTTAGGTCAAGTGGAGTTCCCCACACCCTTGCTCAGAGTTATGTTTTCATAGAACAGGTCACATATAAGTAAATATATAGGCTTGTAGGGTATTATAGGGTATTATGAACAGTATATTAGGGGCGGGAAAACTGATACCGAATAACACTTTAGCAAAGCTGAACATGGTGTACAGATGTTAATAGCCAGCTATTCGTAGGGGTAGCTTGCGGTCTTTTCTCCAGTGATTAAACTAATTACACAACTAACAACAGCTGTAAGTGAATGAGCTACATTCAGCATTGAATTATGGACTTACTGAGGCACTCTATGGAACACATGCTTTCTGTGTTAAAACTAACAATATTTTGAACAAAGATTGGTCATTTATACAACATACTGCCCATTTGTTACAATTTACTTTTTGACTCGGTTCATAACCGAAACCATGGGCATTAACAGGATTGCTTGCTTACAAATCAGGCACAATAGAAGGGTCTAGTAAAAGTCCCAGAAACAGCCATATTTCAATTAGTTTGCCATTTTACTCCTTTAAAAGAATTTTCCATTTTTTCCAACAGGTTTCCTTCAATATTTCATTACTTGTTCCAGACTGGCTAGATCTTTTGTTTTTACAGTATCACTGGCATCAGGAGCAGCATTCTTTATGGGTAACTGGTATGCAGCCGACGATCACAGTAACCTTAACCCTTTACTATAAACCCTTGCAACAAAGAAGGACTCCATAAGAAAAAAAAATACACAGCCCTTTACAACTGCAAGATGCACTAAGAATTTCAGTGACCGTTAGTTTGTTTTGCTACCGGTCTAAAAGAGTTAGAAACGGTAACACTAGTGATTACTATTCCCATTTCAATGTACCAGCTTTTGACTAAATTGTGGCATTACTTGCATGGTGATATTGACTATTTATTGACTATATATTAGTAATATTTGTTTTTATTATATTCAACAGCAAAAATGGTATTATATTCAACAGCAAAAAAACTATATGATAAAAAAATACTAGTAAGGCAAAATACTAGTAATAATAATAATAATAATAATAATAATAATAATAATAATAATAATAATAATAAATAAAAATAAATTCTGTAGGTTGACATTTTGTTGCAAAATAGTAAGCTCAGTAAAAATGCTTACCTTTGTGCTTCTTCCAGGGATGGCTTTATCATTTTCACTTTTGCAGTTGCTATTTATTTCCATTAAGGAACCACATACCCTTCCTTCGGTGCCAGGTGATAAATGAATGTGCACATGAGGGGCCCCTGTCTTTGAATTGTGTTGCGTAGATGTAGATAAATGGTATGAAATCTGTTGGTATGGCACTTCAAATGAAAGGCTCCTCTGCAGTGCATTGTGCTGGCCATTATCTGCTTGGGTCCCATCTCTTTCAGTTTCTCTATGTGAATCTAGTTGAGAGTCTGAATGTTTCTGCAAGGGCAGACATGCAGACGTGCTCCGGACCAGTTTTATATGATGATACTGCGGACAAACATCGGGTTCTGATTCCTGAACCGGATGCTCAGAACTGCTCTGGCCATTTGTGGTCGACTCACCAATTGCAACTGCTCTTTGCTGAGCAAAATGCAGCAAAACAGTTGAGTGTCTCTGTGATCGTTCCCGAGCAGCTGGCTGATCCTGGTCACTGTCAGTTTCCTGGGGTCTATCTGGTAGCGGCCCATTCAAGTGCAGTGGTCTTATGTCCCTTAGCTCAACGGTTGGACAGCTGTTTTTAGATAACCTTAAGCCATTGACCGCTGTTGCAATGGAACCCTTTGATGCAATTTGATCGTCTTCCTGCATAGGCTCGACAGCAGAAAGCAAAAACTGGTGTGAGGTTTGGTAGGAACTGCGTGCTGGCAGAGGTCCTGGGCTAATAGGAGATGCTGGTGGTGTGTTACAGGGGCTCCGCGGAAATATAACTAAAGAAGAGCAGCGCCTCAGTGGCACCTTCGGCTTCCGTTTTACAGGTGTTCTTTCTATTCCCACTGTGCGCTCAAAGATTTCAGGTTCAAAATAAATACTGCTACTGCTACAATAACCTGCATCACTGGTGGTACTGCTGCTAGGGCTTGCACAGGACCCAAAATCCCTGGTTCTGATGTTACAAGGAGTACCCTGACAAGTCCTGGTGCTGCAGGAGCTGCTGTCACTCACGGTACTGCTTACACATGACCCAAAACCATTTGCGCTGCTGCTGTTACAAGAAAAACCTTCAGCTGTAGGAATGCCGCAAGAATCACCACCATTGGCTATTTCCTTGGTAAAAGAGCTAATTCCACTTTTAATATCACTTGATCCACAACAATTGCTTTCCTCCTTTTTGGTTCTTCTATAACTACTACCAAGACCACCAACAACACTGCCACATGTTTCAAGATCTCCGTTTAATTTCCGAGACTGCAGGGAAATCTGCAAAGAAGTGCTCTTTTTGTTGCTGTTAAGCTGTGGTATAAATAGTGATGAACAGCGCTGTAAATGACCAATCTCTGGTGACAACGGAGGCAAAGCCAGCTGCCCTGGGGTTACCTTCCTTTGAATAACATGTTGTGCTGTATTTTCAGAAGTACTATGAGAGGACATACACAAGTTGTTTTCCATGCCATTGTCACAGGTCTCAGACAAAGGGTCGGTATTGCTTCTCCTTGATGCAAAATGCAAACGCAGCCGCCGTGCCATTAGTCCAACTTTCTAGTCTTGTAAGCAAGTGAAACGCATGGCAAAACTCACTTGAAAAGCAGCAAAGCAACTGCTCGGGATCCTGTTTTGTGATTACAATCATTAGTAGCTGTAGATAGCAGAAATAGCTGTAGTGACAAACTACATTCCACTCATGGTTGAAGTGAAGTTATTAGCCTGGGCGGTCAGACTAACTCTGAAGTGCATACACCACCAAACGAACTGCTCCTGAGACTGCACAATCCTAAAGATCTGTAGCCAAGGTGCATTCACTTAGAGAACCAATCTGCAGCAGAGCTCAGCTGCTGAACTGAAACCAAGCCAAACCTCGCTTCAATTATACCTTCTCAAATTTGCATGAATGAATCCAGCCCAAAAACAACAATCCTCTTACATTTCAGATTCAAGCACCACAGTACTTCTCTCTACGATGCTAGCCGAGCATTAAAAACAACTTCAAGCAGCAATGTGTCTAAAGTTTCTTCTGCACCGTACCGCCACTAATATTTTTACCCTTTGGTATAGAATTACAGGAAATCGGGAAGAATGAGGTCCAACATAATTCAGTATCAAACTTTAGGATTGAATTTCCAAATACTATCCACACTTGGAAACCACTGGACTTGTGGAAATATGCAGGAAGCTACTGGTAGTTATTACAAACTGCGAGTTAACTGTGCTTGTAAAACCGAATGCAATTTCCTTTAAAACAGCTCTTTGATGCAGAGATAAAGCAATGGAAGTTAATTAGCTATTTACACTAACTAGCTAATGAGCTATGTCGCTGACATTTGTGGATTTCCGTTACTTTTCTTAAAACACATATAAAAACATACAGGCAATTATTATTGCATGTGTGAAACACCAACTAGTATTTTGCCTGTATGAAGAGCACAGCTGAACAAAAATAAAAATCTTTTTATAGGGAGATATGCTACATCCACAGACATATGCCAAGCAGGCCAAATTCTTTTTTACTGCATCTTTTCTTATTAGCTGCTAAACTATTCCAATAATTACTGGATTACAGATATTAAAAATTCTTCCCAAGATTATACACATTAACACAGCACTAATGTGTTAATGGGTTATCATTTCACAGTTTCTCTCACATTGTAGTTACAAATCAACCCAAAATAAATACTATCTGCATCGGTTTGCAGCATTCATATGTTATTATGTTTGTTTCTAGGAAGTTTCTTGTGACTCATAACTTAAGAGCGACTTGCTAGATACTACACACCGGTAATAAAAAAAGAAACATTACAGAAACTGACCATTTCTATTTAAGTAAATATATTATGTAATGCAAATCTTGTACCACCATACTATAACCATATTCAAACATTTGTAAATCGTCTACAACTAAGCCTCTATAACAAATGTAGCCATTTTAGAAGTCTGTCCATCTGATCATTATAATGTCTTACATACAGCCATAATGTTCTGAAACACAATACAGCTTGCCTGTAATAATTTATTCTTGGGGTTTATTTAACCTTTACCATAATTTAGTGTGGTCGGCAGTAAAATGTAATATTTTACAAAAACATTTCTTGGTCATACTGTATTGCAGTTCATTTGTTGACACACATTTACTTAGTACCTTAGTAATACTCTTGGGTATATTTAATTTCCCTAACCTGAATTGAATAGCAATAAAAGATATACTAGATCATTCATGGGAAGCTGACACACCAAATAGCTCAGGTACTTTTAACCATAGACCGAGGGTTTATAAGAATATAGTGATCTTCCTGTCAGCCTTCTCTTTTAGGTATAAACTTTGTTTACCATGTCCAAAATTAAGATGATTTTTTATCCATAGCAGAGAGAATTATAATACAAGTCTAAACAAAGGAACTTTTATCTACAGCTCTTTATTTGAAATTGCTTCCAGATTTTGTGAAAATAAAACCTGATGTTATAAAATAATGCCTAAAACACAAAGCAAGCAAAATAACATTTTATTTTAAGTAAAAGCTTGTTGGTAAAACTCTATCCCTTTCTGCTATTGCAACCATCAACATCACACCATTTTTTATTTGAGAAACTTGGTTAACACTGCTTGAAAATGCCCCATTGAACTACTTGTAATAAGTTTCCTGGCAATTAGAGGGTGCTTTGAAAAGTGAGAACCAACTCCAAACCTTTAATAAACAGTACCTGATGGTTTAATGAATACCAAACCATTTCATCCATCGACACAGGCTTAGTAAAGCATTTGCATGCACATGGTACATCCTCCATCCTTTAATGAACTGCCTCACACAAGCAGTGCAGTGTTTCATAAAAATGTACTGTGTGCAATACATCGTCTTTGTCACATTTCAGCAGAAAGGCAAAGGGGCCTGTGGCACAGCTGGAGGTCTTCCACAAACAAAAGAAATCATCAACAGAATTGTAATGAATAATTTGTTCTTATTGTTGCCTCAGGACAAACTTAATTACCTATTGTAGAAGTGCCTTTATTTACTTAAAGTAAAAACTCCTCAGGCACAGTGGAATAACAATTTCATTTTATGTTTTATACCATGAGAAATGTATTTTTGGTTTGCTTGTAATGAAACTTACCAAACGGTTCTCATCAAAAACTTCAAAGAGCAGTCTATGCTGCCGGGGATGGACCTGAGGAAAAACAAAGGAATCGGTAAACACTTTGGATACCATTGTCCCTTAATAGCATTACGATCTTTGCACTGTGGCTTTAAATATATCAAAGCATTGGAAAGAAATGTATAAAGATTGGGTGCGGTTTTCAGGATATACATATTAATATTGTTCCAATGGACCAAGTCTAAAAAGCGGTTTTGTCAGGATAAAGGAAGCTGCACATTTTCCTGTAAACAAGAGATCAATGGACGTGATCATTTCTGGTTTTACGGCTCTGTGCTTTTGCTTTGTCAGAAACCTGTCTTGTAGGGGTACTTTGTTAATCGTTTGTCAATTAGTTTATTAACATTAGTTTGTCAGTTAGTTTATTATTATAACTGTATTAACATATGCTTGCCTGTTGCTTTTCTCTTACTTATTCAGTTCGTTTCATCTGTTGATGCACGTGCATCATAACATAAGTAATAAATACCTTTGTATTTATTGATTGATATTGTGATTGGCCTTGGCATATTGTGTCCGACGGTCAACTCTGTCTTAGAGAACACTTCGGCTAAGAGAGCACTTTGCTTGCTTCCCGAGGGGTGTTCTCTTATCCACGAGATCTTGCTGCACACTTGACAGCTTTGATATGTTACATGCTTTATAAATAGTACATACTGTGGGTTACAGTATGCGTAAAATACCGACAATGATAATGACACACATTTTTTCAAAGTGGAATAACTTTTATTTCATAAACCCCAATGATCCGATCAGCCTCTAATATTTTAGCTTATGGATTAGGAAAATACGTTACTGTTACTGTACAGAAACTACACAGGCCTTGCGTTTAAATGGTAACTTGCCATCTGTATTTTCACACAACGCATGACCCATCATTTCTATTAATTTTCATTACTGAGATATGTTGCAATATATTGGAGGTATTGTAGAAGGAAAAATGCAAGGTGAAAAAAAAGACTGGCATCCAAATGTTAACAAACGGGGTTTAGTGTCTTTTCATGTCCAAGTGATGTCCTTATTGACAAAAAGATACTGTAGGCAGGTGCATATATTGAGGTCAAGTAGGGATGGTGGACAATTATGACCCCCTTTCCCGACATAGTCTGTAATGCTGGATATTAGCGTACATCAACTTTATATTAAAATGCTCAACCAAGTGTATTATACATGGGGCACATGATACCCAGGATGAGATTTTACAGTGACACATCTTTCAAAGTGGAAAAAGTTTTCTGTAAACTTTATGTTTTTTGTGAAAGTGCTCTCCAGCCAACAAAGCAATTTATCCCTACCCCCATCCCCACCAAATAATAAACAATTGTAGACCGGTTTATATACATTGTTTACAATATCTTCTGAAAACTATAAATACAGTAATAACATTACATTTTCCAAAAGCAGCCCAATGCCAAACACATTATTATGCAAAACAGGGCAGCACTTTTCCATTTCAAAACATTGAACTAATCACAGGTCTGACAGATGGTGTAGCAATAGGTTTTAAAACAGAATTCTCACCACACATCCCAACAGCATTTTGTAGAACATGTGATAAACTAAGGAGAAAAAACAAGTTTGTATTCTTTTATTTTCCTTTTTTTAACTTAAAAAGCCCAGCTGAATCTCAGGGAAGGAGGAAAGAATGAAAGAAAAGCTAAAAGCACACTGGCCTAATGTTAGCTTCCTTATGCTAAATCAACTAAAAAAGGTCAACGACAGCTTGATGGTATTAAGCTACAGCATTTACAAATGACATATGTGACAACCTCTGTTCTCTTTAATAAATCATTTAATATCAATCTGAAAGTAGGAAAAATCATCCTGTACATTTCTGACAGGTACACTAAAATAGCTGACTGATGAAATGGCACAAGCAGAAGGAATTATCAATGTTAAAGCAGTAATATTTGATACAACTGTTACCCCGGGACTACAGTACTGCTCCCCAAACCGATAAGTGTCTAGAAGACCAAACCCTCAACATACATGTACAAGGTCAATACATTCTCATTCAGAGTTAGGCTTTAGCATGCCAAAAAAAGCACATTAACTTAATTGAGATCGCAGGGCTGCATATTATTCTAGGGGTATAACTTTCATCGTCAGGGAAACTAGAAATACTGTCTTACTCACTACCAGTTTTTTATAGAATATATGATAAAAATAAAAAAATGACACCTAAGGGCACTAAAACAACCCGACCCTCAAGTGCATCAGGAATATGCAGACATTTTAAAATGCACAGCTAAGCTGTTTGATATGGCTAGATTTGAGTTTTTAACTTGTGAAACACTGATTTACTTAAACATCTACGTTGAAGAGCAGGAAAGCACTCACTCTGACAAAGACAGGTAATATTAAGTCATGAGTGCCTTTGATAAAACAAAAACGACTTCCCTACTGAAACGGGATTGTGAGGGCTGTCACAGTCTCTTACAGCATGTTTACTGTGACAACATTTACCATTCTAGTGCAGCAAGTTCAAAGTATTGATAATGTAATGCAAGTAACGGTATAAGTAAGCAGTTCCCATGTTGGGAGCAGGGGGGCCAGAAGGGAGGATTCAAACTGCAGCCTGAGACACCCACTTCAATAAAGAGATGGGTCCTGTATTTTACGCTAGGCGACTCCAGACTTGTTAATGGGGCCATTATCCACTTCCACACATTAGTGGTAATTATATCCTGTTGCTTATCTGAACGATTAGGCAGCAACTCTCACAGAATTCACAGATCCCCTGGCAATCTCAGTGTTGTATAATGGTGAATGCAATATGCAACATGCATTTGTTAGTGGTTATACTCTGTCATGAGGATTTATTTGAGTAGCTGGAGATGAATAAATGTCGCAGTGTACAGGCACAGGGACAGCGTGACCTAGCTGTTGGAGTTAAGTATTATAAGAGCTAGTGAGGTTTCAAATGTCTGCCCTCTGCTTTACACTTAACTTCTCATGCCCAACTCCGTTTATCTACAGAGCAAGCTGAACTGGTAATTAATTACATAGTTTATATTCTTTTAATGGTTTTAATGGTTTCACTCCACCGAAAACATTTTAATATTGCTTTCACTTTGATGTATGTAGGCTAATCTTCAGATTTTCCTGAACCACTTAAAACAACCACCAACACCAAAGCCACTTCCAACAAACATAGAAATGTAATATCTTTGCACATCTATTTTTATCTGAGACTCCCGGCTACCTTACTGCAAGGCTGTCAGTTTGAGCCAACCTATATAACTCTCAAAAGGTCCTAGCTACATTTATTTTGATAGGACTCCAAATTATACAATGGAAAGCAGCACACTTCAATACCACATTCGCAAACAGACATTTTTAGATTTAAAAGTATTATAAATATACTCAGAGCAGCGCTGAACGTATCCGTTAGTTTGAGATCAAGGATATTATATCATATGGAAAAAAAAGCATTGTTCAACACACAGCCATATTTTACTTTTTACTTCAATGTGTCTTTTTTTTTCTGTATAACAGCTTTGGAAAATTATTACCTGTAATGGGATCATTTGTTTTCAAATAAAAGCATAAAGATATTTAAATTGAAAAACAATAAACCAGATTTTAAAAACTTTGTAAAGCTTTCAATATGTTGTTGGGGACAAAAGTTATGGACAAATAAATCCCATGAGATTACCCAGCTGTTCCCCTTGCTTTACGGATCTGTGGATAAACAGACGGCACCTCCTACAAGTTAGAAACAAGACTTAAAGAAAAGATACAAAACCAATTAAAATGTGCTTATGGTACTTTCTCTTTGTAATGGATCTTTTAATCCCCCAAAAACGTGTCCGTTGTTATTAATGAAAAGCTTGGTTGTGCTTGACTGCTTTGTTTTCCTATTTCCCATTTCTGCCTTGATGAAAGCAGAAGAAATACAGCTGCATGTCATTATTTTAACAACCACAGTTTTCAAAAACAACCGCGACCCTGATACTGTGGGGATCCACAAAACAGTATACTGTCACGTTAATAAATGTGACTTGCATCAAAATCAAGTCAATGCAACCAGTTGACAATTAGGAAAACACTATGTTGCCAGTATTGAGAGAACATTGCTGTAATTCATAACACAATGAATGATGTGAAACTGAAGCAAAACAGATGGAGAGTACATAACATGAAAACTTCTGTTCAATACTACAAATCAAGCAAAATAGCCTATGCAATGAACTTCAAGTTAAAAATCAAACGGCTGTAGTTTAGCAGTTGTAACACTTATGTTCACAGTTGTAATCCTGCTGGCAACCAGTCAAAAAAAAGTTTCTCTTTCTAGCATCCCAGTGTATTTTTTCGGAAAATATGGTTAATCGAATCTTAAATATATATTTTCCATGGATATAATCAACTTGGAATTATCAATCATAAAGGAGGAGTGGGTGTCTGGGGGTAGCAATACAAACCCTTGTACAGAATTGCAGTTTTTTGTCCTGACTTGTATATTAGTCTAGTCTAGTTTCCTGATGGGTAGCAAGCTCAGGAAATAAGGCAGCAAGACATTTTCACCATGTCTCAATAGGCATTGGCAGTTTAAAGTCAGGGAAATCATGAGGGGCCAATGGCTATGAAAAACAAAATGTTTCTAATTGAACTCAAACCTGATAAATACTGATATACTTTTGTGTTGATTAGTTTACTGTTAGTTCTTGAGATATAGTATTTCTGTTTTTATACTTTTTTTTATTTTTATTTTGTACATTTAAGTTTAAAGTAATGTAGTCAGCAATGCTATTTGTTGCCTAGCTGGCAAAAGATGTGTTACAATTGCTGTTCAAGCATGTCAGCTACCATAGGACCTTTCCTCTCTCATGTGACATAGCGTGACCCAGAACCCTGAATAATAACCAGTGCTGAAGCACAGACGTGCACTCAAGACAGCATAACACAAAACAGAAACTGCACTTTCTGGACACGTTCAAAATGTGGATCCGAGAGTAAAGAATAAACAGCTTGTAAACTTAATTGAAGAGCTTCTGCATGCAGGCAAGCCAAGTTTTGCTAGTTTTGGAACAGGTTTCTTTTCTGTTTTCAGAAAGAAAGTGGTTCCAACTTTCCTGCTATGGTGTATTGTGTGTATATATATAGATATAGATATATATAGATATAAATATATGGAAATAAAATCTGTAAAGCAGTTTGTAGAATACTTACTCTGAAGTAAAACTCCTCGTTCCACTTAGGGTCCAGTGTCTAAGAAAAACATTTTATTATTTTGTTTTGACGAAGGAAAGAAAAACAGAACAACATCATATACAATTCTAAAATGAAGATACAAGGCCCTACTTTAAAATGACAAGTTTGGTCATTTTTTTCTTTAAAAAAAAAAATAGATGTGAATGCATAGGAGAAAGAGTTCAGTATTGGGAAATACCTTTACAGCAGGGTAGTAGCACTATTTTGCTATATATGCCAATAGCTTTCCTATATGGTGAGAGATCACTTCAATCTAACTTGTACACCAGGCTACTTGCACAATGTATAAAAACTGAATTTTAGGGGTATTTAGATCTGCCATTGTTTACTAAAATAGATGCCTGTATGTTACAATAATTATGTATGGCCTAAAAGACAAAAGTTACTCACCTTTTTTATAGTTTTGGTTTGGATACTGGTGAGTTCCCCATTTACAGGATCATACAAAGAAACTCTTGTATAAGGATCACTGTGGAAAAAAAAAAAAAGCGCCATCAAGAAGACATTACCTAAATGTGTGGGGGGGGGGGATGATTACTGGAAAGTTAAGTTCTCAATCTGGAGTATTAATAGACTGCGCAGCTATGCAGTCTGCAGGCTAATCAGTCATAGGCAGCTGGCCTTGTACAACATGTATGTAAAGCAGTAAATAAGATTTACAGAATTACCAAGTTGCACAACTGCAAAAGACAATAACTCCAGGTAATCGCATTGGTTTAATTTAATTAGGTGCTCTAAATAGCATATTGAGACACTGTCTTCCTATGGCCCTGGTCTGAATTTAGCAATTACAGAAATACTTTGAAATGTAAAAAGTTTCTTATTAAGATGAACAGTTCATTTACATTGTATCACCATGTTTCCAATGTTTCTATTATTCCATGCATATTTTTCATCTTATTTTAGGCTTGAACTATTAAAACAACACCACCGCCTCAAAACATCCCCACCATGGGTATAGATTAGATTTGTCATTATCATGAAAACTTAGATTACCACAGCCCATATCCACACAATGTCAAAATAGAAGTGTGACATAGTCTGACAGAACGACCAATTGGTCATAGTATTTACCCCATTTTATTTAGTTATACCTACGTCTTGACAAATGCTGGCATGAATAGAGATACTGTACAATGAATGTACTACATTCGAGAACACTGAAACAGCACCACCTACAGGTAACAGAATAATATGCACAGTAATTAAATAACAGCCCCTGAACACACGGTAAGACATATCCAGCTCTCAAGACATTGAAACATTGCTATTAATTGCATTAATCTAATTGATTAAAAGTTATTAGATACATTTGAAATATATGTCTGGGATGGATAAATAGCCCATGGAGTGGTTAAAACTATCTGAAAGTGGTACTGTAAAAAAATTAAAATAAAAAAATAACAGCATCAATAATGTATGAGGGAATTATAACATGCTATGCCAATAACATACTGTACAACTTTAAATATTTTAGGCTGAAAGGTACTGTAGTTCACTTCTTGTGACAAATTGCCCTTGCAAAGTCGCATCGGATCTGGGCCAATGGTTTCCAATATAATCTTTCAATAATTCAGCCAGACAGCTTTGTAAAGTTCCTACCTTTGATATTATCACAATGATCATCACACTCCATCATCCTGCTGTGTTTGAAATGACAGAGCTAACCCTGTTTACTAAATAAAGCTCTGTGACTTAAAGCTAACCTTGTCTACTTGATAAAACACTGTGTTTAAGTGGGACTTATGCACTGAAGACACCAGCGTGGTGTTCTGTGGCAGGCAATCTCCAATGCTGGCAAATCGTCTCTGGTATGCAGTTTTCACTACTAGTATTCATCCTACTACTTATTCCATTTATGTTAACTTCTATGGGTAGTATAATATAGAGTGCAGCTACCAAAAATTGGCTTGAGAATCTCTGGCCTAGCCTTTATTTAATATTCAGTACCATTTAGATAGTACAAGATCACAAATTACCAACCAAAGCTGAAATATTCAAGCAACAGAATCCTGATTAGTGGGTATAACCGTCTTGCAGTTGACTACACCTGAAACACAAGAGGACATGCCTAGGCAAACTAACAAAGCAGTTCATCTCCTTGAACTGATAACGAGCACATTTTAAAAACATGTTTAATTACTGCTGACAGAGAAAGGATAACAAATGCAGGCTACCTGGCACCCAAAATATCTTTCTTCGCCAGGCCAATTCCAGCAATAACCTTAACTCGAAGTACTCTGGATTCATCCTGTAATTATAAAATACATTTTAAAAAGGACATCAAGTTTGTGATAACAACATTTGTACTGCAAAACTCCGCAAACATGAAATACACATCTCAAATGGGGTTGTGAGGTCTTTATAACACTTTGAACAAAATATGGCTGCCAAATTAGTTCAGAAAGTATATATTATATTTGTAATTATTACACGCAGAGGCACATTTAAATCACACAGCCTCGTTGGTAGCGCTGTATTTAAAAACATTACAAACCTTGCTATTTGCAAAGCTAAGAGAGAGAGCACGCCCCCTTCTGCAACATTCTTTATCTTGCGTCACAGTTTTCGGATCTTTTTATTGTAAGTTTAAAACGCTTTATAATACTGTATACATACTGTATGAAACAAACCATAAAGAAGCCAGTACATCTTCCTAGTACATTAATAAATACAACTGTATTTTTATAACACGCAAGTACAAAGGTACACACCCTGGTTGTGTACATTTCTTCATCGCCCCAATGCAGTGTTTTTCCACTCTCTACGACTAACCATTCGCCTGTGTGCTTACCTGTCAAGTTTCATACACTACATCCATTACAGTATTGATTTTGTTTAAATATGTGTCGGACACAGCAATGTTTACTTTAGCTCTGTGATTTTCAACGATACTGTCTGAACTGCCCCGATTTCCGTTGTGTTAACCATTTCCCAACACCCAGCACTAGACTTACTTTACTTCTAATGTTTTTTTTTAAAAGCAAATAGCAACAACTATGTAATATTACCTCTAATACTTACTGTTAAGAAACTACATTTACATTATATTTTGAAACTAAAATATGAATGCATTTTCTACAGCTTTGACCATAACAAAACCAGCAACCTGTGTCGTACTGTATGGGTAAGTTATTATTATTATTGTAATAACCATAAAGATTAAAAAAAAGTATTAGACCTTAAAATGAATCCCAAAGTCCAATGTCTGAATTCACCGTTATAAAAGTTATACAAACGTACAACACATTTTAATACCTCGTCCGTTGGCAGACCACGCACTTCTTCAGGAATTAAAGCCATAATCCCTCTCGATTCAATAACGATATATACTGTACATGAAACAGTACAAATCAGAATGAAAAGGCGTCAAAACCACAATGTTGAACGTGTATCCCCTCCTCTCAGGTAATAAGAAAACACTCCACGGTGCTGTCCGGTACGTGTGTTACGTTACGTTTTGTTTCACTCCTTCCTTCCTCCCGCTGCGTACTTTGGAACGATAATTTCCGCTCTACTGTAATCTGCACTTCCTCATTCCTGTCTGCCGTGTCACTCACTCCCCGCCCACATTCTTTTGTCAGCAAAATTTCTCCTGCAAGATGCATAGTTGCACTTTCTGGTTGAGTGGGGTTTCCCATATTAAAAACGTTTCTTTATTAAGGGATTTGACCGCGTAACATAAATGCACGGTACTGGTCAGGTGGCCGGTCAAGGGTGGGACAATGACTTTAACGGTTTGGCACAGTATTGGTTTGTGAATACCGGCATGTAGTTGAAACAGCTGAACATGTTCTTATCCTGTGCTGTGGCTATGTGTAGAAGATAGTCCTAAACAAAATGGTAACAAAGCATTCCAGGGAGTTTAATTTACCAAATACCATTGTCTAAACCCCAGTAGAATTATGATGTTTTGTTATTGATGCCTTTTCCCCCATTTATTTTAGGAATAGGCCAAATATGGTACATACAGTAGTTATCTTTTTCGTGTGGCCCCACAGCATAAATACTATATAACCATATGTAATACCTGTTAATAACATGACATGGGCAGGAGTAATGTAATTCCTAAAGGACGTCCACTGAAAAACCATAATAGACACATCAGGTAGTGATTAGATGTGACAAGCAAATCGAACACATGAATAATAAAAAACAGTTACAGTTAAGAGTAACTGAAAAAAAAAATTCAAACTACTGAAAAGGTTGCGTGACTTTTGTGTCCATTTTAATATTGTTATGTGTGAAAGTACAGCCAAAATAAAGTGTTCCTGAGTGAGTGAGCAAGCTGCTATCTGTTTCCTTTCATTGTTAAGTAATGTCAAAGCAGGGAACATCAGTGGCTTGCACTGACAACCTGAACAGGCTTAGTCCAGTCAGGACATGCAGGACAATATGTTATTTTCTCAACATGTTGTCTCTTTCACACTTTTCCTTATAAAAAAAAAAATCTACCATAGCAAAAAGTAAGGCATATTAATAAAAACAGCAAAGCAGGGTAAACTGTGGTAAATGCATAGTGTAACCATGGCAAAACTGCAAAAATACAGTGCAAAAATGTGGTAAATTTTTATAAGGGTTACTTTATGTATAAAAAACAGACCTTATTAAATTCAATAACACATTGGGGTGTTATTCTTATATTCTTTTCAATGGGATGAATTACCAGTCTGATGTTTCAGTTTAACCTTTGCACTTGTGAAGGTCTTTGGAACAAGAAGTGTCTGACTGGTATCGTATGGAAAGCTTTGTCAGCACATCACCATTGGAAACCTGAGGTAAGCAATACTAAAGTAGAAAGAAACACACCATAGTCTATAATAAACACACATCTATTTTTAATGCTACGCAAGCCAATGAGAATAAGCCGTACATAATCAAGTGCAGCCTTTACACACTCACAGCCAAGAAAAGCACCCAAGGATTCTGCTGCCGTGAAGTGGTGGCATTGTTGTCCTTGAAGAAGCATCTACCTCAAAACTGTGCTTTCTTTTTTACATTATTGCCATTATTATAGCATTTTCAGACCATAAAAGTTGTGATCAGGCACAGCTGAAAACCCCATTCTGATCTGAGACAGGACCTACAGGTGGAGTCACGTCCAGACTCAATTGGCTGAGCAATTCAGGGCTGCAGTTTTGAATGACAAATGATTGCTGTAGAAAACAACTGAAACACTCTGTATTCAGTTCATACCGAAAGCAAGTACTACAAGTCTCTAGATCATGTTTCAATTGTCAAATTGTTTCAATATCTGAACTCAAAAAGTAAACTTTTAAGTGGTTGCAATAGTAAACACTAAATAAATAAAATACTGCATATCAATATACATCTATATCTATATCTATATCTTTATCTATATATATATATATATATATAAATATATAAAAATATAATTAACTTATAAGCATAATACAAAATAAAGTAAACTGTGATAGCAGGCAAATATATAGAAATGGGGCTGTGGAATTAAATATCAAAATTGAGGAGTAGAATTGTAACAGAAATGAATAAACACATTTTTAGAAATACCAAGTCAACCTCATCATAGATGAGTAATTGCAGCACTTTCTTTGCAGACTAGAACTGCTACTGTGTAATTTGATAGTAGGTTGTCTATTCTGAATTTTTTAGGTAAGCTGGTTGCTATTCAGAACCTTTCAAACCCTCATGCAATGGCAAAATAATTAACTGGATGATACACTGTAAAACACAGGCTGTTAGTCCCACCTTTTAATTGTGTCTGTGAAACTGTCAGACATAAGCCTAAACCGGAGGTAGAAATATTTCTTGAATTTGGTCAGTGACAGATTAGAGCCATTTGGTTTCTTATCCATAACTTCAAAACAATCACATTCAAAAGACAAAACTATAAGAAAAGTGGTTTTGCAAAAGCTGCATCTCAGAGAAAACTGTTTACTCATGTTCTTCTTATCTTCCTGGGCTGTATTTGGCTTACACAGGATGTTTTTCTGCTTGACTCCAACCCAAAATAGACATTCACAGACACATTATCACTGGAATGTTGCTGTGAGATATTCAAGAAGCATTTTGATACTGAACTGTTGGGTCGGGGGGGCGACAGCACCTGCCTTTTCTCATTTCTAACACAAACTCATCCCTGCTGTTTACAACGGCCTACTCCACCAGTGAATATACAAAAACAGCACAGCAGGACAAGATCAATGGGTTTTCCAATTTTTTTCTAAATTTCCCCATTTAAATTAACATGCTTCTGGAATGCTTGACAGACATAACTGGACAATTATGTATAGTAATTTTCATATTCCTGCATCCCAGCAATTTACAAATAAAATATTATACACTACATATTATATTTTAAAACATTAAAAAAAACACACACAAGACCACAAATTGTAAAAAAAGTTTATTGGTTTTTAAAACCATTTAGAAAACTTCAACATCTGTGAGCACTTTCAATTAAAAAAAGAAAAAAAAATTGCTGAAATGCTATTGCAACATTATCAAACTACTGTACGTCCAGCAGTACAACAACAACAACAACAACAACAACAACAACAACACTAGGAAGAGTTTATTGTGCTACACTAAATGAAAGTCAGTACAGGGAGATCATACTGGTGCAGTGAAGATATACAGCGAGGGGTACATGTGTCTACTGGATTAGCTTCTTGTGCATTCCAAGAAGAGAAACTAGTTCCTTCTTTATAAAAAGTCCAAAATTCAGTGCTTACTTCAATAGTTTTGAAAAAAATAGAAAAAACCTTGTCGCACAAAAAGATGCAAAAAAATTATTATACTTCAAAGAAAAACAAAACAAAAATGAAAAAAAAAAACTGAACACACTCAACAAGTACTAACTTGAATTAGTAAACATCAAACAACGTAAATAACTTGTTATGTGAATAACTAAGCCGGTCTGGTTAACGGAGCACCAGTCTTCATTACAGCAAAGAAAGTGGTTACAAAGTATACTGTACAATAGCGTTCAATAGACATGCACACTTGTGATCACGTATCAACATGGTGAAGCAAAACTTTGTTTTTGTTTTTAAATCCTGCTGTATATTCTCGTGTAAGAGAATGAGTAAAAGAATGATCTCATTGAGATCAATGCACATTGCTACATAAGACAAATCTGTCATTTTTTGGATGACATTTTACCTTTTTTTTTCTTTTTTTACTTCTCATATTGAAGTTCTTTATAAAAAATATTTTTTGCAGGCTTTAACTGTTGCATTTGTCCCAAAAGAGGTGCCAAACCTTAGGTTCTTTAGAAGTTTAGTGCAATAATATGAACCTCAGAAAGCCTGCTGAACTTTGAACTAAACCATTTTTTTTTTCCAGTGTCTGCTGCAAACGTCTGGGGACACAAAACGTCTTATAATACCTCAGTACACTACACTTTTTTCAATAAGCATGCTATTGTTCCAACTCCAAATTAAGAACACATCTTTAAACAACAAAGACATTTATAACAGGGCGGGAAACTGAACATACATTATTGTCTGTACAATACTATGGGTTAAAAATAAACTAATTTGTTAGAATATTCAACTTGCTACAGATCCAAATGATCAGTATAATTTAAATGTTGCATATTAGCTAGTATGGCCAGTGTGTCTCAGTTTAGTAGAGATATTGCCTACATATTTGATGAAAATCGGTAACGAAATGAATGATAAAAATAATGTCCCAATTCAATCATATCTAGCAACATCCATTTTCTCAACAGACCTGTTTATTAATCTTTCAATGTTTTTAGTTAAAGATACGCGCTCCAGCTTTAAAAAACGAAAGATTGCTTCCTTAACAGTTTTGCTATTTCAATACCATTTTATAGATATTTACTTTCATATTTCACAGCAAAATCTCTCTTTAAAATCGGTCTCGTAGACTGGGCAAGCACTAGATAAGCCTGGATTCAAACAAGTTAGATATCAAGTCGAAATATGATGGCTTCTCTTTGGTATGGGTGTAAAACAGACTCACTAAAAGAAAATATGTATTGCCATACAGAAAAAAATGAATTGTGTAATAAATATACAATATATTTCAATGGATCCGCTAAAGCTGTCAAGCTTTGCAACAATGCAGTAGTTGACAGACACACCTTCAGACAGAGGTAATGAGTTAAAATCCCCTGAATAAATCAGCACCAGCCTCCATATAAGTGCAATGCAGGGCTGGCTTGTTACCTGCCTGAAGGATAGGTTAAAAAATTTAACTGAGATCCAGTTAGCTGTCCAGGCCTATACACTCTGCTATACATGAACATGCATCGCTAGCTCCTAAAATGCCATGCAGCACAGTCTATAAACAGAGAGCAATGCCTATTGTTCCATACAAAGCCACATCATTATTCTGAGTTTTTATTCTGTTTTATATTCACCCTCCCCTTATCTCGATCACTTCATTTCTTTAACATTTTAAACAAACAGAAAATAAGAGTTCTAAGTTTCAACTGAGCCTTTGGGCAGTACTTATCCAAAGACCTGAAATTCAGTTTGCTTAATTCGGTCAAATGTATTGTTTTAAATACTTTTAATTTCTGACTAAAAATGGACAATAAATAACTTTTTTTGTTTGTTTTTTAAAAAAAGGTATAGTTTGCTCCTATCTAGCTTTTCCCAGCCAGCATTATAATAAAATGAAAATGTTTCAACTTTCCTTGCATTAAAATGTATGGTATATTAATTAATACACTTAGTCCTGTATTAAATATGTCAGACTAAGCAGATCTTAAGAAAATAAAAAAAAAATGTGTTAGACCTATATTGGCATAAATTTTTTGCCAGGATGTTTCTGTTGCGCACAAGAACTATACTACAAAAATCTGCTGTACAAGACAGAAACCACATTACAAGGAGATAGAAGACTTAGATAAAGGTTATAATAAAGAAACACACACCTCTTACTGTTCAGAGGCTGTGTTATCTTCTCCTGCTTAAAATGTGATCTGAACAAATCCTGTTCTAGGATTCAAAAGCTGCCCTATAACTTTGTAATTCCTAAAAGGCTGCATTGTATGTTACATTTAGAATGCTGGTCTTACAATTTCAAAATCATAATCAGAAGACTCCGAGAGATACCAACATTCTCTCCAATACATATAATCTACTTTCTGTCCCTCATTTCAAAGGTTCCCAAAAATAAAGAATATAGAAGGTACTATTCCTCTTGTTTCCTGGATAAATATATAAACCAGTACTTGTTTATAATCTAATTAATGACCACATTCCCATTATTTGTCTTGAATTTGGTTATTATTATTATTTTTTTTTTTACTTGAAAGCAGTTTGAAAAACAGCTTAAGCCTACACACCTGATAATAACGTTCATCCTGTATCTTCAACTGAACAGTTTATTTTCTAGAGGGGTGTGTGTATTTATCAGATTTGTTTAAATAGTAGGAGTTTATCATTCCATTGAAATAGGTAACAGCAATCATTTACACTTTTTCTAACTGCTTTGCAGTTCTTAATATATTGTGGCGCAGCAAACCTTTTGATAAATAACGTACTTTAGGAGCAATTGTTTCTGTTAAGGCTGGCACTTCTCACTGGACAAATGTGATGTGTCCAGATTCTGATACAGTGTGCTATACAACTTTCACGTGAATAATTACAAAAAAAAAACAAGAAAGAAAAACATTAACCCAACATTTCAACTGTAGGCTGGTCCTTACTTTCCAACCAGTCAAAACCGGTCGAGTTTACAGATTCACTGCAAATCTGTTGGAAAAGCGGATCATTTTTCAGTTCCTCCAGTGTAGAATCTTCATATTGTCCCTGCTGCTGATTCGGGTCAAACAGTAGATTTGTGTCCAAAGTGTTCAGATCGTTGATGCTGCTTGAAAGTTCAGAGTGCAACCTGATATCGCTGGGAAAATCTGATACCACGGCGTTGAGTTCTGACGTCACCTGGCCCACAAGCTGCGAGCTGGGGTTCAGGCCGTCATCTCCTAACAAGTCCTTAACGGTGCTGTTGAAATCTAGCTGCTGTTGATTCTGTTGCTGCAGCAGTTGCTGCTGTTGTTGTTGCTGTTGCTGCTGTTGCTGCTGCTGTTCTCCAATATCTGATTGTGCTTGGGTCTCCCCAGAAGAAAAGTTGATCTGGTCAGTTCTGCTGTTTTTCACGAGGTAACTTGGCTTCTGGAATTCATATACCGAAGGACTGGAATTGATGTGGACCTGGTGGTTGGCACTAGGGAAGCTGGGAGTGGTTTCCAGGATCTGTGTGAGATTCATCCTGGCCGTGTAATTGGAGGGCATGTTATTGATGCCCAGGCCCCTTACTGCGTCATCACTGTCCGAGTCCATCTTGCTCAGCAGCACGTTGGTGATCTTCTTGTTGTTGCCCTGTTTCTGCATGGGTGGGACTGCCGTCAGCATCATCACATTTAACGGAACCGATTGACTCCTCTGAGCCATGTTGTTGGCACTGCCATCCGAATGGCTGTTTGTGAGTATGTTGAGAACCTCTGGAGTCACAGGGCTGCTGAAAGGGTTGACGCTGGATCTGGGGAGATTGGAGACAGGGTAGGCGGTGCTGCCACTTAGGTTTCGCTGGCGATGGACAGCAGGGCTAACGCTGCGGCAGCGGAAGTTGTTGCTTGTAGAGGTGTTTGTCCCTTTGTTGTCCAGGGGAGCAGGAACTGCAAAACCTTCCTGTTTGCTGAGGTTAGACATGGAAGCCACCTGGGGCTGGACTGGAGAGATGGGCGTCAAGCGGCCAAAGTGTGCGTCATGGTGCCTGGTCTGTGTCTGATATGACTGCCCAGGTATGGCGAAGGCATGCGGCTTTCTGAACTGGTCATCCAGTAGATCCTGATAGCTGGGGAGAATTCCGATGCCATTGTTCGAAATGGCAGTGTTTCCCACCACACTGTTGTACCCGTTGTTCATCCATTCCAGCTTGGCCTTGTCTGGGTGGGTGGCCATGGGCCTTTGCATGGGCTTGACAGGGCTACTCGAGACAATGCTGGCATCATGGTAGGCTATGCTGGAGTTTATGGGTGTGAAAGCAAAGGGGTTCCTGCATTCCACTGGGCTGGGGGGCACGCTGCTGCTGCAGTTGGAGTGTGGTGTGCCAATGGGGGTGTGTCGGCTGCTCCCTAAAGCGCTGTCCACAGGGGTCGTCTGGGCCATTCGTGAGCAGGGGCTTTCCCGGGATAACCCCTGACCTCCTCCCATCATTTCCGAGGTGGGTGTCGGGGTCGGGGTAGGTGTGGGGGTTGGGGTAGCAGTAGGAGTGTGGATCGGAGTGCTGCTGCTGTGGGCCGAGTGGTAGAAGGGGTTGCGGGTTAGGTGAGATGACATGATTGCCCCCTGGGGAACGGTCGACTGACCCTGCAGTGATATCCCCAAACAATTGCTGTAAGAATTATTGTTCAGATTCATTTGCTCTTCCATTAATACTAGTTCTTCAACAATACTGTCCTGTGTGATATCATCATCAAAAGGAAAATAGTTGTCATTCGGCTGTGATGCTACAAAATCAACCATATCTGGATGCAGGGATAACTGATTGGAAGGCTGTCCCTGGATCAGTGCTTGTTGCTGGTCTACCACTGGAACCTGAAGGGGCTTGTGGCTCTGTAGCTGAGGAGTGTAATCCTGTTGTGGGACTCCAAGCTGCACTGACTCCCACATGGATTTCTGCAAGTCGTTAACCCCCGAGTTTTCCAGCATGCCCGTGTTAAGAGGAACAACAGGAGGGTTACCTGTGATATGCTGCAATACTGTCTGATCAGAACCGATCTCTGGGCCTGCATCTGTATCCATGCTGGATGGAGTTCCGTCACTTTTAACTCTGATGTCTTGTGAAGACTGAGGTTTTACTACAGTCAGAAAGCCGCTGGAATATACAGCTCGAGTGTCAGATGGCATTTGAGCTAAGATTCGTGTTGGGACTGTTGAATTGAGTTTCACAGTAACTTTTCCAGGAGTAGGTGCTGGTGCACAGTCAGTTTTGACTGGCAGGGTTGCTTTTATAACTTTCTTCACTGCAGCGCTGAGGCCCGCTTTTTGACTTTCCAGACTGATGGTAGATTGCTGGGACGTAAAGACTTTCTTGATAGGTGGGGCCTGGGATTCAGACGCCAAACTTGTGGAGCGCTTCCGTGGGCTCTTGGAACCGGCCAAGCTTTCCTTGGGAGAACTTGCAGCATTGCCATTGGATGATAAAGTCATGCTGGTGTTTGGATTGGAGATTGCAATAAAGAAAGTGCTTGGATTATTATTGCCTACAGTGGAGGCCACCACAGTGTTGTCCAAAAGGGACTTTGCATCGCCTTTGGTCCTTGTCCCTTCAGGTCTCGTCTCACCACCTCCTCCTGGGGATCCCTTGGCCTGAGTGGTGGGGTCGCTGATGGCTCTAAGCTTCAGGCAACCCCCTCCCTGACCACCAGAGGCCTCCTGAGTCCCAGTCAGCCTTTCTGTGCTGAGAGATTGGCTTTCATCAGTTATGGCTTCAGGCTCCATTTTGATCTCAATGGTAGGCGTGGTTGCCACACTGTTGGACCTTGCTACAGGAGACTGGAGAGAGACCACAGAACCATGTCTGATCTGCAGGCCTGTCCTTGGCTCCTCTGATGCCCCTGTCCCATTGTTGCCGGCAGAAGCAGGCCTGAGGGCAGTGCTGCTGTTGCTGGGTGTCAAGGATATTGCTGTCATTTTCACCACGTTCACTGAGCTCACATGAGGCGTAGGCACAACAGTCTTGATGGGGCTGTTGGTGATGAGGACAGTGGTGGGCGAACGCAGGGTGAGGGCGCTGGTGGCACAAGGTTTGGGCAGTATTTGCGGATAGCGATGCCGTGCTGAGCGATCTATCGGGCTGGCAGGGATGTTTTGAGGTGTCTTGGGCGACTGCTTCACAGAATGCATGTGCTGAGCAACCACTTGAAAGTTTACAGGAAGGACTTTGCCTTCAGGTGTGCCAACAGGGCTGGGCGAGGTCACCAGCTGTCTGTTTCTTTGTACCTGAACACATAAATAAAGAAGGTGTTTAGAAACTAAAAGGTCAGCACTGGCTATTCAAATTATTATGTACAGTTTATAATGTTTCCAAGATTGTATTTATTTTTACTGTTACTGGGAGGAAGAGGGCAGATTAATTTGAATATTTAGTCCTCAAAAGTATACACAAACACCTTAAAAATAATTTAACAAATTCAAAAAGTTTACAAAAAGGCCAATAACAATTTACTCACACTCATTCACGAAATACACAGCATAACATGTTTATACAAAGCAAAGAACTAGAGGCATTCCATTTCATTTTTCTTATACTATAACAGAAGAATTCAAATGGTTTGTGAAGTCTTCTTTTATACAAAAATGCAACCTTAACGCTATTTCAGAGTCACTGGCATGGACGAAATCATAGGTTAGATAAAATACTAAAACCACTATTCATTATCCTGTCCGAACTCAGTCAGACTTATGTTTGGTATGAACTGGCACTAATAGCAAGTCGCTCTAAAGCTAAATCCCATACATTTAACCAAATACAGTAAGTGAATACAGTGCATGTCTATAGTACCGTAACAGGGCTGGAGACTGCTGCCACGACAATCCCAATGGTGGGCTGAGGGGAGAGCAGTGCAGGGCTCCCACGATGAATGCAGGGGACTGGCCCTGGCGTCCCCCCATCCACCCTCCTCCCATGGGCTTCTCCTGGAAGGGGGGAGTGCAGTTTCTGCTCCTGCTGCTTCTTCTGAATCTTGCGCTGCAGCTGCTGTTTGGCATCCACAGAGGGTGAGGGCAGAGTCTTTACTTGGGGCTGGAACGAATTGGTTTCAGCTGTTGGCATGAACGCTGATGTCTGCGTTGGTGTCTTCATACCTAAATGAATTGAATGTTCCCGGTTAATAAATGGAAAGTCCCCAGCTAGTGCAATGTGTGACTCAGAGGCACTAAAGGTGCCCTGTAGTTTGGTGCACTAAAGCCGCACACTTCTGATGTAATACAATTTCCTTCAAGGAAACACTCGCAGTCAAGTATGTAGGGTTTTTTCATAAATTAAACTTATTTCAGAAAAAGCTAACTTGTTTTAGAAAATTCTGGTTGTGAAAGCTATTATACATACATGCCGGTATTTCATAACAAAATGAAAGATAACCAGAACGGCAGACGAGTACAATAAACCACCACTAGATGGCAACCTTTCCTTTTACTCACTGCCATTCCCAGCTTTACCAAGCAAGCTAGTTAATTCCCTGCTGGACATGCAAGTACAAAGACATCCTTGTAAGCTTGCACCTTAATGGGAATGTTTACCTCAACTTAACTTTAACATTTGTTTCTTTGTTTATTTGAACTACTAACAATTCAAGCTGCCTCAATTTGCTTTTTAAAAGCCAAAGATTGACAAAGAAAATAATAAAACTGTCTTCTTGTTGCTCTGTTGTGGAGGGTGTTGCTTGGTTGCTTTTGATCTGAACACACTTCTTATGTAACCATAGAATGGATAGGCTGGGAACAGACTTACTGTTCCTTTTGCAGCCACTATCTGACCTTGCCAGTTTAAAAGAGAAAGCTGGGTTCATTTGAGTCATCGCATGATGAGAGCATGAATCATGTAACTAACTAAAATGATATTTCTGCGAAATGAACAAATAGGATAGAATGTATTTAAGATTATTTTTTTATATTAGCTTTTGTTAGCTAACTGCAAGAATCATGGATATTTTATTGCTATAAAAAATGCAACTGCTGTTGGCATTCAAGATCTATAATGACTTCAGGGTTAACAGGCTAACTTTGTAACATGGTGTATGGCTAAAGTTTTATAGAGAGAAGCAAAACTTGCCCTATGGTAAATAAATACAATGCAAATAGATTGAGAAGTACAGAAATGTGCGTGCACTCTTCAGGGTTGAGGTCAATTCCAATTTTGAATTGGAATTGATGAAAAGGGAATGGGGATTGGAAATTGATTTTAAAAAGGAATTTGAAATGGAATTGGAATGAAAAAAATGGAATGAACTGAACCCTGGTACTCTTTCTCATACACACTGCACACATCTGTAGAATTTGTCCAGTCTTACCTGTAGGTGCACCAGTCATTACAGTGAGTGCTGCCATCGATTTGGTACCAATGTAATGGCTGTTGAGAAGGAAGCGTGCCAGGTCCTCGACCGCATCGAACTGGCGGCTCAACACCTTCTGTGCCCACTCACAGACCAGGTCGCAGGCAGCTGACCGGACCTCCTCCTCTGCACTCTGCAGCTGCCCCGAGGACTCCATCCCTTCAGGCTGCAAAACACAGCCCTTTACTCAACACCCACATGGACACAGCAACCACGCCTTCTTAGTAACCTCCTACCTGCAGGTCACTGCCATCTGATGTACATGCAGGCTGGGATTCAGAGAGCAAGGTTTCTGTAATGGGATTGATATCAAACTTGTGTATAAGACACACATTTGTCACGCTCCAGTGGACACATGGGTTTGTTAAAATTCAAGACTGAAACAAATCTTAGCTAGTCCTGATGGTTCTGAAGACCTGGATTTAAACACATCACCAGTGGAGCATTATTTTAACACTATTATCTAAAAGGTAGTCGTATAAAGAAACATTTCTATTAAGAAGGTATTATACTTCCATCTTATTAGGACTTACAGCAATGAGTTATAGTTAAAAAAAACTTTAAATTGTCCAACTGCAATGAGACCCACAGCAATGGTACCAGGAGGCAGCAGGTTATCTATTATGTTGCATGCGAAACGTTTGCATGTTCTGAATTTTCAAGATTCTTGAAAAGGGGGACCAGTAATCATGTTATAAAAGCTAATATTGCATCAGCACACTATCTTTCTATCAAACCTACTGCACTTCACTTACCCCATCTCCGGTTTTATGAAAGTCCAGATTGGGCAAAGAAGGCATGTGGACAAACGCCTTCTTCCTCAGTCCACTGTAGCAGTACGTGATAAAGGAGTTAAGGTTCAGAACAACAAACGATTACATGGATTCATTTACCACCATCATTTTTAAACAAAGAAAAAAAAACATAACAGGTAGGCACTTTATAAAGCTGCCAGACTGAGCTGCAAGTATCCGGCAGTCTGCCTCAAAGGTACTAGTGTGGATTAAAATGAACAGCCCATGAAACACAGAGCCAAGGTTCAGTGACCGGGCATCGCAGGGGTATCCCAGTGCCATGGACATCTGTGCAGGGACAGGCTTCTAAAATGCCAAAAGGGCTAAAGCCTTCAGTGCGGATTAGTATTCATTGATAATATTCATTTTAAATCTTACAGGAATCCTTATTGTTCTGCCGTTCGGGCCACACATTTCCAAATTATCCAAGTATGTAAGTGACATACATACACCCCAATCATGGCTGTAGATACAAGATTACTGCCAGATCACCAATGCCTACTCACTGTATGTACAAAATAATAAGGGACCATGCTTTTTTTCAGCAAAACCAGACAGCGATTCCCATGTTATGGTTGTCATATATCGCAATTAATAGGTGAGCCAATAAGGTGTCAGTACAATGATATATTTACACTATTGTGAATACTGCAACTTCTCGGAACCAATATCTATGCCAGTTTTATAACAGTGTAGCGATCATTAGTTAAACATGTCCTCAATGTGCACTACTGGATGTGAAGGCGTCATGGGGTAAGCATCAGACACTAGTTCCCGCTACACTTTGCCTTTGGGGGAAGTCACACATCAGAGAACGACCGGTTCAAGACAGAGGGCAATGGTCTCACGCAAAGTGAAATCCAAGTTAATTATGCTTGATCCTGTGTTCAAGTCTCTTAAGCTCAGTAAATTCATGACATGGTAAAATGTGTCCCCGTAATTCAAGGTTGAAAGCTCAAATCTAGCACCAGATATCTCAGTCCTCAACTCCACTACACTTCAGCACCTGCGACTCTAAAATGAACGCTTTTATCCAATTTCAGTTCACCACACTTTAGTCAAAATGCCATGCGTAATAAAGGAGAGGAGGCGTGACTTCCTTGGTGTCATGAAGGGACAGTCCTGACAAATAAGAGGCCCCTAAACAAATCCTGTCCATGTACTTCATGATAACATGATCATACTCATTAACAGTTAATGCTGTATGTGTCTTCTCAATAAAAATAGACTGCAACCTGAACATTAAAAGTGGGTTTGATTTACACTAGAAGTCATATTGGATTTCAGTTGCTATTGCAACCAGTTAAACAAACATGACCTATTTTAGTATGTTATGTATGTGTGTGTGTTTGTGCGTGTGTGTGTGTGCGTGTGCGTGTATATATATATCAATTTACATTGTATATCTTTCTCTATCTGATTCTGGAAAAAAACAGATTCATTTTCTCAGTTTCTGACAACAGAACCAACTTTTTACGTTTCAACTCATCCTACTCTATTCCGGTCATCGTAACCTGTGCATATTAGCTTTTTTGTTGTTAATAAGGGGTCAGTGCGACTGAGCTAATCACAGGGTTAAGAGTTCAGGAGACCCAAACATCAAACTTGTGGCGCTCACAACCATTTTGGTGGATAAACAATGGCTGGATTTCCTAATTGCCACAGTATTCTCGAGCTGTATCGCAGCTTTGGCTCATTTCATTTCAGTTCTATATTTAGTGGCTACTTGAACTACAACAACAGATGTTCTGCAACCAAGTACAGAGGGGAATTCTGAATCAGTTCCAGGGAAGGATATTTGGATTTGCCTCTCATGCCCAGACGACGAGCCTTCATGTTCGGAAAAACATTTTTCATGATCTTTCCAAAGTCAGCTGCACTCAATGGATGGTAGCCGAGATTGTCACAATAGCTCCTAAAAACGAAAAACAAAAAACGCTGTTATTTTCCATAGAACTTTATAGCACAAGATTTCTCTAAAACTAAAATATAACCACAAACAGCCTAAAGGCAATCTTGGCACAGCTTGTGCAGAAATAACATACATAAAAAGATGTCTGACACCAACGTCCAAGACTACAATTATAGAACAGTTTGTCATCACATTAAACTGTATTACAACTAAAATGTGTCCCTGCAACAGTGAAACAAGTAATGTGACTATTGGTGCCATTACCAATTGCTTTTAAAGACTTTACTCATGCTCATAAACAATTAAACCTGCAAAGTAATGCAAGGTGTAGAAATCTAAACTGAATTCTTCAGCAGTGCTAACACGGCCTTAACTTGCCAAGTGTCATGATACATGCAGGGCAATTTTAAGGCTGGTGAAAACTCTGCGCCATGGCCTTAATGCCGTCACAAACGCCTAAATGTTTTTTCAGAAACAGAAAACAGTTTGAATTAAAATAATTTGACCCTGATGCTCCGAACGTAACCCTGGGGTCCAAGGTTGATATCTTAGTGATGCCTTAATTAAAGAGTGGATTCCATTAGCAAATTAAACTGTTTGGACTGGGTCCCCGAGTGGCTCCTCCAGTTAAAGCGCTGCCACTGGGAGTGCAGGATGAGTCACACAGCTTGGATGGCGCCAGTTCATGTCCAGGCTGTGCAAAGAGGCCGAACTTTGCTGGGGACCCTGAAGCACATTTAGAGTGGATAAGAGGCAGGGCTGGTCTCTGTTCTCAGGGATCGGTAGCCCGCCCACCTCTGCTCTGGATTGCCTGATGCAAAAGTAATTCTGGCTTTAGGCTTGTGAGATTGGAGGATGCTCACACGCCCTCAGAATGTCTTTGCTGTGTTGGGACTCGCTGCGGTGACGAGAACAAACATAATTGGGGAAAAATAATAATTGGTATCTCTAAAAATTTTAAAAAATAAAATAAAAAATTATGGTAAGCTGCTTGTCCTGGGGGAGAGGGTCTGGTTTTTCTATGGCTGGTTATGACGGAACTAGAAGAATTGTAGTTAACCAGCTGCTACAGTGATTTAGTACAATACATTTTTTAATCTATTAAGTTAATAAGTGGTCCAAAAATCCATTTGGACACGCAACCAAGAGACTCAAAAGTGAAACGTGAAGGTAAAGGTATAAAAGGTATAGATCCTGTCGTTGTGTATTTGGTTACTGTATGTAGCAGCACTTACTTGTATTCATCATAGACTTCTTGCTTGGGGAGAGAAGTTTCTGGGTGTTCCTCTAGGTGATTTCGGATCCAGTTAAACGCATGCATTTGCTGAGTGCGGCTGGATGACATGGAGCTCTGATCACTGGAGCCGAAAGAGAATTGGAAAGCATTAGCAAAAAATATATTTGAGACAGCCAGCAAAGGTGCTCACAAAACAAGAGTCAAAATCTTACCTTTTGTCATTGCCACTGTTGGGACCAGAAGGCAACTTAAGGTAGAGGTAGAGTTTTTCGATGTCTGTAAACTTCTCAACATCTTGCTGTAAAAGACACGAGTAGGAAAGAGCATGAACAAAGCGAACAGCGCAATTTCTAATCCAAGATTAACAGCCAAAATTGCATTCAAATAGGACGGAATTTTCCATCAAGTTTTGTTAATAGTACCTATGTAAATGATCAAATCTTTTGCCTTATCAATAAATATCAAACTGCAAAACAGGCGTACCATTCAAGATGTCTCAATAAAAGGCCCATGAAGGTTTGTACAAGAAATGTGCCTCCTAGTTTCAGATATTAACTTTGCAGCCAGCTTGCCTACACTGGTTTATCACTGCTGCCCATATTCCATATACCAGTGGCAAGCCTGCACATCTCTCTACAAAGAAGCAACAGAGATACACACCATGGAAACATGATTGCCATAAAAATGTGTTTCAACAGGTGAAGCAATCGCTCTCTCAAATAATTAAACATGGCCATCAATTTCTACTTGAGATACTAAAACTGTCATCAGAAAAAGGAGGGTAGAGTTAACATTTAGATTACAGTACTGCTTAAGTGAATAAAAAAAACAAAAACATTTTGCTTTGGGGCTATTGCTGTGTAGCATTGTAAGTAATAAGAGACTATGATACCTACAAAGTGTAGCTTGAACCAGAACTAATTGAGAGTGAGTGTGAGAGAGAGTGTGCGTGCCTGAAAAGGGGAGATTAAAAAATAGTGCTTTGTTATTTGCCCAACTTTACAAGAAGTTTTTGGGATACCAAATTGAGAAAATAACCAGCATATAGCAATTAGATCAATTCCTGGTTTTACTATGAGTTTAATAAGACACACCTGAGCTTGTTACCTATACACCGTGGCTAATCAAGCTCATAGTAAAACCTGGAATGGGTAAAACTGCTATGCAATAGGAGTGAGTGTTATTTCCATTCCTGATATGGAGCAGTGACTAAAAAGAACTCAGTATGGAATAGAACTTTATATCAAGAGTGAACAGCGAGAGCATCTAATGTAGCCCCACGATGCCAAAACTGATGCCAGGATACAAGCCACCCCAGTTCCAGATGGAAACACTGTATTTCTAAGGCACTGCAAGACAGGAAAGTCTCGCTGGCAAGACTTGTTGAAACAAACCATTGTTTACATGGACTGCAGAGAATAACCCAGCAGGAACTTTTGACAAATTAAAAACGCATTTTAGCAATTAGCACTTTCTGTGAGCCTTAGTAAATAAATAAATAAATTAATAAGCAAGCACCTGATGAATTGACTGGGTGAGACAGCTGGGGAAGCACAACTTGCGTGCGTCCAAATCTGTAGGGATTTACAAGTTGCGGTGCAGTCTGTAACAGCTCAGAAGTGCTATGTTTGCAGTACGGCTGTGGTGCTAAAAGGCAATGGAATTTAATATCTAAATAAGGATTACCCCCCCCACCACATCGAGCTCATCAATGATCAAATCCATACACTGCTGTAATCTTAAAGAAAATTACAAAACAAACACAAATAATAACTTTGTACTACCTATAAACATATTTACCTAAAAAAATACAAGTTTTATCAGGCGCCTTTTTCCAGCACCATAAAAATTGTGATGTTACCTAAAGCCATTGTGTGTGTGTGCACGCGCGCGCACACACACACACACACACACACACACACACACACACACACACACACGCACACACGCACACACGCACACACGCACACACGCACACACGCACACACGCACACACGCACACACGCACGCACACACACAAACAGGGGCCTTGTTTTCTTGCATTAATCTGCTTACTTAAAATCTGTTTAAAAGCATCAGTTTGCTGGATGCGGGTTACACCCAAATGCAATCTGAAAGGTCTGCAAGAGGCTGCAAGCCTATTAAAAGTCAGAGCAGTTATGGTGTTTACCATGTACTGTACACAGAGTGTAACAAACAGACAAGAACGACTGGTACATAAAGGCAGAACAGACATAACATTCAAGCTGAATGAGGATGCTAAACACCAATATAGCACTATGAGTTACACTATGAATTTGTCACAAACAAATGTTTACGCAACACTGTCACCTACATGACATGAACTGTATTTAAAATACTTTAAAAGGGTATATTAAATGAACAACTTATGCAAAATCAACCAATCACTGTTTGAACTGCATGAGATGATATATATATATATATATGCTAAAAACACAGGTTGCAGCATATCCAACACAATGTACCCAGAACTAATTGTCTTGTCTACAATGTACATTCTAAATTCATACTTTTTGATGAGAAATCTTTGCAACAGGATTTATAAAGAACAGCACAGACTTTCTTTATGTAAAGTTTTACAGCTTTTCTGTTACGAGCAAGGTCTGGCTTAGTGGCAGCACTGATCTGACCAGACAAGTGCCCATTCTCCTCATGAATGCCTGTCTCCAGGGACAGCAAAGGGAAGAGGAACCCAAGTTGCCTGCGAATAACATTTGCAGCAGCATAGATCGCTGAAGTCGTTGCAAAACAGGGCTCATCTTGAAAATGGGATTAGGGATGTAAACGGGAGATTAAAAAGAACAAATAACAGCACGAGAGAAGAAACACCACTGGTAACACTGTTGCCATCTTGTGATTCACTGCCCATCTGCTCCACACAAGTCCCTAACCGTCTCCAGATGCACAACTTTTTTTTTTTTTTGGCAAGGAATGTCACACACACACACACACACACAGAGCTCAGCATACTGGCTCAATGCACCAATGCAATTCACTTCTTGCCTGGACTTCATCCCAGAGTCGCCAGTTAGACTGGGGATCCGAATTCACCTAAACAATGCAATGCATTGTGCTGATGCTTCCCTTAATAATCAACTACCCTGCACCAGTGTATCACTGTGGGGGTGGGGGTAGCTCTCCCCTGATCCACAATTTGAATGGATTCAGGGCTGGGCTATACACCAAGAAATCCCAGTATTGGAATATTTACCAGTTATCAAAAAATCAACCTTTACAGTATATCCTGCTGTAATAAGCAGTGTTTAACAGTTTAGCAGTTACAAACTTGAAGTTCCTAGGGGAAATGCTCCCTTGACCCACAAGGTGGTCAATTCCCAGCTCCTTCGTGTTAGGGGGCTGTTGTGGTGGAGGTCTGTATTTATGATTGTGTATTACACTGCTGCACCACTGACAAAGCTAACCAATGTCACTCTGGGTTCCACATAGATGCCTGTAAATCAGAGAAAAAAAGTTCCAAGAAAAGACCAAGACAAAGAAACCTTAACTCTGAGGAAAGATGGCTGGTGCCTGTTAAACATCAACATGCAGTTGGGCCCTGAGGTAGAATCACTAAAGAGCCTTCCAACACTGGGCATCAAACGGAATAAAGAAGATGATGAGGCGGAGCAGGAATAATTTACATTCTGCACGAGTAGAAGGGAACAGGAGAGAGATTCTAGCTCCAGGCAGAACTCTGCTACACAGACTTGAGAAAAAAAAATACTATCTGTGCAGTACCACTGTCTCCTGCACTGCTGCAGCTGTAACTACACCAAATACTGAACTACTTTTTAATTATATCAAGCACTTTATCCACAACATAAAATACATTAAATAATAAAATCCCCAACATTAAGACAGATAATGGTTAGAAATGAAATCAGATTTAAAAAAGGGGCTGCTGTCTGCATCGTTAATGCACTTAAAGATGAACTGATCTATTGGCTCAGTCTTCAAATCTCCGAAGAAAAACAATCTCTCCACAACAAAGACTGACCCACGAAGGGGTTAGCAAAGACAGACATATCATCTGAACCGAACAGAAAGCAAGCGATCTGTCTAAGCCAATTTTTAGCATTAGAATAATTAAAAAAAATTAAAATAATAAAAACGGCTCTTAATAATAATAATAATAATAATAATAATAATAATAATAATAATAATAATAATAATATTTCAATACAAGATTTAGCATTTCACTGAAGGCACTATTAATCCCAGCAATACTTAATCCGTAAACAAACAGAATTGATGGTTAAGCCAACATAAACAAGCTTTGTTTTCATAGTATTTGCCTGAGGCAATAACTGCAGAGAGAGAGAGAGAGAGAGAGAGAGAGAGAGAGAGAGAGAGAGAGAGAGAGAGAGAGGAGAGAGAGAGAGCGAGAGAGCGAGGAGTGTACTATGGACAATGTGCTTGTGTGCTGCAGTTTAAAAGGACAAACAAAAGCTAGGATACCTACTTATTGACCGAAAGGGCATATTTTGAATCACTATGGCAACAATAAAGACTTGACATACAGATTTAAGAGCATATCCCTGAAATATTGAATGTAATTGTGCACATGATAAAACTGGGTTTACTAGACTAAAGACTTATTCCCAGCAGGCAAATCAGTCAGCCCTACAGTCAACTGTTGTCAAGCACTTTCAAAATCTTTATTACAATCCACCAATTAGCAGGCCCTGATGGTTTGAAATGTCTGTTGCTACATTAACGAGACCCTTGCTTTAAAAAAACAACCAGGACAATAATCTAGACCTAAAAGTTTAACATTATCCAGGTTGCTAGTGCACAAACTGGTGTATCATTTAGGCAGGTTAGTTGGTGAAATTTATTGGTAGAAGAAAATATCTATTTAAAAAAGCAGTTTAGTTTCTACTGCAAAGGAGGTAATAATGCCCCCTGTCTACCATTAATTATTCCGAAATCCAAGGCTAATTACATTTTTCAATCTTATTCTCATAACCGTTATTAATTGCACAACAAAAAGAAACCGATTAACACTAACAATTAAAAAATCTTTGAGAAAAAGATGGGCTCAGCTAAAAAGCAGTAGGATCTCAAAATAAACGGGTGGCGTCTTTCAGGGACAAAAAAAAAAATAATTGAATTTGTTTTTATTTTAATCCGATACTTGTGTGACAGCGATTTGACTGCATTGCATTTTTGGGGGTGCAGTCACTACTGGTCTGGGAAGAGAATGGCCAAATTTAGCCAGGCGACTGCAAGCCAGACGTACTAAAAACCGGAGGATCTGTTTTTGCACTTTGTGTGTCTCTCGTCTGGAAATCCCCCTTCGTTAACCCTTGGAGAGCTAGGCGTGGAGTAACACATCACCCACTGAGTGAAACTGACAAACTGCCAACGTGCATTTTTGCCCTGGATACGGCACCAATTACAAAGCGGTTTCTAAGAATAGATGCGTTTTCCCCATCTTTTCTATTCGCTTGTTTGTTGCTAGGGGAACCGAAGCTCATGAATGGCTAAAGTTATCAGCCACTAAGCAGCAGTAGTGAGGCAAAAAAAGGTAAATTAAAGCGATGTAATCCTCTCATGCAGCCCACTGGCTGTCAGCCGGGATTCAACGTCCGAGACAGAGAGACAGTGAGGACAGGGCTGGGAGAGGTTTAAAAAAAAAAAAAAAAGTAAACAAACACACACACAAAGGCATGCTACACAAGGACAGTGCTTTAAAAGAGAGGCTATAGAATGTTCAACCTCAACCACACGGGACCTTTATTTAAAAAATGGCTAATAGTTATTTCAAACTGGGAATAAAATATAAAATATAAAAAATAAATAAATAAAAGTCGGATTGAAAAAGAAATAAAATATGTAATTTCTCTCTCTCTGTCTATATTCATTACAGATTTTCTTAATACTGAACTGAATGTAAAAAATGTAGGTTTATTCATATTATATACATTATATTCAAATATAAAAAGTACTACTAAAAATATATTATATATAAATACACATTATTATTATTATTTGTGCCAAAATACCCCATAATATTTGACTTGAAGGAATAATACAGATATTACTTAAATGGCATTTTTCATAGTTTGTAGATGTTCACAGAAAATGTTTCTTCTATCTGCCTTTCCCCAGGGGCATGGTAAATCAGCTGCATTCATTCAGACAGATGGACAGAGATATTCCCTTGCCTTACCCAGCACAGGTGCTCTTTAATACTCCCTTGCTACAAGTACGATGATGCACTGAAATCAGTTTGTGCACCTTGGTATTGTTTCATAAAAATCCCAACCTCAAGTCATAATGCGATTACTTCAGTATTCCCTGTTTATTATTCTGTATTTATTGCAGCCTTTGAACCCGTTTTGCCAATGCTATCAGTAGCTTGCTATGGAAGCTGTCCTGCTTTTCCTGGTTCAGTCTGCCTACCTTCCTTAATAGGGCTGAACAGGCAGGAAGCCCTTCAGACAGTCAACACTAGTTCAAGTCAGATTTCTGGCATTTAAAAAAAAAAAAGTTTTGTTTTACAATGTCATTGCCTCTTTAGATTACAGTAATGTCACTACATTAAAAAAAAACCCACCCATTTCCTAAAATGTCTTTAGGTGTGGAAATAAAGTAAAATAAAATGGTATTTATTTTTTGATAAAATAACATAAATTGATTTGGGTTTAGTAAGCTTTCAGAAAAGCAAAGTAAACACTCACAAACATAGTAGTACCTGCTCTTTGTGTGGCCTCCAGAATTCTTTGAGAACACGTTTTCAAAAACGGAACCCTTATGGAATACAGCTCTGAAATAAAACCTGAATGACTGATGCAAGAATTCCTGTAAGGCTGCAACATCAAATGAGGTGATAAAGACACTCAGGGTTGGTTGGGGTTGTACGCATTTCAAGATACACATTCAAGACTTGCAGTCATGAGATTTTCTTTTCTTTGGGGCTGTTATACAGTACTGCAAAAAAAGTCTGATTTTTTTTTTTAACCTTTTTTTCTTTTCTTGTGATGGGCTGTATAGGAAATGGTGCAACACATGAGTTCTGGATGGGGATATATTTACTGGTAAAGCTCAAGAACAACCAGCTGCCTTTACCACTAAGCTTTCGGTAAATGTCCGAAAAACAATATATTTCTGTATTATTCCGGACCGTTACCACCTTACTTGGTCAATTTTGACAGTTGCCAGTAAAACATAAGTTACCAGACCCTGACTTTTACCGTAACATACATTAATTGTTAATACAGTGTGTACTTGTGTTTGACAGGGCCAGGGTTAACTCGGAGGAATGATAGTACAGATCTGAGAATTACAAAGGGAGTCTGAAGGAAGCAGGTGAATGGCGGAAGGAGGTATCTGCAAAGCCATCCTGCATTTCTTGCAGATTAGTGCATGAGCATTGTGAGGTTCTGAAGCAGAATACACTGGATTTACATAAGTCAATATTGGTGTGTTGCAGCACACTGTTTTACTTTTTGCTGTTTCTTCAGTCACTGTATAACTGTACCAGGTTTCCTATCTATATCTATTTTATAATGCAAATCACTTTTTTTCAACGCTTTAGCAGCACAACATCTCGAACTCCACAGAGAACACATAAATGGTTTTAAAATGTCCCAGTGTGATTTGGACAAAAATAATATGCAGTACAAGATGGTTATTACTAAATTACTCACCAATATGCTCTCCACTTTTGATTGTACAGATTTGCTGTAAGAAAAAAAAAGAACAAAACATTAAGACAAATTATAATGCTCTTGAAAATGTATTGCTTACAATATTAAAGAGACACACACTGTACATATAGGCACTTCTGTGTAAAGGTGTTCTTTTTATTAACTTCATTAAGAATGAAGCAACTGGGAACAGTCCACTCGTATCTTAAAGTATAGCAGGTCGTTTTATGTGCAAATTGAAATAATTAAATAAAATGTGTGAAAGACAGATTATGACTGCACACACAGGTACAAAAATAGAAATGCATTAAAATACTATAAAAGGAAGGCAACGTCTTAAAAAAAAAAAAAAAAATAATAATAATAATTCCAATCCTTTGAACTTGAAAATTTGAGATTGATTCCAGACTACAACTCTCCATGGCTGGGTTATTTCAGTGCCGTGCAACTTGCATCGGGAACATTGCTAATCAGGCATTGTGATCAAGACGTATATTTACATAATTCACATAATTCCATCTAAAAGCCTGCAGGATGGCAGCCGATTCATTTCAGCAGACTTGCACACAGCATGGGGTAATGGGGCAGGTTTGTCACATGAGAGGCCTGCGGATGGACTTGATCCACCACCCAATACAAATACATTTCAGGCTGCAGTCGAAGCAGGCGAAGTTCACTGCTGCAACAGTCCCTTTGCTAAATCGGTTCTTATATGTAATTTACTTTGGCTGTGTTTGTCCTCTATCTGACTCACAGATTGATAGCCAATACACGAGCTAGAAAATGGATGATGTCCCTTTAAAAACTCGGAGTGCTTCTTTCAAGAGACTTACAGGGGTTAGTTGGTGTACGTGATTAAAGGCTTAGCTGGCTAAGTAATTCTGAGTCAGGTGTCATCTGTATGTGACCAGAAAGAGAATCCAGTTGCAGGACAGTGTTAATAAAACTAAAAGCAGGTGCATGCTGAGACCTGAGAGCCTCCAATGGAAGTCAATTCAGTGGTCAGAATCCCACTACCTTCACGTGTGTTTACGGGAACAATTAGAAACGTTGAGTTTGTCTGAACAAAAACAAAGCACCTCTGGGGACAAAATGCAAGGGAATGGCATATCTGATCAAATGGATTGAAAAAGTAAAATGGTTACAGTAAGTGATAAAAACCTGCATCATTAAAACAACGTGGCAGTGAAAGAGTTCATTTTTTACAACCCTGGTATGGAACACATTTTAGAAAAATGATGCAACACAGCTGTTGACCAAACATTAGGACAATAACACAAAATGAACTGTCTCTATACTGCAGCCAGAAATCAAGGTCAAGGTTGCCAACACTTTTAGCATGTGGTTTATAGAACCGTGTCAATATGAAGTCCCTACCTCAACTGGTGAAAGGATATGCAGGGTTTGCCACTGTGGCGGTGGCCGATTTCAAAACTGTACCATAACCACAATCACAGCTAAACTATTCAAATCTAAAGTGGTGGGAGAGGGCAATGCTAAGCAACACTATTTTTTTTTGAAAATCGGTGGATAGCCAATAAACACCAGAAAAACTGTGGAAATGGTTAATCAATTCACGGTGACTTTACCCTTTTCCCATTAAAAAATAAAACCTACTACAAAAATAATAATAAATGCATTTCCCAGTGCTGCTGGGCAATGTCCCGCCTTCCTGACTTGTATCTATCATTGATTCGTTCTGAATACTTTAAACCCACCCCAACTACTGAGTGACAGCACATTCCTACATTCCTATTGGAGACTCTTCTTGTGAGATTTAAAACGAGATTACAATCAGGAATGGATTTTGCTGGCAGGATTTAAAGCTGTATTACAGTTAAAATGCAGAGGATTTAAAAGAGAATTGTGGCGAAATGTAAAAAAAAAAAAAAAAAAAAAAAAATGCCTACACACAAAAAAACCCAGAAGCATGTGCCCGTCACCATAAGGATTTCGTTGTGGAAGACAGCAAAGGAAAGAAGGTACAACTTATTTGGAAATTCATTTTAGAAAGTAACCGAAAACATTAATTTCATCCAATATATCAAAAACAAAAGTTCCAAAAACCTGATTGACATAAAACTCGGAAATAGCTAAAAATAAGCACTGAAAAATACAATTAATAAAACTGAAAAACAGAAGCCCTAATTATAAGACATGACACTGTTTTTTTATGGCTTACAAACACTGTACCACAACGTAATTATACTGACATAAGGTTTCTGAATATTAAATAAGGGATGTAAAAAAAAAAAAAACTGGCACGCCAAAAAAAAAAAAATAATAACTCTGTTCCTATTTATATTCTCAGATCATATGTATTTATCTATCTCCCAATAACCCTCTGGCTCTATTTTAATGACTTAAACAGTGGCAGATCCAAATACCACCAATCTTTAATTCCAACCCCAGGGGTGATTTACTGACCCACTTATCAATATTACTACATGCAATAAAAAACACAGTTAAATGAGGAAGGTTTGTGTTTATATAAAATTGGATGGTGTTGTGTTTAGATGCCACAGCTAACCAGGGTGCAGCATGAGGTTTTCAATCAGTTTAACTCAATCTGCTGTGCTAATCCTGAGTGTTCAAGGCAGCTGCTGGGGTGTAGAATTAGGTTGATAAATTAACTTTTCTTTGTATTTCAATGATGTTTTTTTGTTTCGTCTCTACTGAAAGACTCGGTTAAGATTGGTCATGGCTCGTGCTTATTAAGCTGCTAAGCGCAACGTATCTCTGGGTCTCCGGATTGTTGGATAGTTATATACTTAAGCCTCCCAGAGCAGAGCAATAAAACCGAGCGTTACTTTGAGTAAATGTATCACTAAGAGACAGATTACCCTGTGCACCGTTTGGTAGGAAATAAAAGCACAGTGCATACTGTGCAGCTGACTTAGCCTTTTATAAACAGCTCATGGAAATAGTTTTTAAAAGAACTGTAAATCAGATGTCTTATTGTCTATTGTTTTGATAGGAATGTTGATGACATCATTGCCCTTACAGGGTGTTGCTTTTTTTTTGTTTGTTTGTTTGTTTTGTCATCATAGGTCCAGGAAACACTTTCTGGATTTGCTTTCAAAGCCCTGCAAGAGCTCATCAGACACAGGGTCATGTCTGGAGTTTCCTTTCATTGAACTTGACGCATTTTTCTGGCTAATCTCATCTGCAGTCCCAAGGGGTACCTGATGCTTAGAAAAATCTAGCTTTCAGCCACATCGATTCCCATAATTTATGCTGGCAGATAAGCGTGGACAACAAGAGGTCATACTCTACTTGACACGGACACAGCCTCTGTGTGTTGAGAGAAGGTTTACATGAGGGTATGACCATCCATTAAAGCTGATGGCTTCTAATTAACAACGAACATAGAAGCTCAAAGGACAAACTGACCTGCCCTCCGCTGTGTTCTTACAATCCGTGCTACATTGCCAGTGCTACACTGCCAATGCAAACTTCTAGAAAATGTTTCTGCTTGTTGATTTTTACATTTTTCTTGGTCAGTGAGACAGACTACTGTCAAATCTTTTATTTAAACATTTTTAGGACTACAAATTATTATTATTTTAATCCTAAAATGTGTTAAGTTTTTATGCATATCCAAACCTACAGATTTAAAAATCTATGCATATTTAATTCCATTCCTGCCAAAAAGTGAGGTTTTGAAATGTGTACAATAATAACACACACAGATTTCTGTCTATGGATTACAGAATAATGAAACCACTTCAAACAAATCTGATAAATATTCAAAAACATTTAATTGTGAAGAGAATTTAGATTTTGGATGAAGTTTAAAATATGCATAAAAAAAGAGGTCACCAATTGAAAACTGGATTCCTCTTTCCCAAGATGTACACAGTGAGTATTGTCGTTGTGTGCAAGCCCAGACTGTTAATGCTGCTGCTCACTGTTCATGAAGCCTATTTACAAAGTATGTAAACAACAAGAGAGCAGGATGGGACAGCCCAGGCTGCTCAGTGTCTGTTTCCTCAGTATGGCTGCCTCGGGGAGAAAGAGGATTGCCTTCTCTGTCTCTATAAACCCTAGCAACTGAAAACAGCAGCACAGGCACAGCAAACACAAGGATGGCTGGAACATCAAAGCCTGTTCTCAATAGACCATGTGAATGAGCCGCCAGGCCTATTTTTCCTGCTTTAAGAAATTATACAGCATTTGGCTCCAGTCAGAAAGGCTCTTCCTCCCAAATCCATGTGCTACTGATGTGTTACACCCTTTTGGCACACATTAAAGCCAGAGTTAGGTTAGTGAGTGGCAAGGATCCACAGGCAACAGCCACAGAGTTCCACTTTACCGAGCAGGTGCTATTCATTCTCAGTGGAGGGGAGAGAATGAGAGGAGGGGCAAATTAACAATCAAACTGAGTCCAATAGAGTTGCCACATATATCCTGTGTGGGCCTGCATGTGTATAACAGGGCACTTAATACTGTAGCTGTGTGAGGAGTGGGCAGTATTGTGCTTTGTTGTCAAATAGAAATAATTTTCTCAATTAATATTTCAAAGTTGCAGTGTCCTACAGTAATGTTTAAAATCATCTTGGCCTTGTTCGAGGTTTAATTTTGTTCCTTTGTTTCACAGTTTCAGCTTACAGTAACTATCCTAAATATTTACAAACCGTTCCAATGTAATGGGGCACTACACTAATCCGATAACCAAAGATATCTCTAACTACAGTGAAACCACACATGCCTTGTTAATGGTCAACTTGGAATTAACTGGGTAGTCACATGTGACAAACTCTGGTAAAGTAAAACCATATTGGATGGACTGGAAATGATAAATAAAGGCAGTGTTGTTTACAAATCTTGTCCTTGTGATTTCTTTTTAGTGCTATCAACAGGTCATCTATTGCTAGAACAATTCCCTTTCCTGAACTGAACTGTACAGTACATCTTAATATACCTCGACAAACTCAGCAAAGGCAGCACTGCCACTGCCTAGGACATTTCCATTGTGTTCATTATGATCAACTGGACTGAAGTTTAACTGCATCATTTTTTTAACCAGGCTTTAGAAATCACAGGCTGAAGTGGTGGAATATCATTGAAACTGACAATTAACATTACGGAACAGTACAAATGATTCTTTAGATGCAAGTATGTAATCATGGAATATGTGATCCTATTAATCCTAATCTGGCATCCAGGCTGCTGAAAACAAGTCATCATGCTGCTGGTTATTTCCAAGCACTAATCATTGCAGAAAGAAATCAGGGTTAAAAAAATAAAGCTTAATTAAAATGGCAATCATGTGTGTTTTGCAGTAACAGGCCATTCATCTGTTTTAGTGAATTCCATGTGTTCATACTTACAAATGTCATGCAGAAACCTAGAAAGTCACATTACTTCAATATGGTAGCCATACTGGTCAAGGTCACTGTGAAAAAATATACAGCTCTATTCACAGTAGACAGAACATAAATAATAATTAAAGAAAATGTAAAATATGTATGGTTGCACCCAATATTAGACACCTAATATTACATATTTGTGTGCATTATACAACGTACTGAAGGGCAAATAGCATTTGCATGAGTTCACTTCAAAGTTGCATGAAAACGTGCAGGACTGATTCAACACTTCACACCTTGATCCATATTTACAATATGTCGTCAAGTGATAACGAGCAGCTTTCTCATCTCACTCGTAACTGGTTGACTGCTTTGAAGTCCCCAGTTTTGAAACACAAAAAGACAAGTTTAACTGCAGCAATACAAAAGCAAAGCAAATTTTGAAACAGATGGAGCTATTCAACATGATTTAGAGGGGGTGAAGTAGTCATTCGGGATATTTCTAAAGTCAGTACACAATTTTGAAAAGCAATGAAATTTGACTGGTAGAGCTACAACAGGATGGGCGACCAGGTAAATAGCCCTACAGCTGAAGCCTGTTAAGTGTATCGAATTAACTGCTTAAAATGAGTGCACCTGGTCTGAGAGAAGGGTCAAGACATCAAAATCAGGGAGACTGGACACATTCACAGGGACTCGCACACATCTTCAGATTGTTTATGCTCTTCACTTTCTAACCACCAACTTTAACCAAGCCATTTTAGGAAAAGATTGTATCAAGTTATTTATTACTTTGGCTTTAACTGCATGGTGCTTATGCCAGAACATCCTGTTTGTTACAAACCTAACAGTGTTTTAAAAAAAACAAACACAACAACACTACTAAAAACAGGTTTAATACAATTTAACAGTGAAAATATGAGACCAATAGCTCTTCAGGCGATGCTGCCAAAATGAATAGGAAGCAGATGCTTTCTACCAGCTAGAGCAGAGATGAAGAAGCATTCCCCACGAGGAACTGCACAGTCCCAGTGACATCAGCAGCTGCAGCATACTGTACTACAGTATATGGGGGAAGAGAACACACTGTGGGAGCAGACAGGTCTGGGGTATTAATAATGCATTATGTCTGGCTTTATAATGAAAGATTGTAACACACATTTGGTCACATAACTTTAAAAGCTGCCATAAAGGTTTTAAGGACTGCGGCAGTAATGGTAAAGGGCTGTTGGGTGCGGTGAAGTATAAAGTGAACCGGTAAACTAAACGCGCCTTTAAATAAATAGGCTACAAAAAAAGTCTCAGATAAAGTAACTGCTAAAGCAGGGTCGACCTGGGTGACAGAAGTAAATACACAACGCACATATCAATGCCCCAGAAGCAGCTTGTTACAGACGCTTCCATCCAAGCTTCTCTGGATTGAATTGTCGGCCCAAATGTTGATTATAACAAATGTTTCTGCAGAAATGTTCCTTGCGGAAGTGAAACCTTGACGCAGGTGTGGCTGTTTTTTACTTCGTCGGCTTATGACCGGCCGTCATGCATTTTGTCACGCTCAACTCGGGTCAAAGCGTGTCGACCCACATCCTGAGGCAGGTCGCTGGAACCCGGCTCAACGTGGGATTGTGACCCAGGTAGCCAGAACCCGGGTATGAGTGCCAGTGTGAAAGGGGCTTAAGCGCTATCCTAAGTAAAAACATTTCAGTTTCAGTACAGTAAATGTAGTCGGATGGAGAAGTCTGAATTCTAATGTACTGTAGGACGTAAATGTTTTACTAATGATAGAACTCATTTGAAACTCTCTTTGAAGATATAACATCTGTCTACTCTGTTCAGTGCACATGAATTTTAATGTTTTTTTAATATCCGATTTTCAAATTGGCAACTGGCAGTGTTAATACGGACCTTCACAGCAGACTTTACAGCAATACAAAAACACAAGGATTTGTGGTTGTTAATAAATCTTATTTTGTTCCTGGTTGAATCAAGTACAAACATCCAAATCCATACATATGGGAAAAGAACCCTGTGTACTACTGCTATCAATGTATTTTATGCATCTATGCAAATAAATGGAGCTATATAAAGCGAATCGTCATCAACTCAACCTGAATAACTCATCCTGTACTGCATGATAATGCAGCTTGTTTTTCTATGTGCAAATAGAAAAAGTGTGCAGTTTAGCCTGTACATTGGTGTGTTTACAGTTAAAGTGCACAAGCTGCCATGGTTTCAGCCTAAGGGGAACAATTAAAGTGTTTTTGATCATATTTAGTTAACAGAACATCTTAGCCCAAATGACAAGAGACTTGAAATTACTGAAGGGCAATCTGCACAGCAACGAAACAAAGCTCCAAGACACTGAAGACCCACTACGTCTCACTAAAACTTCAAATACTGAGTAAGTTCCTGAAACTAAAAAAAGACAGACCACCTGGAACACAGGATAATTTCATTTTCAAAGCCTGTCATGGGTTATAAAAAGCTGAGCGTGGAGCTAAAGGCTTCTATTTGCAATTCCGGTTTATGTTTCAAGTCTTCTTTTTTTAAATGTATGACTAAATGCTCTTATATTTCACTTGTACAACAATTTATTTAAAAGTATCTCTAGGGAGTACTGATTAGATTAGATTTATCGCTGTGTTATTAAGCCTGTGGAGTAAAACGGTACTTGCAGCGCAACACGGAGAGGGTTTTACAAAGTGAAATCTCTTACAACTTTTTAGATTGTGTTATTGTTTTGGATGTAATGTCCTGTAAAACTAGCTTACAATAGAAAAGCTCATTGTTAATGTCATAGAATGACTCAGAACAGTGCAAGTTATCTTGCTTTCCCAGCTAAATACCGCATCCTAGATCTGACTAATTTGACATTAGCAAAAAGTGTTTCGACAAGACATTCAGGACTCAGTCTTGGGTCCTCGAGACCAGTCCTCGGCCTTGAGGCCGGCTTGAGGACATTTTTTCAGGTCTCGTCCTTGGCCTTGGCCTCGGGTGTCCTCGGTCCTCAGACTTCGAGGACTTGGGTGTTTAAAACTGGTCACGTGTAATTTTTTTTTACTGATAACTGATTACTAATTTTACTTTTTAAAAATGAATCTGTTTTCCAAAAATGTTATTGTGAGGAGTTAAATTGGATTTTATTTATTAGTTTTGTTGAAACACGCACAAGCTTTATTCAATGTAGCTAATCAGCGCACGGTATTTAGAAAAAAAAAAAAAAAACGGCGATTGACACTGACTGAGCATAACCAATGAACTTTTATTTGTGCTCCAGTCAGTTAACTATTTTCCTGCTCTGGAAATACCACACTGGACTCACGGACACCTATAAATTATCTAAGTTATTTGTAATTTCTTATTTTTTGATAATGGCCACTGAACCAAAAATTGTTAAATATGCGTTTTCACATTTCTCCATCGAAGCAAACAAATGGAGTGCCAACTGTCTTAAATGCAACGAGAAGATTGTGGAGACCAAAGGGACAACGTCTGGATTTAATAAGTAAGTATTTTATTGTATCCCTCTTTATGAAATGTATATTCATGGCTTCAATAAATAAACAGCTAAACGTGAAAAAAATCCAGGTGTTCCCTACATTAACATTTGAATGGAAAAGTGCATTTTGTGGTAATCCTAATATAATGTTAATGTTTTACAGTTTTACAGCCTATTTAAAGATTTGTATGTCCATTAAAACCCGAGCATATAATTTAAATATCAGATGTTTATGAAAGTAAATGCTTTGGAAAAGTCTTGAATTTCTAGCTATTTTTAATTTTTTCTTGTTTTAGTAAATAGAATATATACTAAAATGTTTAGATACATATAGTTGAAGCAAATTGAAACAAACAAAAAATGAGCAGTCTATAGTGTATTTGAAGTCTTCTGTTCAGAATTAATTAAGTCTGATTATTTTGTCTTCCTGATTATAATTTAGATTTCTAATCAGATAGCTGCAATAGAGCAGATTATGTTTCCTATATAAAAAATATTGTTAATCTAAAAATAATAATAATAATAATAATAATAAACCAATGTCATATTTTTTAAATAGGTGTGTTATAAATATAAGCATATTGGACAAATATTAAATTGATCACATTCAGTATTGTTGAATTTGGATAGTCATGTATTATGTAAATAATTATTAAATTCAATGATTTATTTTTAGAAGGAGAGAAATGGGAATGAAATGTCAAATATTACTCATTGATTATTATAACTGGAATTATGTTGTACAGTAATCTAGGAAATTAGGCAATATTTTGCAATGATGAGCTATTTTCATTTTTTTATTTTGCTACAACATATGCAAACATTCTAACTATTGCTTAAATGTTGATTTTTTTATTACTATTTGTTTCAGACCTCTAAAGAGAAAGCACCCAGATATTCTTGATTCCTACAAAGTCCTAGAAAATCAAACAGACCCTTGCAGCCCTCCGTGACAGATTTCTTCAGGTCTTCAGACTCACAATATGGAAGCAATCATCCTCAACAACAAAAAAAGGTTGAGGCTTTGGTAGAGGGTCTTATTGTTTCCTGTGGGCTACCAGTATCAATTGTGGAGAATCCTAATTTTAGAAAGTTCATGACAACTATGGACCCACGGTTTATGATGTCTTCCAGGCACCACATTTCCCAGTCCATGATCCCAAAAATGTGTGAAGCTAAGAAAGAAGAAATTAAAACAGAACTAAGTGTAGCAAATTTTGTTGCACTGACTCGGGACCTGTGGTCAGACAGGCGTTGCCATTCATTTATCGCAGTCACCGGACATACATTTGTTAAAATTATACTTCAAACACACCTTCTTACATTTGCAGCATTTAAGGGAGGTCATACAGGTGTAAGAATTGCAGAAGAAATTGAGCACATTTTGGAGGAATTTAACATAAAAGAAAAAGTGGCTCACATTGTTACTGACAATGCCAGTAACATGAAGATGGCATTCCAAGTCATTAATGAACTGTCTTCCACTGAAAATACAGAGTCCCTTGAACTATTAAGTTTTGACAATGACACAATATGGCAAGACCTGGATACAGCAGATGCAGAGCATGTTCAGTGTATGTTAGATAGGACACCATGCACTCGCTTGTCATGCTTTGCACACATGGTGCAACTTGTTGTAAGAGATGGAATAAAGAAGCCTTCAGTGTACACCAGAGCAGCAATGGGAAAATGCTGCAAATTAGCAAATCTTTCTCATGAAAGCACCATATTCCATGAAGCATTTGAAAATACATTTGGTGCAGGAAGATCAATTCCAAGTACAAATGCAACCCGCTGGAATAGTTTGCATAGACAAATCAAAATCATTGTGTCCTTGGATCAGTACAAATTAGGTCAGTTACTGAGAGAACAGCAGCTGGAGCATTTTCTACCGACACCCAGAGATCATGCAGCCTTGACAGAATTTGTTAATGTCCTGCAGGCTTTTGCTGAAGCAACAGACCTGGTACAGGGTGACCAGTACACCACAGATCTGTGGTGCCTTCTGTCATAGCACTACATAGGCACTTAAAGGACTTGCATGGTCTAATTCGCTATCAGGGATCTCTTGTAAATGCACTTCTACAATCCCTTCACATAAGGTTCAGTGGACTTTTTAATTTGCTACAAATTACCCAAGACCACAGTGACAGACAGGATCCAAAGCCTTTTAGTGAGATGCTCTACCCAATGGCCAGTGTTCTTGATCCCACATTTGGGTTTCTGTGGTTGGAAGCAGACCATCCCGGCAATGACCAAACGAAAAGCAAGATACGAGAAGAAATCATTGGCAAGTGTTTCAGTATTGATAAGTTTATTAAATGTATTATAAAATTATTATCACACCTCTAAATATAGATAAAAAACATATTCATGAAGTGTGATTGTGTACATGTACTGGAATTTAGTGCTATATATTTTTTAATTTCAGATGAAATTGTGAACCAAGTAGACCTGATGTGCCCCAGAAAAATTGCAGGCCCATCAGAACAACAGGCGCCAGCAAGTAAAGTACCCAAAGGAACACTGTTTTCCACGTACGAGCAAAGACGCCAGACCGTGGCGACTGCTTCACCTTTATTAACAAGAAACATTGTGCAACGTTACTTGGATGACATCAGTTCCCAAACTCAAGGCACATCTTCAGGGACTGACCACTGGGGTTCAGTACAGGAAACAAATGTTTACAAAAGGATGTTGCCTTTATTGGAAAAGATATTCCACATTCCAGCCACATCAGCACCTGTTGAGAGGGTATTTAGTCAGAGTGGACTGCTAATGCGACCACATAGAGCAAGAATGGGAGACAAGCTTCTCTCACAGTTGGTGTTTTTAAAGTGCAACTCGTCAAATAAGTAAAATGCAAGTTCTTCTTGTGAGCAGTGTGGTTCTGAATGAATGTCTATCTGGTCAACAGACATATAATAGTGAAATATGAGCACAGGGTATTTGTGAAAAAATTTTATCTTAATTTGACACAAACAGCATGATTTTCAAAAGGGGCAAAATAAGAACTAGGTCGCAAAATTTGTTTTTTAAAGTCTGATTTATGCAACTAAATTACATTATTGATGGTTTTCAAAAGTTCGAGTGGGTACACAACACATTTTATATAAACCACTTGAAAGCCATGTATTCAGTAACCCAAATAAGGTTTGAGAAATCACTCTGCAACCTCATTCTTATTTTGCCCCTTTTGAAAATCATACTGAAATTGCTTTTCTTTGTTTTTGTCAATGTCTTTGTCTTCAATGAAAAAATGCTTTACAAAATTACCTGTACAGCATAAAGTGAAAAGTTGTAACTGAGTTAGTTATTTCTGAAAAAGTTCCCATTTCATTTGCTGTGTTTTCTACTCTGATGGAGTAAAGTGTTTACATTTACTATACTGTACGTTTTGGAAAAGAGCTCTTTTACAGTTTACAATTGTACAAATTTGGTGAAAACTGTCTACATCTAACCCAACTCATCTCCTTAATAAAACTGCATGTTTGACTGTGGCCTTGTCTTTTAAAATGCTTGTCATTGACCTTGACTGGGCTTGACCTTAATGGCTCCCGGCCTCGACTGGCCTTGCCCTAAAAGGCTCCCGGCCTTGGCCTCGGCTTGGCCTTGTGTTTCCCAGCCTCGACCTTGGTCTTGGCCTTGTGAGTCCCGGCCTTGAATCCAAGACTGTCAGGACTATACTGGCTATGCCAACGTAGCATCCAGGACATTTAGCATGTGATGGTGTAAGAGATTATGCTTTTTAACGCTTCATTTTCTTGAAAAACAGACATTTCATTTTGTGGGAAGTTTACTATACTTTCATCAATGCTGTTTGTGATGATTTACTGATTATGTATTCAGATTAGGGAATGAGTGAACCTGATTGGCCTCTCCTGGACAGCATTGAATTAAAGAAGAGGGGGAAAATCAGAATAACTGCTCGAATTAATGGACGAAGTATCACTTACATAATACATAACACGTAGCACAGTAAACCCAGCACTAACAATAGCCATGCTTGCTGCTCAGTCTCTGGTGACCTAGCTCATTTACTAATTCTGATGCAAATCCAAGGCTAGCATAATTATTATTTGTTTATTTAGCAGACGCCTTTATCCAAGGCGACTTACAGAGACTAGGGTGTGTGAACTATGCATCAGCTGCAAAGTCACTTACAATTACGTCTCACCCGAAAGACGGAGCACAAGGAGGTTAAGTAACTTGCTCAGGGTCACACCATGAGTCAGTGGCTGAGGTGGGATTTGAACCGGGGACCTCCTGGTTACAAGCCCCTTTCTTTAACCACTGGACCACACAGCCTCCTCTGGAAGATTCTGGAAGATGACCCGACTGGAACTTGCTTACCACACTGTCCAGCTCTCATTCTCCACTGAGGTGTAGGGGTACTCTGCTTTCAGAATGCGTAGCGACTTAACAGCTCAGTCCCCATCGAAAAACTCCAGAGACACGGACTTACTACACTGATGAGCCCTGAAATGTTTTAAAGCTTTTTTTTTTTTTAATACAATAATAATAATAATATTTTAACAGGATATATGTGTGTGGATATGTACTGTGTGTAACGCCCAATGCTTCGCCAGCACGTAAGTAGCCATTAAAAGCATAAGAGTTGCATAAAAAAAAAACTGGGTGTCCAACATCAGTAACCCCTCCCCTAAGGTATTTTAGGGATTCTGGTTATAGAGTGTACAATAAATTCTGAAATGTACTGTTTGATTTCAAGTGGTTGAAATTCTGTTTGGAGAACAACTCAACACATCACCACTCAACACATCACCACTTAAACCAACTGCAGAATGACCGAGTAACTTTCCTTTATGACAAAAAATAAATAAATAAATAAATAAATAAAAAGCAGACTGCTCAAAAGCATTTATGCAGGCAGGTGCCGAGCATATTTAAACAAATTGTAGACCCTGGACAGTACTGGTCACCGAAAAGGTCACAGAAGTATGCAACTCTACTTGAAGTCATAGAAGATAAGGGTTTTAGCTACTGGTCAAGCACCCTTCTAATTGGGAAAGCACATACTATTGAACAGGTTCAAAACTGACAGAATGGCCTGGCACCAACATCACCTTCAGTACACCTACACCGCTATATCAGATGGGAGTTGAAACCAGTCGAAAAAACTGGCACAAGTGTTGTAGCACACACTTAATATGATGTAGTTGTGATCACAATTTAAATTAACATCTAGCTGCCACTGTACATTACTGATGTGGGCCATGAAAACCTTCATCAATAGTCCTCAATGCTCAAAGGCAACACCCTCTGCTGGGCTTAAATGTAACACTAGTTTGTCACGAAAAAATGATGAAACTTAACAGTACCTCCAGACTGGTGGTGGAGCTTTATTAAAAAACATTCAGCAATAGTCTACACAGTATGAGAATGACAGCAAACCTGTTTAATTCTGTTTAATTTTATATGCTGACATTAAAGTATCAACATGATGTTTCCATGTGGTTTTATATATCGAAATGCCATCTACTGATGCAAACATCCATATTTACAGAGGATGTTTTTATTCAAGTCAAAGGTTCATGAGCAGCTTACTGTACAGAGAATTGTGATAACTATAGTACATATCTATTTATGTATGAGAAGTAACTGTATAGGCCTACTTAACGAATCTCCAATGCACTGCTACGTATTATCTCCTTCAGCTGGTCTAAGCAATAAAATGATTAAAGCTGTAAATCCCTGTTAATAGATTAAACATTTATGACTAAGGATATGATTGTCACAGAGGCCACGGAAATCATGAAAATCGTGAATATGAACAAAAGTCTGTGAAATCTTGGAAATGAATGTAAAAACACATTTGGTTAGGCACTGCCTTTGTTGCCTTTAAAAATGCAGTATGTCATGCTCTGAAGATACAAAAATGCGAGTATCTGTAAATTGTTTGGTTGTGTATGCACACAGCACTTACATGTAGTTATGTAGGTCAGCGAATGGGATTTGTATTTTGTAGCTGAGCGAACATGTAAATGAACACAGATCGTATGTTACTGTAAAAACTCGGTTGTGATCTTCACATACATACAGCGCTTGTGAATTTATTTTTTTAAACAAAAAAAGGGGGCTTACATCTTCAATAAATATTAATTATAACTTACATTTTATTTCTTGAAACTGTTTTTTCATACAATGTAGTGTACCCAAGTAGTCTGTTGAAAATAAATACTCACTTTCTCTAAAACTAAACATTGCTAAACAAAATCCTTCAGACTGCCGTTGAACTTTTTTTTTTTTTTCCCCCTGCAAACCACAGATAAAATGAGAGATCTGCTGTGTAGTCTTTTTTTCTGATCTTTGTGAGGCCCTGCTTCTTGGACATGGGCCTGTGTGATTTGACTTTTCAACTCTCTTTTTTTTTTTTGTTTGTTTGTTTATATTTTTAAAAGGGGCAGTGCTCTGTAGGCTACTCAGAAACAACCAATTTAAAATGTCTTGTTCTCATTACTGAAGAATATACTGTTTCATTTTGAACACGGTAATAAAAACAATTATTTGAAATGTTGATTTTGTATCTAGAAGTACATTTACCGCCAGACACGCACAGAGAAATAGGAACACAGTTTATTTCAAAGACTGTTTTGCTCCACAGCCGGTGTGAAAGCCAGCATTATACAGTATTCTTAAAAATAAATAAATAAATAAATGTTACGTTGGTGTGAAAGGACCTTTAACTAAGTTTTGTACTCTAAAGTAACATTTAAACTTGCCAGCAGTTTAAAGCAATAGTCTTTATATTACTGGTTTTGGTGTACTATTTAAAAGCTCTTGTGTATGTTGACGTAGCTAAACCTACATTATTTGGTGGCCTTTGGTTATTTTCTCGCTCATTAAGTTAGTCATATTTATATGTTAATTTGGTATTTCAAATATATTCCCCATACGCAGTATTCAATTACAGCCATTCACAATATTTTTGAAAAAATGTAAAATATCAAAGCAAGGTATGTTTATACTTTTACACCCTTAAAAGTTGACCAGTGAAATCAGTCAATTTCTCACCTGAATGTGTACTTTCAGTCTATTGGCAAATCAAGCTCAAAGTTTAAACAGCCATGGACAGGTTATTCTTAGTTCCTGGTAGTGACAGAGAAAGAGAGAGCGTGGGGGCCTGTTTATCAGCGCTCCTGCCAAAAACAGATCACTTTCAAAGCTACACGATTCGTGGTTATCCGTAACGCAAAGTACAGCAAGAAGATGAACGGTATCAATTAAAAAAAGAAAACATACCATCAGGAGTAACGTTATACATAGGCTAAAGAGATCATATCAGATGTACTGACCGAATAAACAGAATAAGGTATGACAATGTTGCAGCTGCTGATGGTACCGAACACATAAATCAGAAGTCAAACTTGAGGGTGATAAAAGGAATGATGTGATATAATTGTTTGCAGGCTACTGCATCCAGTCTAATGTACACCTACATCTACCACATTCATTTGTTTTGATGCAGTTAAAAACAATATATAGTATTTCAATGGTTGTGATGGTAAGTCTTAGATGCAATTGTTCATTTATTGGTATACCTGACTCACTGTCTCCCGTGTGCCCAGATTGATCTACTGTATGTAAATTCATGGCACATTATACAACAATGTAAATAGTACTTCATCTACCAAAAACTGCAATTAGCTGTCGTACAGTATATCATGTTCAACAACTTTAATAATGTAGGCTGCTTTTGTTATCTACAGTAGGAAATGTCAGGCCTTCAAAAACTGTTGGGCTATGCCAACATGAAACCCTTGAGAAGTCTCTCACGGTGTTCAAAGCGAATTCTGCTGTGGGTTCCCTCACGTCACGGCATTCACTGCACATGAACTTAGTCTGTGCTGACTGGAACAACATCAAGGCTTGTTTTCCAGTTTCTACTCAAGTGTCCATTAGGTTCCCTGCCTCCCAGTCCTGAACCCAGACAATCATAGGCATGGCAGGAGAAGTCTCAGGGACCGAGAACATCCCAGTTCAAGTTACTCTGTCTGGATTAGGCTTTTAAATATTGATTTCTAGCCCGGATTAAACCCTTAACTCCATTTTACTTGTCTGTAATTAAGTCTTTTTCTGTTAACATAAAATGACGGTTCCCATCTAATTGTGCCTCCCAAGAAAGGAGATTTGCTACATACTGTATATTTTCATGGAACATCTTAAGAGGCTGTGCTAGCAGATTCTCAACTATTGCCAATATCTTGCATTCTTCTATGCTAACTGTAACATGTACATTAGTAATATACTGTACATGTCCCACCATGACTGCAAGATCTACCGTATTTAAAGCTTTAAAATGTGACATAAATAGAGCCATCGCCACTGTATCACCAATACCAGGCTAACTATTTAAAAACAGCATACTCCTGAAGTCTGAGATCATGGTTTCACACATATCTGGTATGAAATAAATAAACAGTACCTTAGAACACTGATGTCATGCTCGCACGGCACAGCTTTAGTTTCTGTTTAATGCCGTGCCAAACCAAGAGGAACATGGAAACATTTTTTAATTCATATTCAGAAAAGGCTGAATACAAAGCTTTCGGTCGATTTGTGTATCACTGAATGATTTGCAGGGTGTCATTAACCGATAGCAGGATCAGAAGCTTTAGATAAAAAAGAAATACAGCCAGACCTGTATTAAAGACAACCGTCTGACAAATCCTGAAGGAATCTCACGTCTGGCTATAATCAGGGTAATTTATTCATAAAAAAATAAAAAAACAACAGCGGTCGTTGAATTGTAGCAGGTATTCAATGTTCTTTAGTGCCTGCAAAAATCAAACACATCATATCTGTAATAATAAAGACAACATTGGTATGACATTAACTGTTTGAAGGTCATGCATGAAGAGAACTATTAGCTAAACCACCGATGTAAACTTCTGGCTATCTAATCACTTCTTCTCTTCACCCTTTTAACATAAATTAAAAAATCGTGTTGTCAAATGTGACTTTTGCATTTAAATCAATGGAATTCCCCAACCAGTCTCACTAAAAACTGTGAACTGTACTGAACAACCAGGTAAATGAACCGTGGCTTATTTTATTCCATCGGCTACACTAATATCGGCCATCAGCAATAAACACATTCTTACTTGTGTATGTAAGCTTCAGCACTGTTTAGGGGGTGTCTGTATGAACAAAGCACCCCAGGGGCAAATGTAAGAGGAATGGCATCTGTGATGAAATGTTTAATAACCATGAAGTAAAATAGATGTGAAAAGTATCTGAATTCGTACTTACTGGCACTTGGTGGGAGATTTGCTGCAGGGTCCAAAGAACGGTAAATAAATGAAAAATACATATAACCTACAAATGGCATATCCATGAGGAGTGTGTGCAAACAATAATGTTTTAAAAAATAGGTCTAGAGAGGCAGGTCATGTGTGTGTCTTTCCTTTCCTGATTAAACCTTAGTGTTCCACTGGAAACTTGTCTGGCTTCTAAATGAACAGCTTTTTCTGATTGAATGCATTGGCTTACAGAATTCACTGGTATTCTGTCCCTAAAGGAATGACTACAGACTAAAAGACCTTTTAATAGTCCAGCTGCCACTGCCCAAACACAAGCAGCCTAACTTGTGTCCAATATTTAGAAAAATATTACAAATCTGTAATAATCTGCAATAGATTAATGTGTGGCAACCCTTAAATCAAGTGCTGTATTAATATTTTAGACATATCATTTAGCATTCTTAAAACAAATATTTTCCTTTTTCAAACAGATTTACTGTAAAGTTTAAATTATGCACTGCAAAAGACTCATTCTGTTGAAATTGCTAAAGTCCCAAAACAAATCACATTCAAGCTATTTTAGTAGCACTTGGCAATACCCATTTGTTTATTATTACTTTAAAATGATTCTGCTGCATTTTTATACCATGACGTGTGTTTCACAGATGGCGATGAGCATTACCATAGCTCTCTACCTACAGTTACCTTCAGTAAGGTAGTCCCTGAAATGTAACCTGTAAAATTCATTGTCAAAAAGTCAGCTTTAGCAAAATGAACCCATTCCATAATCACTTTGTGATTGGATTAATCGTTGCTAGGCATCTCTGCCCTGGGGCAAAAAATTGTTTTATGTTTCACCAGGAAGTTCATAATAGAACCAAGGGGGTAAGGGGTTCATTGAAAACCTTGACATTTTGAAAATGTTCCTTATTTCCTAGTCTATTAGCAGATGCCATAATGCAAAAATGCACTTGGTTTAAAAACAGCAGTAGGTGGTCAAGAGCACTATACATCAAGGGCTTAAGCAATCTCATGTATTTTGTAATTGTATTTTTTAACTTCATCTGATATAGTGTGAACAACACATTGTCCACATTGACGCATGCATCACACACACACACACACACTATATTTATACCTGCCTGTACCGGGTGCAGACAAGCACAGACATGTTCCTCATCCACAAGCCTTACATGACACTGCTGATTGATACTAGAAGTACAGAAAGTATTATACCATTTTTAACTTTACATTAAGTAACACCATGTGCAGGTGTAGAAATTCTACCGTATGTATTTAAAATAAATAGGTGCCTATAAAAGAAAATGTTTTAAAATTTAAAAAAAAAAAATTGATTTATTTTCTTTTTTACATTTTTGGAAAGTATGATTTTTTTTTTTAGTAGCCAGTTATTATTATTTATTTATTTTATTTTTTAACATGTTGAACAACGCCATTCCAACACAATTAAGCCACAGTGGGCAATACACAGGAACACAAATATTGGCTTACAATGATTCATTTGTAATGTATGTTTAAAGCTGGCAGCGGATTAATGAAATGTAAATTCGTTTTTCAGTGACTACTTATAGTTGTTAATTAATAGAATTCCGTCATTTACTTATGTCTTTTTTAAAGTGATCGCTGGTGACTTGTAAACTCCAATCAAGGTATACAGTTATTCAAAAATACAACAGGTCACTAGTTTCGTTCCAATACACACAAATAGTCTGTATTTTGTCCCCAAAACCCGCAGAATAGCAGGTTGCTGCAAATTATGGTGTTTTAGAATTCTGTTTGATGGCTCAGGAAAATAACAAAGAGGATCTATAGCAAACATAATTTACCACAGTAAATTGTTACCTTTTCATTATGTATAACTGAAAGCGCAGTATTACGACTATTGTAATAAAATGCAACGTACATTATTGGTCTGTATTACCAATACAGATACGTGTATCGTATTTAAACATAAGTGCATAAGATATTACATAGTGCCATGAATAAAAAGGCTACCAAACCTGAAAAAACAACACATCAATTCAGTAAATTCTTATTGACTATCCTACTGAACAGACTTAACGATCCTGAAGATTGCGTTCACAAAGAATTGTTTACGGAATACTGTACATCATCAGACAGCGTACTATCCTCTGGGTAGAGCAGTGCATTCATAATCCTTCCTGTTTAGAATAAGGATTTTTTGCTGCAGTGCCAACAGAATTATTCTTTTGTTGCAATGTTTTGATGATGTACTTCCTTGAGTAAACTGTTTTTACGACGTGATAAAGACTATTAGTGAGAGCATTATTTGTCAAATCGTCATATTTTTCACTGTTTTTTTTTTTTTTTTTGCCGTGTGGTCGTGTGTGGCTTTCTGTCCTCTACACTCCGTGTCACGAATGTGCAAATTGGATCTCACACTCCCAACCCCCTTGATGTTTTGCCATTTAACTTACCTTAAACAGGATCACAACATTTTTATTACCGGTTTTAAATTGCCAATCACAATTCTGACAGCAAGCTATTCAAAATATGTATCAAATTATAATTATTCACCGCTATTGTAAAATATATGATTTTTCATATATTTAAAAAAAAAAAAAGTAGAGTAAAAGTTTAAATTTACAAAGTAGAAGTCCGACTCATTTTCAGCTATTGAAATATATATATATATATATATATATATATATATATATATATATAATGCATACATGTTATTTTATGTAATTCTTACCAGATCGAGTTTTTTATTTTGTGCTGCAGAGCACTAGCCTCGGCCCCTTGCAGCCCCGAAACGAGGGCTGGCAAAGCCCCTATCCCCGGGCTCGGCTTCTGGTGTTGTTGATCAGGTTGTTGTTGATCCTCAGCCATCATGATGATAAGATTCAAGTGATGAGGAGGAGGGGATCTTTAACAAGTAGGCCTCAACCTGGACCTCGAGTAAACAACTCTTCCCCGGCTATGGCACATCACGGACCGACTTGTTTACTTTCGTTTTGGATCAGCCTTGAAACGAAATGCTGAAACGTTTGTAACCATGTCTATTGGGGTGATATAAAATGTTTAAAAAAGGATAAAAACACCGCTCGCTCCAGATTCCGCTGCAGCCGAGAGCAAGTCGCACTACAGCTGCTACCGCTGCTGGCAGACAGTACGCCGATAGCGCAGGCGCACTGCGTAACTGGAAACTGAGCAACAACATTACAAAGGCAAAGAGGGGAGTGGGGTGTAGTGGTGGGCACATTCATATTGTGCAGTCGCACTGAGTCATTCGTGTTTACAACCAAAATGATGCACGATTCATCGGTCACTACTGCCACATGTCCACTTCAAAAATGTAACGTTAGTGGAGATTGCAGGTGTAAGTGTGATGGTGTCTATTATTAAAACCGCTACAGTATAAAAACAAAAACATAAAATGACTAATTATAACAACAAAGGTGTATATTGCTCACATCAAGATATCATGCATATACTGAATTTTGCTCGATGCGTTTTGTTTGAGGACCTTTAAAATAAAAAGGCGGAGCAGGGTTGCAATTCTTGAGGCTGGAATGTCTGTCTCTTGAATCCATGATGCGCCTAAACTGTCCTGCAGGGAGCGCTATTCAGTTGAATTTTAGGAAAACTTCCCTTTTTATTAAACGGTCTTACGATATCTGTGATGTATTTAGAATTATGCTAAATGTTAATTATTATAAATAAATCAGATACCTTTGTCAAACAAAACTGCAAGAACCAGATGTTGCATTTGTATATTGTCCATGTAAATAATGCACCGTGGTATCTCACCCCAACCATATTTAACACAGAGGCTGTGTGTTCCAGTGGTTAAAGAAAAGGGCTTGTAATCAGGAGGTTCCCGGTTTAAATCGCACCTTAGCCACTGATTCATTGTGTGAGCAAGTCATTTAACATCTTGTACTCCGTCTTTCGGGTGAAACGTAATTGTAAGTGACTCTGCAGCTGATGCATAGTTCACACACCCTAGTCTCTGTAAGTTGCCTAGGATAAAGGTGTCTGCTAAATTAACAAATAATAGATGCTGGGCATTTATTATTTAATTACCTGATCAAACACGTAATAAACTAGTACATGTAAATCACAAGTAGGCATGGTATTGAACCAGTGCATGACTAGTAAATTGATTCATTAAAATTCAATACCATAAGAAAATAGACATTAACCTCGGGTAACACTTCTTTAATGGCCCCTTGTGTGAGAACCTTTGTAGCAAGTTGTTTATTGAGTAAAGTATGTCATCTTTTTGGAAGAAATGCATGCCAGTTGCCATTTGCTTTGTCGCGAGAGTTTCTTGCTGAACAGTGTGGGTTTGGTGACGTCTAAGGCTGTGAACAGGTTTTGTGGTTTCCAAGCAACGTTGACGCGCTTTTTCTATGCACTGAATAATGGCGGAAACAAACAGGAGATCAACCCTGCAAAAGGTAAACATTTTAAAAACGCAATATATAAATATATTCAGCTAAACTTCACCAGTAAGCTTGATTTACGTTAACGGAGCTATGTCGGTTAAATAGTCATTTTGATAATGTTCAAACAAATCAATAATACATGACTACCACTGTACTGTAAAAACATTTCGTTGAAACATGGCACTTTGTGTCGTTCTGCTTTATCTGGAAGCATTGCTATTTCAAAAATAATATTTGTGTTTGTTATTCTGCTTTATTTATGTTTCATCGGTTTAGAACGTGTTGAAAACATAACTTGGAATAATTCTTTTCATTTCTGGATTAAATTAAGAGATGTAGTTTGGTCTGGGTTCTGCTTGGAACAGCAGTCGCAGTTCATCGTGCTTTCACAGTCATGCTATTCCTTTGAGTTTCAAGTACAATTTCTATCTAATTACACTTGTAAATTAATTCATATTTGTATTAATTAATGTTTGTGCCAAGCAGCAGTTATTTCCAACAGCTGCCATTTGCCATATTTTAAAAGAAAACTAAAAGAAATCAAACATTTGCCACCCATCTTTTGGCCTTTTCCCAGGTGCAAACTGCTTTGTGTCTGTTAACTTGTGTTTTTCAGTAAGCTTCCCAAACAGCTACAGATAGAATTATCTTAATATTTAACATAATTGTTTCTGTTCCTCTTTCTTTTGAACACTAAACAAGACCAATGTATTTATTCATTTATACATGAATATACTGTTATCTAGCATTATGTAAATGTACACATGCTTTGTACATGTTTATGTACTCTGTATGCCATCTGAATGCATCAGCTATAAAGGGGAATGTATCCAATCTTTATATTTAGGGAACATTACGTTACATTTGTTTAATTTGTTTCACCCTTTTCTGTGCCCTTGGGTAAAGAAACCTTTGTCTGCCAGGACTGAAAACTCTGTGTCTACCAGATCTCTTAGTCGACCTACATCAGCGCCAGTAAAGAAACCACCACAAGCAGATTTGCTGGCCAAGGAAGAAGAATACAAGTAGGAAAATAGCATTTTGAACCAGTTTCAGTTGTGAAACATGTAATATCGTTACAGTATTTCATGCAACTTGTTAGTTTATTTAAAAATATCTCCATTTAATTAAGGTAATAACTTTGTTCATTTTCCAGACGTCTAAATGCAGAGCTGGAAGCGAGGACAGCTGAACTGGTTCGTCAGGCTGAAGAAGTCATGGTAAGAAGCGAAGGCGTGAATGAGATGGTTTTGTTACCTCTTCATATTTAAAGGAGATTTACAGTGAAGATTATAATAATATGCTAATACCTGTTTCTTTGTCCTCCAGAGGGAACAAGAGGAAGTACTGTCAAGACCAGTTTCTTCCCATCTTGATGTTGGCTTCGAAGATGACGATGAGGATTTCAAGTAATGAATCTGATATAATTTTCCAAAGCATAATGATTATGATAAGACATTTTAAGTATGTCGGATTAAACCCAGGTCACAAATCCTGATGGAAATAGAAAATTAACATTACTCACAACTAGGAAAAAAATATATATATATCTTTTTTGTGTGTGTGTGATCCTTCAGCTGTGAGGACCACTCATTCTTGGGCGGACCCTCAGTCAGTGTAGGAAACAGATGTGTGTCAACTGCCTGCCTTTGAGGCTGTTTGTCTGGCTGATTTTGAAGGGCCAAGGCTTTCGGATGCCAGGAAGGCCTGCATCATAGAGTTTAGACAGGGTGTGAGATTAAGTGGAAAATCTAGCAAAATATATGATTTTTTTCATAAATCTTGCCAGTGATTTTTATTTTTTTCTAGTAAAACTGTTTTGTCATAATTGTATTTCTTTTATATCTCCATTTATATTATATTTGTGTTTAGATTATGAGGCTATGTTTACAGAACCCGAATTGAACGAGAATTGTTTTGAGATGAAAATACAATATGGTTTCCGTAACCCATATCTATACAATTTGGAAAATATGTTTATCTAAGGCAGTGGTTTTTTTATAGGCAGTATAGGATAATTTACAAATATAATATTTCTGTAGTAATTTCTTCTAAGCTTTGTCAAAGCCTGTCCTCAAATTTTAAATGTATTTTTTTTTTATCCAGAAATCTGTTTCATTCTGATGTCCCAAGCATAAAGTCTATGAAACAACCCAGTGCAAAGGTATAGAATATTTACTGTTTAATATACTTCTTAAGATACATGCATGTGTAAGGAGAGACAAAAAAACTATAAAGAATTGGCTGTCGTCCGTCCAAGAGGGTAAATCATACCTGCTAGTGTGAAATCCCAGATAAAAACAGACATATGAGCCCATAAAACACATAGCACATATTAATAACAGTATTAAGAGTGACTGTCATAGTTGCAGATGCCGGAAGAGCAAGTCTATGAAAGCAGCCCTTTGTTTTTAAAACAGAGCTCATTTAATTGCATTATTGTGAGTTTAACATAAACTAAATTAAGTGTATTGAAGACAGTCTTTTTGAATAGATTAATATGCAAAACATTTTTAATATGTTTCTAATTCAGTATTAGAATTGTACTATATTTCTATTTTTCACAGGTTATGGGTGAACAAGTTATTATATTTATCAGTGATTTAGTTATAAGCTATTTATAAAAATAACAATACTATATATTATACTGTATATTCTTTTACTATATGATTGTTTTAATATCGATAGTAAGAATCTTAGTCATCCAGATTATATGAAGAGCACTTGATATTTGGAGAAACCTTGTTCCTTGTCCCTAGCAATAATAGTACAGTATGAGAAATCTTTTTCCCATGGGCAGGCATTGAACAAGACCAACTCAAAGCCTACAGGTCAGAACAGACCACCATCAGGAAACAAAATCAAGAAAGTATCAAAGTGAGTGTTTTTTTTTTTCTCCCAATATCTAATAAAGCAGGAGTTAAATGTATAACTTATTGTTTTACCCAATACAGGTAGTAAAATGAGCTAGGCATGCTTTCCTTTTACAGTATTTCTCTACTGTAATTTAAAAATGAACTAAACTACAAATATTTTGTTAAAACAAAACAAAACTTACATTGCAAAAAAACACAGAGCAATAAATATGAATACAAATGTGACCCCATAAGCAACAAAGAGAACCATAAAGGCTTCACCAGACTCTGAGACAAGGAGTCCTTATTAATAAAAACGCAGAGCAGTTTGAATATGGTCCTGTTTGATAGGGAGAGGAATGTGGGGTATTTCCTGCTCTCCTACTTAGTTCCGTGTCTCCTAAAGTTATCTTTTGTTGAAAATGTTAATATTTAAAATGTTGTCATTTCAGTATAAATGTACAATTCAAGTGAATGGCCCTTGTAGAGCAGCTGTAGTTCATTTCTTGAGTTTGGTAAGATCATAGCTTGATTTTGTACAAAAATATGTGATAAACTCAATTTGGCTGTAGAAATGATAGTCCGAGAAGAAATACTGAACTCAACAAGATGTAAAGTGTAGTTCTGACTGTGTTGTTGGTAATTGATTTATGCAAATAATAAACTATTTTTATGTGGTTCTTTTTGTCTTAACCTTTTAGGATTTCCCTCTGCATCTAATAATACATTTAAAAAAACCCATTTCTAAATTTTTAAAAAATCCCCAGATTTCTTGTAGCTTCATACCAGTTAAGACAAGAGTCTACCTTAATTTTGTATGGCTTAGGTTTAAACTTATTAGCTTTGATGCTAATAAACATTTTTTTGTTATCAATGTGTTAAAAAAAGCACAGCTAGATTAGCCAGTGTTAGTAGATGGTGCATTTCATTTAAGGAACAGTTAACTTTACTTGGGAGCAAGAATTGAATACATATTACACTGAGACAAAAAATGATTTAGAAAAAAAGAGGTTTGTATGTATTGTGATTCACCACTACATTGCTTTACCTAACCACAGCCCACACAAAGTGAGTGATTTATTTTTACAAAGTCCAGAACGGCAGAAATACATACTGCTGATGATGTAGCAGTCCTTGAGGACTTTGCTGATTTCTCCCTGGCAAAGACCATTAACAAAATTGAGGGACAACTAGAGGAAGATGCCATAGCTGACGATGCAGAGGATGATGTCATACCCAGTGTTGGCATTGAAATGGGCTCGGGTATGTATTTCTTTGGCATTATTGCAGTATTCCCTTCAGTTCATCCATTCACAATGCAGAAAGCTTTGTTATGATTTATGAGAGTTTACTTAAAGGAATTTCTTAGAATAAAGAATATACTCTATGTCCTATCAGAAAATTGCGCATCTAGTCTAAATGTATACAAAATAAAAAAACAAAATGCATAAATTCCATTTAAATTTACAGAAGCTCAGATTCGATTTCTTAAAGCAAAGCTGCGAGTCATGCAAGAAGAACTCAACAGGCTTGCTCACGAGATTAACAAGAAGGTAAGACAGAACTTCCAATTTAAACCCGTCTTCATGTTCATTTGTCCTATTTTTTTTATTCATTGATTAGTTCTAATTCTAAAACCAAAAACCTAATAATACCTAGAAGACATCCTCCTAAAGACATAATAACCAAAGTTTGAAGTCACAATTGGCAGGACAATTTGGCTTCACCCTCCAAAGGGAAAATCAAGTGAATTTTAAAGAACGCTAACTGAGAGAACTCTACTCAGTTCAGTGAGCATACACAATGGGAGGGGATATTAGTGCATAGCCTTAATAGTTAAGTTAAAGAACAAAAAGTGATATATATATTTTAGCTCAAAGAGCCAGATATGTTGCACATATCTTTCTCAAGAGAACATGTGTGAATCAAAGCATTGGAGGTATTTATAGGTTTTTGACGGCATGACAACTACTTGTTATTGTTTATATTAAAATCCATGATTCTTACATGATTTAATGGTGTTCTATATATTGTATAATTTTTACTTTAAATCTGTATGCATTCTAATTAACAGTATTTTATATAAACTTGTGTTATAATGCAATGCTGGCTCTGAGGATCAGCCTTGATTTGGCCTCCCTAGCGCATCAGCATGCACAACTTTTGAATTAATTTAGTTTTATTTATTTATTTCAATTTTATATATTTATTGGAGTTAATTAGTTCATTCTTTTCTGTTGAGTCCCGCTGGCATAATTGTGTTCAGTCTAGTTATCCATTTACTCTCTTTTATTCTTCTATATGTCGCATTGTCTAATTTTAGCTGTTCTAATACTACAAACTTTACATCATTTATGTCATGCTCTTGACTAGTGAAGTGCTGCACTATTTTTTTTTAAGGTTGTAATTGTATCTTCTTTAGGATGACGAGAACAGCAGTTTAAGCAGCAAAGTCAAAGAACTGGAGGAAGACCGGTCCAGGTTCCAGCGAACAACAAATATTCAGCAAACCCAGGTTGACAAATACAAAACTTTAACAGAGGACAGCAACAGAAAATGTGATGGATTACAGCAACAGCTCACTGCTTTGCAGAAGGTATACCATTTTAGAAAAGAGGTGTTCGTATGACTTCAAAAAAATTTTAGACGGAAAATGTTGACTCACTTCATGCAAGTTTACTGTGAGCTGGCAGGCTGTAGATGCACATTGAGAAAATCCAATGTCCTCTCTTACTTGGATTGTAAACATTCCATTAGCTTAGAGCAGTTTGGATGAAAAGGGTTGTACCGTGAGCACTTGTCAAGGTCCCCATTCTGTTTTTCTCATTCCGTGTGATTATCTGTGTTGCACACACCTCTCTCTCTGACTAGGGTGCTTTTTACTAGGTACCATCCCTGATATTTATTTTCATGTTCTGAGTGGTCATGTATCTTGTGATGGATTCATATGCCCTTGTGATGGATTCATATGCCCTGTGTTTTAGGAAGTGCTTCATTCTAGAGAGCATAGACAACTGTTAATGAGAGCTGAAATAAAAACCTTGAGAGAAGGATGCCTGGCATGGCCTCATTTAATATGATTAGCTTGGCTCTGTAAACTGAACCCCTGCTGCAGCTGGTGATAACGCAGCACTTCTGCTTGTGACGGATATCTTTGGAATTCAGAGAAATCCCTGGCTGTTGTTGCCCTAGCCTTGACATAGGGTGGGGCAATGGATCCAACACCAGGTTCCACTTGAGTATTACCCCTGGGGTGAGGGGGGTGGGGTGCATACTATTTTTGCAGATTTGCATTGCACATGTCACTGGTTATTTAATTATGAAGCTATTCGTCTTTGGTTACCATTTTTAAGATTTCACAATGGCATTATATGGTACCTGTACTTGCAGCATCTTTGGGATGGGCGTGGACACAGAGTCATTGATCATTACTAAGTGCTAAATCAATGTCATGTTTTACACCATGCAATGGAAATTAAGCATGTGCCTTTGGTTTAATAACTTTGTGGCTGATCGTGCTTAATGTGCTATTTCCTATTATCACTGCAGTTTAAGCAACACTGAATTAATACATGTTTTTTGATATTGCACAATATAACATAATTAAAAGCAGATTAAAAAATAAGCTTGAGCTACTATTTCAAGTACTAATAAGAAAATATGCATGTTTATTATTGAAGTTCCATGAAACAGTACATAATATTTTATTAAATTTAAACTAAGAATTAAAACCATGCAATATTGTGGCATCAAACATATGCCAGCTTATTTTAGTTGTGTTCATCAGTCAGATTCATATTGTTTCAGCTTCACATCTTTTCCATGCAGGATCATTAACTTTAAAAAGAGCTGCTTTCATAAAATTGTTACTGCATGTTTAATCTTGATGCACTTTGTTTACAGGCCCTTTTAAAAACGTACAGTGAGTGGTGTTTTAGATATGATATGCTTTTTACAGTTGTGTGTTTTGATGTTCTTATCAATGCAGACTTTACCAAACAAACACATTTTTAATTGCGCAATACTATTTCTTTGATATTCCGTTATCTTTAAGGAAGCAGACTAATGAGTGTATATATGCTGATCTATTAGTATCCAGGTTAGAGGAAGGTTTTTAAAACTGATTTGTTTTGGAGAGGGTAAAAAGAGATTCACTGCATGAAGTACAGTATACAACAGTGGGTGAAATTTGTTCCAGTACAACATCCCCTTACAAAAAAAAAAGTTTTAAACCACAAAACAACCAATATTTCAGAATGCAGGTGTTATTAAAAAAAACAGCAGTTCACTTTTGAAGAGAAATTATAAAGTTTTCTTTCTTCCTGTTTTAGCCCTTTTGAACTTTTTAGTGTTGTGGCATTAACGCACAGTCAAAATGAAAGAAATGTTGTCGCTCTCGTTGTCCAGTATGTTACCTCTGTAATATTCAGATCTTTTACTCCAGTCGTAAGTTATTCCTGTTGTTTTTTAAATCCAGTTTCAGTATATTTTCTAAAATGCTTTTGATAGGTCCTCTTTTTGTTTTTAAAAATAATTAAGTGAAAGAAACAATGGTCAGTTCCTCAACGTACACACTTTTCTAACACTGCTGATGTAACCACTTGTACAATTGTTTTCTGTCCTGTTTTGTGTATCAATAGGAACTGGAAGGACTGAAGAGAGTACAAAAGCAGACTGTGACCAATCACAGCACCACTGAGGTGCGTCTGAACCGAGCAGTAGAAGAGGCAGAAAGATACAAAATGGAACTGAACAAAATGAAGCAAAGCAGCAAGGTATTTCAGATGTAAATGTCACCTATACATTTTTTTATAGTCTCAGTTATCCTAAACTAGTTTAATTTCATACAGTACTGAAATCAAAACCAGAAATGTATCATAATATACTGCAACAGAGTTGTCTGATTGGTAAGAAAAGTTGTGATGGTATATTGAGGCAAGCAAATATACTATTGTGAAAAGGCTGCTTTGACACATTTAGATATGGACACAAACAAGTAACCAACCACTACTAGTATAATCTTGATTTGTTTTTATGAACACACACAAAGGGTCGGGTTATGTTGGCTTCCTACTGTATATCCACAACAAAAGCCACTTGCTGAGGAGACACCCAGGCTTGAATTGCTGGAGTGGTCCTTTAGGTCGAAGTTGAGGTACATTAGCAGAGATCTGTGGGTTTATTATTATTATTATTATTATTATTATTATTAATTTCTTAGCAGACGCCCTTATCCAGGGCGACTTACAATATGTCACATTATACATTATTTCACATTATACAGATATCACATTATTTTTACATACAATTACCCATTTATACAGTTGGTTTTTTTTTTACTGGAGCAATCTAGGTAAAGTACCTTGCTCAAGGGTACAACAGCAGTGTCCCCCACTGGGGATTGAACCCACAACCCTCCGGTCAAGAGTCCAGAGCCCTAACCACTACTCCACACTGCTGCCCTTATCTTGCATAGCACGACACCTAGACAAAGAATAAAGTCTTATGTGTAACATATATTACTAGATGCGTTACATATTTGTGTTCAAATGTGGGAACACTGCTGATCTTGCATATGCCCAGTGCTGAAGGCCTTTCTTATTAAAGTTCTATGATTGCAGGTTTTAAGCAGTTTCATTTTTTGTCATTGTCTGTATGCACAGCATAGGGCCGTTTCATGAAAATGAGTTGTTACACTGATATTTCTATATTAGACAAATGGGGCTATCTAAATACACACACGTTTGATCATCAAAAAGTATTGGACTGCCAGTAATTTGATGTTGGTGATTTAGTTAGGAGTCAGTTGGATTGTATGTAGTATTTTTCAGAAGTTACCTTTAGATGGGATTCCTTAGCCCTGTAAATTGCTCTTAAAATCCAGGGGTGGTGTTTCCTGAAGGGATAAACCTTGTATCTAATGTTACAAATGTCACATTTTCAGTTTATGGCCCTTGTTAGTTAGTCACTCACCCAACATTGTATACTCTTATCAAGACAATAATAATAATAATTTATTCAATTTTGTTTAAAGGATTCTGCCAGTCTGGAGCATCAGAAAATAGAACAGCTAAAGGCAGAAAATAAGAAGCTGGAGAAACAGAAAACAGAATTGATGACAGGATTTAAGAAACAACTTAAACTCATAGACATTTTAAAAAGACAAAAGGTAAGGAAGGTTAATTAGGAGTTTCACAGTCCGTGAAATCCTGAAAGATTTGTTAGGTGGGTGAGTGCTAGTGCGTCAGCATACATTACTGACAGACATGTTTGCTGTCCTCTAGAGGGGAATGCAACAATGGCAAGGTATAAATGAAGAGGGTTCATTTTGTAGTGCTAAATAAGGTTGACTTACCCACTCTTTTCTCATGGTAAACACAGTTTTCAAATATGGGTTATCATGAAAATAATGCTTTCAGTACAATCTTACTGAAATAGCATTACAGACTACAGGGACAAAATCCCCAACTTAATGTTTACACTTGCGCATGGGGTAAATGTAATACTTCAGATAACTTTTTAGTGAAATGTTAATACAGGTTCTATTATATTGGGCACTATCCAGCTACCCCAAGGGTGGAGGTGAAATAAAGGTCTAAGCATGTGGTGTAAAATACATTTCACTTGTTTTTTGTTTTGCTTTTTTACAGATGCACATTGAAGCTGCCAAGATGCTCTCTTTTACTGAAGAGGAATTTATGAAAGCCCTGGAATGGGGAAAATCATAGTGTACAACATGACTACAACTCATTAAACAGGATCTGATCAAAAATAAATAAACCTTGACTTTGAAGTGGTGTACACTAGAATGCATTTTGTCCTGAAATAAACCACACATGGCAACTTGTATTTCAGAAATGACACTGTGATGTTATTCCTGAAATTTTCAGTTGCCGTTTAAAACTAGAATGCAGATTCTAAACTTTATTTCATAGAAGTAGAATATATCATCTGATAAGTGCTCTTTACATTCCGTTACTAATCGTTTGTGCTCTTTTTACTTTGTGCTTTGCATTATTAAAACATTTTACAAACCTCACAATTGTTTTTTTTTCTTATAGTAATTAAAACAATCTCAATCAAAAATGCAACAGGTGGACTCCTTTTTAAGTATATCTAGGTGAAGAAAAAAATAGAGCAACCGGGCAGATTAGCAACAGTGGGTATGGGCAGCTGTTTCAGCCAAGCCGATCATGGAGCCTTCAAATCATTCACCATGAAGTGCTTGCAATTGCCATTGCATTATGTGGCGGGTGGGGTTGGACAATAATTACAACCATTTCCCTAATTTTTGGTAAGTATTCTTTTCAATGTCAGATACTGCATAACTTTGCACTGAGTGTAATAAAAATTGGATCGACACATCTCACTGTCTTCAGTGCTGAAAGTGTAACTTAATATGTTTTAAAATGTTTTATTTGAAAACATACTGTAAATACAATTTGTACAGAGCTGAAGATGATCTGCAGATTGCACCGTACCAGCTAGTGTTCAGCAGTACAGAATTAAGAACTACATTCTCAAGTTCATTGCAACTGAGCAAATGGTAGTAAAGTCAGAATAACCCATATGCTCATTTTCCATTAGTAAAAACAAACAAAATGTGTATTTCTTAAATGTTTTATTAATAACCTCACATAGAAAGGACACACAGTAAAGCTTTTTTAAATTACTACTATATGAAAATAGATTTAATAAGGACAGTCAAGGTAAACATTTAATATAGTTAATACTTAGCTAATTATATAAACAAGAAAAATACAAGCTTTGTGAAATAACATTTTAATGTAAATCATCAGACTGTGAGACAGATTATTGCACAAGACTGACATCTAGTGGCATGGCTAAAACAATGCTTGTTACTCGTTATTTGTAATCCCAACCATCATCTGAAAAATCTACGTTGCACTTTTGGAAATTCATTCGAAAGTCTTCATCAAAAAGGTTAAGGTCTTCATCACCTTTGAATATACCCTGAAAAAGAACATTTGAAAGTGTAAATGCATCACTAGTCAGAAAGAAGTCTCAGTAGTTCATTAGCTAACCTGTATCTAGACATAATGTACACAAATAATCACAATGCTTCACTGTACTTTGTGTTGCTGCAGCCTGTCACAATAGCTGTGAGCCTGTATTTTAGTCTTCATTTACAAGATTAAAGGAATATTACTGTGGTCCAATATGCAAACATTCAATTGGTAGGTACCTCCTGTATGTATGCATCAACAAAATCAAAATAGAGCACCCGGAGGTGCTGTCGATAGTTCTCTGTAAAATAAAAATTCTCACACTGCCTCCATATACATCTAGATACTGATACTCCCCATAACTGAACTAAGGAATGTTCTTGGTAAGTTTCTTCACATTTGAAAATTGAGCCGTCTCTGATCACTGGGGCCAATCTGTGACATAGACAACATGGACACCCACTTTGTCACAAATCATCCCCACTAATCATAGCCTGACCCATAAGTGGTCCTCTAGATATGTATAAACTAGTGCATCAAACATGCAGACAGATGTCCGTCTCCAATATATCCCTCATGGTATCCATATTTAGGGACAATTCTGCTTTGCTGAGGGTGTTTATCTTCTCACCTTAGGTAGATAACCAAGCAATTTAGTAGCATGTTGTTTGAGGAGTTTCTGCCTTTCTTCCTCAATGATTTGATGGCGGATGGCATCCCTTCTTTGTTCCATTTCTCTTTCTGCGAGTTCACGCTCCTGTATAGCAAGAAGAAACCACATATCAAAAACAAAAACATTAACTTTTAAAAAAAGTTTTAACAGTGCATCTGCTATAGTTGTCAAACAACACTATTGCACTTTATGTTGTAGACACACTTACATTTCAATTATATGAAATGTTTTCAGCCGTTCAGTAATATAATTATTCCAAAATACCAGGTCTAGTTAAAAGATTCCCTACAGAAGACGATTACTCCCGCTTTAAAACCCTTTAAGACCCTTTCTTACCTTGTCTGCCAGGAATTGCTGGCGTCGATCTTCGAGGAGTTTCTCCACAGCCCTGCGGTGTTCTAGTTGTTTCATTCGACGTTTTTGGGCATTCATCTGCTCAATGCGGTCATCCTCTGCAAACTTGGCCATCATCATCTGTCTAAATGCCTCCTCCTCTTCCTGCTCAACCTTCTGCCGCAGTTGTTTGAAGGCTATTTGCTCATGGTAGGTCTGCTGCATCTCCAGACGCTGACGGATTGTTTTCTCCATTTGTTGCTTTAAAAAAAAAAAAAAAAAAAAGTATTTCAATATCAAATTTGTATAGTTTCTTATTCTTCTAACTAAACATCATCTAACAGGTCTATACTAATAAACCTTAACCACAAACAATTATGGTTGAAGAAGAAGCAATTCACCCTCAGACAGAAAGGTTTGTTGTGGGGTACTTACCATTTCCTTCTGTCTTTCAGCTTCTTCTTGTTCTTCTAGGTAAAGCTCTTCTCTGACCCGATCCATTTCATCACGCTGCTGCTGCTCTTTTGCCATGTTCTCTGCAAGCTGAGATTCAAGATATTCATCATCAGTTTCTACTGCATGGGGTAGATACAGTTTTAGCAGGTGCATGGTATTTGTTATGAGCATATTAAACCCTCATTTTCTAACCAGGAATAAAAAAAGCTGAATTTACTACTACAGGTGGATTTAAAAACACTTTCAACTCACTCCCAGCAACAATATTAAGGTAATAAAATATTCAATCTAAGTATAAGAGCCATTAACTTCATTTTGGACATTTCCATAATTATAAAACACTCAATAGTGCTAGTTTATTTTAATATTTCTTTAATTTTAGAAAAGAGGGTTAGAAAAACAAAACGAAAAAAACTAAAACACAATTAGTCTTCTAAAATAGTCAAAGTAGTTAAAATGTGTACCTTGCTTTGCAGGAATTGTTTTGTCTCTTCTCTCTCTCTGACTTTGGCCATTCTATCTTCTTCCCTACGTTGCTGAAAACTGGCAAACTCCCTGATCCGTCTATTCTCCTCTTCCATTCTTTCACGCTCCAGACGCCTCCATTCAGCCTCCTGTTTCTTGAATTCTTCTATATACCTCTGAGTGGCTGTCATCTTCTCTAGCTTTAATTGTCTTTCCCTGCAAAGTAAAGAGAGTTAGGAGATGAAATTAGTAATTCCACATTTACAGTACATAATATAAGTGTACCTCCATTATTATTCCTATTGGGATCATATTTGGTGGTTAAAATAACTTTTTAACAGCTAAATACAATCAACTGAATGATTATAATAAATTAAAAATCATCATCTCATAAGAAAAACATGAAGCAAAATCGAGATTTATGAACGGGGAAAGGGCGCCACAATTGTGCCTAGTTTAATGAGTCTTTTTTGGTATATTAGCCACATAATATTCTCAAGGAATTGTTGAACAAATTTTGGTCTTTAAAAAAAAAACCCTAACCCTAACCCTTTATATTAACTTATTGTTAAACCCCCCTTCAACCAAAAAAAAAAAAAAAACACAGTGTAACTTACGTTTGATCTTCGTCATAAATTTTCCTAACAATTTCATCAATCATCAGCTTCTCTTTCAAAAACTCTTCGTAAGCTTCTTGTTTCTTCCTCTCCTTCTCCTCAAGCTGCTGCTCCAGTTCCTGCTGATAGCGGACAGTCTCCTCATAGTGTCTCAACTCTTGCTTCTCCACCTCTTCTGAGGCTCTTTCATGCTCAAGCTTCATCTTGTAGGCAATTTCCGACTCTGATTTCTGAAAAATAAACATGGCTTTCATTTAAAACACCTTTGCGAGCTTTAATCACAATTGTTATATTTTGGAAGCGGTCTTCAAGCAGAACTAAGTGTGGAACAAACCACCAATTGGTAGTTTAATGTAGTGATTAGATCATTTCTTAACTGAATATTGCTGTAAAAATATTGGTACAACTGTTTTGAATCTGATTATTTTCACGTGTCCCAAATAGCCACTTACCAAATTATTTTGTAAACTAAATAGCTACAGTAAACATTTACACAAAAGCCTTTTGGTTGGTTTGTCCCAACATCTATTCTGAGGCATTGTTTAAGATACTTTGTAAGCGACTTGTAATGCACCAGGATATGTGCATGAAATTCACAAATGTGTATAAACTTACCATTTTCTCATATCTCAAAACCTCTTTCTCAGCAATCTGTGCTGCTCGCTCTCTGTTCAGATAAGCAGATTTCAGTTTGCCTTCCAATTCACGCAGTTCTATGCTGTAAAAAAACATTTAAATGCTTTAGATTCTTAAAAGCTAAAGGACAAAACTACTACATTGGTTAAAAAAAAAAAAAAAAAAAAAATTAGTAAATAAATCAGTACACTAACATCATTATTAAAACCACAAAACTTATCAAGCATTGAATTACAATAAAAAATAAAAAAAAAACCTCCCAGTACCTTCTTAAATAGTGCACTTACTCTTTATTCCTGTGTATATTATATCATATTTTATTTTAAACACATTTATGGAAATACATATGGTAATATATGGACATATAAAATGTAAAGTCAAGCCAAAATTGCTTCACTGCCACTTTTACTAAAATATGTTGGATTCCTGTACTGAGTAGTACATAGCAATAGTTTAACTTGTAAATTAAATTAAATTAAACAATGTATTCTTATTTATCCCTTCTTAAGTATTTCTTTAAATACCTGTTCTCCCGCACTTGTTGTCTCATTTTTTCATCCTTCAGTTTTTCATAGCTTATCCTTGCCAGTTCTTTGGCCATTCTCTCTTCTTGCTCAAGCTGCTTTTCTTTTAGTATTCGGTCTTGCTCAGCCTAATTGAAACAGTAATAGTACATTGGCACTGTTTAGGTAATAACTTTGCTTAATTGTGGCAATCCAACTATACCTACCTAACTCATTAAAACTGCGATGCCCTATTTATAATAAAAGTATAGCTATTATTATTATTATTATTATTATTATTATTATTATTATTATTATTATTATTATTATTAATACCTTATGAAGTGCTTCCTCTATTAGTGTCTCTCGCTGTTCCTCTTGGACCCTTCTAACGTATCGTTTCTTTTCAAGACGATCCTCACTCGTCAGGTTGGCCTCGAACAATCTCTCCTTGGCAACTTGTTTAATCTGGTCCTCACGAAGGATCTCCTTTCGCCTTTCCTCGGTAATCATCTTCTTTTGCTGATTGAGGGTCAAGTTACGTCGTAGACTCATTGAAGCCTGAAAACATAAGAAATTGTGTAGACATAATTAAAGCTAATGTTGTTACATTCAACTCCAAAAAAAAATGAGAATAGACCTCCCATGTCATTTCATAGTTAAAAACAAGATGCACGAGCAAAGTGTCTCTTTTGTGATGGTGTGGAGTGATCTCGTGTAGTTTCTGAGCAGAAATAGTGCAATATAATTTCAAATGAGTATGCTTTATTTTAGGCACTTGGATGTATACATAAATAAATAAATAAATAAATAAATAAATAAATAAATAAATAAATGTTGGCACAAACAAACGCTGGGACTGATCGGCTCGTCAGAGAAAAATTACTAAACAATGAATTCAGGTTTTAAGTAGATCGTCTGCTATGTGTCAATCACGGTTTATATTATTATATTACTATATTTGGGTTTAGATAGTCTGTGTCAGTGACAGGCTGCCATGATCGATATATACACAAAGTAAAAAAAACTAACATTCAGACTATCAGATGTTTCTTTTGTAAATATTGTACCCAGCTGATTTTGGTCTTTAAAAAAAAAACCCTAACCCTAACCCTAACAATTCCGCTAAAACATGTCAATACGATTAAGTTATTTAACATAATGCAACAAAAATCCTGTAACGCGTACACACTTTCAATAACAAAAAAGTCACGCTGTACTGTACTAGTCCGTACACAAAAACGAACAGACAGCCGACCCTCATTATAACACTAAAGCTAAATTATTGTGTGTATTTTTTTTTTAATTTACCATTATCGTTGCACAGTAAAATAACGAATGCATCCAAACACGTTACAATAAAAACACAATTGCTTCCCCTTCTGACTCCCAATATCTCCTTATTCGTCTCTGGTTTTTCTATGATCGTTTGTCAGTGTTGTCCGGGTAACCTGGCGCCTTTACACATCCTAATAACCTCTCTTCTGGTTGGTTCCGTACCCTGAACGCTCCCGGTCACTTAGCAACAGCGTAAATAATCCTTGCAGCACAGTGTTGGATGTCATTGCAAATAAGAGCCTCGAGACGAGTAGCATTTTCCATTAAAAGTTGTTTTTAGCTCACTAATTCTTTGTCCTTGTCTAAATATTGCCTACACTGTTTGTTTTGACAAAGTAATTCAAACTACCACTTGTGTACCAGGAAAGTTAACATGCAGAGCAAATACCTTTGCAATGCCATACTGCCAGTTTATTACCCTGAAGAAAGCTGTCAAAACCATTGTCAGGTACAGTAGTACACTGGCACTGCTATAATACTGTGTTACTGCCATGGGTAATAATACATGTCCTAGGTTATATCAAAATACCTCTGTGATGCTGTTTTATCAATGCCTCATGCCACTGACCCCTAGTACAGAGCCATTACCATTAGAATTATATGGCAAGGGCATGCTTTATGTGTGTTATATTGAATGCCTCTTGTCCTTCATACAAAATACAATGTACATGCTATTACAGCATGCTGCTTGTCTTAGCAATGAACCATTGTGCTGATACTGAAAAGTTACTCCTGTTTACATTGGAAGTGACAAAGTGTCCATTCCCCTGTGTACAAAGACACTGGAACCACCATTGTCTAGCCATGCAGAATAACGTCACCCTCGGGTATATTGGATTTGACAGTGCGCCTATTGCACTGTGGAACAAAACCTGGCTACTCACCAAGATCTAGACATGCAGCGCTGTGTCACTCACATTTACATACAGTATGATGTGACAAGAGCCCATTGCACTGTGACACCTACTAGCCACGCACCAGGATCTAACTGTACAAGGCTGGTCCATCTTCGGTGATGTTAGTTTAACACCTTACTGATTTCATTTCCAAACTTTTAAATCAATCTAACTTTTTTTTTTTTTTTTTTTTTTTTTTTTTTTTTACATTTATTCAATTAGACACAGAGGTTTGGCAGGCTGGTGGGGATAAAAGACTGTAAGTTGCTGTAGAACGTAAGGAATCATTACATGAAGTGAATATATCAGAAATAAAAGAAGTGGACTATGACTTGAGCCTAAGAAAGAAAACTTAGTTGCCATCAAGTGCAAGTCATTTTGAATAGCTGTCCCTGGAGGGTAAATCAGATAACCTTTAGGCATAGTTTAACCGCTTCCTTAAACCCTCGCCTCCCCTCCCCTCACCTCCCTTCCCTTCCCCTCCCCTCACCTCCCTTCCCCTCCCCTCACCTCCCTTCCCCTCCCCTCCCCTCCCCCTGAGATCCAGGTGCTTCTATTGCTTATCTAGACAGGGGATCTTAGTGCATTGCTCCGAGCTGCTGCTCGAAATACGATTAGGTGACACTGATAAAAGGCAAAATATTAACTGCACTGTTTCCACAACTTGAATGGCCGATATAAAATAACCTAGTACATTAAAGACGAGTTAACTTTATTAATTAGTCAAATGTACCTAATTTACTGCAGCTGGATGGCACCTGCAGAACACTGTAAAATGAGTCGGGAAGATTCATACTGTCTTTTAAATACTGATAATGCCATTTTTCATTTCGGTGACATGCAGCCCCATTGGGAATAATTATGCTAATAAGCCTTAATGATCTTTGCAAATAAATGATCAAACAAAGTTGCTGCTTTTGATTTATATTAATGGAGGCCTTTAGGAGAAAATTCATCAGGACCCAGAACTGCCAGTGTCTCAATTTATCTTGTTTATACTATAGTGTACATGCATATATATATATATATATATATATATATATATATATATATATATATATATATATATATATATATATGAAAGATTAAGTATTCTTCATGCAATTTGCCCATGGCATTCTCCCGAGTGCTTTTTTGTCATGTTATCATTATAATGCATCAAAATCTGCATAACAGAGCTTTACCCATACAGATATGTTGTTACTAATTATTGTAACATCTCTTGTTGCCTGTGCATTATACTGTGTTTTGCAATACAACCATTACAATTATTCCCAGACATTAAATAAGTCAACTGTTTGTGATTAAAATCTTATACGTCTGTTTTTTAAACTTCAGTGAAACTTCAGAGGAATCAATAGCCGTGTGTAACGGGCAGTGTTGTCTGATGCTCTGGTGTTATAGATTATGGAGGTCAAAAGCTAAATAGCCACACATGATATGGAGATGTAGTCCTATTACAAAGGGTTTGCTTACTGTACGGAGCATCATGAGTAAACAGTTTTTCATCTCTGTTGAGTCACACAGTTTTGATTTCTGTACTTTTTAATAACTGCTCACTGCCTTAAACACCAAGGTGTTTACAACATGTTTAAAGTTTTCTTTTCCAGCATTAACTGCAGGAGGGAGTTTGGATAAACACCCCAGTAACAAGGGTGTCAAATCAGGTATATCAGCATTGACAACAGGAAGGGACACTCTGACCTTCCAAGTCTCTCACAATGTGCTTGTTTCACTTAGTAGTGCCACTGAACACATAGTCATCCACTATCAACCAGAACAATATAGACTATTTAAAACTTTACAATATCTACTGAACTACTGAACTTTACATCTCCAATTAAAGCCTGATCATTTGTATTGGCAGACTTACATATTGTATGTGTTCCATGAATCTCTAATTAATGATATTTAATTTTAATTTAATGTTATTGTTTTTTTCTGAAAAATATCTTTGAAGTGTAACATTCCTTAATACTTCACATTGATGAAAGCATGACCCGGAATGTTATTCACTCATAGGATTACCTTCTTAACTGGGATATTAGGTAGCATTATGACTGAAAAAAAGGTGGATGAACACAGCAGAGCAAAAGTCTGTTGTCTCAGAAAGAGTTTATTTATCTTGGTGTCACCAAGCTGTTCATTAGTACAGCTATGCAGTTGGTCAGCTGTGAAAATTTAAACAAATTTGCCTAGACTGGAGGTTTGCCCATATCAACAAGCAGTCAGTGGTTTGTTATCTAAACAATAACACAACCTCCCACTGTATCCTGTTTATTTATTTATTTATTTACTTACTATACCTGTTCACATATTATAATGAACCCTCTTTAATTAATTCTACTGAAACATCATTGAGGGAAGCTGTCCACTTTTTTTCTGTTTAGTTGTTTGAACACTCTTTCCAAGTTTGAACTTTGCTAACAGACCATTTATCAGGATGACGGATGTTCTCAGGAGAGTGCCGACAGCCGGCCAGGCCCAAGCTGAATGACAGCCTGCCCAGCGGAGATTGATTTTAATGAAGCCCAGAATAAACAGGAAGATTAAGAAGTGGTGTAGAGCAGTGACACGTTTTCCGTTCACCTTTCCCGAGGAAATTGGAGGCTGGCTGTGCAGCTGATGCCTGTCTTGCGGTTATAAATTCATCTGGTTTCTCATCTGTTTTATATCTGGAGGGTCTTCAGAACAAGAAAATAACAAGGATATTTTTTTTATATCTGCCGTACCTGTGGTATCGCTAGGTTCTCTTGTTTAAAGTACATGCATAGGTCTGTTGTGAAACTGGTCAGCAATATTTTATTTCTTCCGATTAGTGGGGGGAATAAAAACTGATGCCCTTAATGACTGAAATTCAGAAATGTTTGATGAGTTCTGATAAAGTGGATCTACGCTTCCTGTATTTATCATTCACCTGATCAAGTGACAGCTATCAAGGGTCACACCAGAAGCAGAGTGGCCTCTCAAGGATCTATTTTTATTGTAAATGATGGATGAAAAACTCTTCCAATGTTCAGATAAAAGGAACCAATTTAGTCTCCTCAGGGTATCTCTGCAAGGATCTGACTGTTGCTCGTGTGATGTGATTGCAAGCCATTGACAATCAGTGAGGAAGCATGTCCCACAGAGCATCATTAGCCTTGCTGGGTTCCTTTCCAAAGCTTGTACAAACTTATTTCAGGAAAGTCAGCCTGTCACATACCTGTCCTGCAGTGATCATCAGGTGCCCTCCTATCAGCAATATTAGTCTGGGAGAGATTCTTTTGCAGTCTCTCAGAGGATGGGTGATTGTTCAGTGATGTATACATGCAAGGATGCTAAGAGTTAGCCTCAGGGCTCTGTCGCTCCAAGACAGCATTTGCAATGACCGCTGCTCTCGATTCCTCAGGTATAAACCTTGCTTTGTTTGTTTGTTTGTTTGTTTGTTTGTTTGTTTTATTGGATCATTTTATTTGGTGACTACTTTAATATTACTAGCAAGTGCCAAGTCCATGTCTTCCCACAAAATTCAGCATGTGCACCTTAATCCTGACCTGTACTCCTTCAGTTCAGTCCTGGACATTTACCAAGCAAACTTGGCCTCCTGTGCTTAACTGTGCTGTATTAAGTGATGTGCTGTAAAGAACATTTTTTACACTACTAGACCACTAAGACTTGAACCTTGACCTCCAGGGGTGAAAAGTATATTATCACCCCAATATTGCACAAGAGTAGTTTCCTGTACCATATGTACCTACCAGACTCAAACTGTTTACGATATTCATTATTCACATTATGTGTGGTTTTCTTAATGCACAATGCACTAATTTAGTTAATTACTGCTTCACAGTTCACAGCAGAGATGAATTACATTAAAGTTCAATGCCATTAAATTGGCTGGACTGTGAAAGACATGATCAGGTTTTCCCTGAGCCTATACCAAGCTTGGCGATTTCCATGAAAAAAAAAGACATTTGGAAATGGCAGGAAGATGCTGTTTGTTTCTTTTTTTTATGGAGCGAACACGTAAAGCTGGCAATAAAAAATGAAAAGTGAGAAACACAAATTACATTTAAATGAGCTTTGGGAACAGTGCAGAAAGCAGATGAATCACATTACAGGTGTCTCAGATGAAGGCAATATGGAACTGAAGCTCCACATTGAGAATTTCGCCAGCTGTCAACATTCAAACGCCCAACTGGGAGCAAGCGAGACACAATCCTTTGACAAATCTCACAGGTTACCAGTCTGAGGCCCGCGATTCCACTTGGAATTGAAATTAATGGAGCGAGGCTTAAATTTGTCTAATATTGTTTCAAAGCTAATTTTTCTGTCTGATGATTGCTTGTCTGAATGCATTTGCTTGTGCTTCCTTTCATACATAATATAGTCTACGGAAATCTCTTTAGAGATAAAACACAAGGCCCTGCCTTTTATCTTTGTAGGCAGCTGCTGCAGATAAAACGTTTAGTGTGTTTAGCTTCTGTCCCCAGAAAAAGTGTTCTTAACGGTGGCAATGGAAACAGGACACCATGATACTATAATAGCTTTGTGTATATGATGCTTTTCATGATATGTAATTAATTAATGGGAACAGCCTTTCTTTTATTAACTCTTTGCATGTCTTTGATTCATAAGCAGCATTATATACCTCAATAACAAAACTGTACTGTGGTCCCCCGTGCTTTTGTAAGGATTTGTTTTTATTTTTTTAATTCTAGGTGAGATATTAATAAATTATATAATAAATTGTAGTTTTATAGAACCACACCTTATACTGAATGATGTGCTGCTCTTATCATTGAAATACTGGCAGTGTCAATATCTTTATAAATGTCAAATGTGTTCTAGCTGTTTCTGAAGTCATGACTGTCTGAAAGAGTTTTGCTCTCAAGACAGGGGATTGATTTCTCATTAAACAGTTTGACACTGGGGGTGCTTGAGTGATCAAAGGACATTCTTGGTGTGTATTGTTGAGGGGGGGGGGGGTTAGGGGAGTGGTGTTCTCTTGCCAGGGAAGTGAAAACAAATTTCACTGGTGGACTTATTTTTAGATGCTTCAATAGTAAGAGTAAATAGGGACTTAAATAGAGCAGGAACTACATTATTTAAAATAAATTTAAAAAATGAATACAAATCTGATACGACTGAAACCCATAACCGTAAAACACCCAGTACTGCAAAATTTAGAAATACATCAAAGAACTCAATTCAAATTTCAAACGTTTCATTTGAAGTAATTGAAAAAGACAGCTGAAACGTTTGTCGTTTGGATTTATTTAGTTTCTTTAGTATTTCTTAGACGAATGGGAGGAATGGTAAAATTATGGTTAATTAAAAACCTCGAGCATGTTTTCCCTGATATGTTTGGGTATTTTTAGAGGTGCCGGATGTTCTCAAGCTCCTCTGTGATCCCTTCACGCGGGATGATTGCATGCACTGTGTCCAAGTGAGACGCCACCACTGGCACTTGTCAAAAGAATGAATCCCTTTCAAGCTTGTTTACAGCTCAGCTCTTGTCATACTCCTCCCCTGAGCAGAGTGGATTAGTTTCCTCCTTCCTGCTCTGCATAAGATTTAATTAATTTTTTTGTTTATGTCTGTACTCACACTTGCAGGTGCAGAAGAGTAGAATCAGACACACACTCACACACACACACACTGTGGCCAGCTGTTTAGAAGCTGAACTGACGCTACCAGGAGCATACTGAAGCCATTTTAAATGTCTGCACTGATCTAACCTCATACAAGCAAAACATTTTAGGGACTTTACACACAAGGTATTCAGACTATTGCATTGAATGCTACATTATGTTATGTTTTTTTTTTAAACTACATCTGTCTTTGAGAATTCTACCTGACTTGCTCTCTCCATTCAAACCATGTGACAATGTGACCTTTCAACTCTGCCAGCCCCACCTACTTTACATACCCAGAAAGAGTGAGCAGGTGGTACCGCTGGCGCTGAAAAGCCCTTTGTCACATGAGTTGAATAAAAGGAGGAAGTCTATCAGGTAGTTGGACTTTACAGACAAACTGTCGGAAAGTTTAACAAAGACAAAGAGAAAAATATTTGATCAACAGAACCCATAATCACGCTGCAAACATTATAAAAAGGCAAGGGACATGTTAAACTTTTTTTTTGAAGCTGCCTAGTCTTTAAAATCCTGTTTGGTTTCCAGCAGTCAGACACTTTCCTCAGTCTACTGCATGCCTGGTACATTATCAGCAGCCATATTAATTTCCATTGCCCAATTCCTTTGTCAGTTTTGGCTTCTTGATAACCGTGAAATAGTTTTTCTTTTTTTAATGATCACATACGTTGTTGGAACTAATCACATGGAAAATGCAATTTGGAATGTTCTGGGTACAGTGTTTTAGCCACGAAATGAATTTCGATGAACAGGCCAGGAGACATCAAAATCCTCTGTCCTACAAAGTGCAATGATCTGTCGACTCTTGAGAAGCGATGTTTAGGTCAGGTGGAAAATCAGTAAAGTGCTTTGCTGTAGGGACTCCCCAACACAAGATGGCACACTTCTCCACTTTATTTATCACCACTGAGAATTGCTACTGGCCTGGTAGATTTTGTCAGTGGAACCAGGGCTCATTAGCATGCATTATGTGTGCTCTGTATCCGCTGTTTAATTATTTACTCCTTATACTATAAATAGAATGGAATAATAGAATAACAATGTGTTGATGATCAGCCGATTAGCCGATTTTAAACAATTAAATGAGTACAACAAAAAGTGTGTTTCTGGCAGTATGGATACTGTATTATTGAGTATTTTATTAAGCATAGCCTCCGCCTGATTCACCAGCATGGAGTCCTGTGCTAATGCTATTACTAGGGTAGCAACATATATTTATGTATAGAAATAGTTTTGTGCAGTTCGTGTTCTTTTGATTATGAAACTCTTTTAGTTTAACTGCTAGTTTGCTAAGTCCATTTTCTACAGCACTTGGAGTATTGTGTATATGGATGTAATATTTTATATATATATATATATATATATATATATATATATATATATATATATATATATATATATATATAAAATACACACACACATTATACAGAAAAAAACTGTCAGTTAATTAACAAAGTAATGTCTTAATTTCACATTCTGTCCTTCGCTCCCTCAACTGCAAAAGCCTAATCGTCTCCCTGAAGCACAATTATCAAGAGGGTTATTGTAATTAGAAATCATATTTGCAGATTCTGAAGAGTGACTAGCATGGCATTATGCTTCGGCACCCACATCACTGATTACAAAGCTCCACAATGCTTTACCTTTAAAACGTGATCAGACCCCCTGTGTCAGTTATTTTATTTTCTTCTATTCCCTTTGTGGATTGTGCTTGGTTTCAGCCTCAGACTTCTAGATTCAGTCAATTAATGAGTTTCCTTAAGCTGCAGGTTACAGAAATGCCTGGCACTGATAAACATCTCCCCAGACAGGCTGTGTCTCTCATAAATCTGCATGCATGTGTCAAATCAAGTAACACAACAGGTAGCGGTGCACTAAAAGCAATTATGTTCCAAAGCAAGCAAGAATGATCTGATATAATATGCCGGCATTCATGCTTCGTTCACGTATCAGTAAAAACAGATACATGGAGGATTCCAGTAGTTGGGTTGTTTAAAATTGCATTTGATATTAATGATTATACAGCCTACACTGGCAGCAACAACACCTGTGTTACATTAATAAGCATTCTGTACTGGATACCCATTTGCACCTGTCTACAGCATACATGATCAGATTTTCCAAAATACAATTTTTTAGTATAAAGCTGTTCTACAGTTTGCCCTTCCTTCAATCGCTAGAATTTATGGCATCTAAAGGCTGTGGCTAGAAAAACAGTTGAGTACTTCAAAGATTATTAGTACTGTCAGATAATCACTGCCAATTAATGTAGGTTTGCCATGATAACTATCTCTTGGATCATTTCAAAGCTCCAGTACTTCTTTATAAAAGTTGTTAGACAACAAATTAATTAAAAAAAAAATACTTTAATTTATATGCGTTTCCCCTTTCTAACACCTGAGGGAGCTCTGTCATGAAAATCACCCCCAAGTTTGTACTGTGATATACACATTACTGTACCCAAGTCTCTGAAGGTAAAGCGCAGTTACTCCCATCGAATCAAAGCTGGCATCGGTAGCAAAATAAATAACGCCACGCTATTGGCTATAACAAATCTTTGAGCTTGTTTGTAATGTAAATGCATTACAAAACCTACCCATTTCACCCAAGCTTTATATTGGACTTTCAGTCGTGTGGTAACAACAGCAAACAAATGGCTAATTCTTTAATTGAGAATGCAATTAAAGCAGGCTACAGTGAAAAGCAAATGCATTTTTGCAATTACCCATGTGGTAGTCATTTAACCACTGAGCCTCTACAAAAATACCTATCTGAATAGTAAATAAACCGTGACAAAAAACAGAGCATGGGGTATAATCCGATGCAGTAGCTTTCTTGTAGCTGCAGATTCTGAAATTAGACAGGTCTGCTCAAAGATGAAACATTTCACTCTGGCAAAGTATCTGTGCATCAATCAATTCAGCATGAGAACACAGATAAGCATTGAACTTCCTTTGTTAAAACATGTGTCTGAAGATGTTTAATGTGCCATAGCTTTGTTGTGTTGTTAGTGCTGTTTACCAGTACTTAAAGTTGCTTTCTTTCAAGGCATTCTTTTAGCGTGAAGACTATTTAGAAGATTGTCAGTAGGCAATATCACAGACCAATATAAAACATTACAGCTGTCAAGACTATGAAATTAATTTACTATCCATGCATAGGTGTTCCAAACATGGTATCAAAATCCACTTTCTTAGCTCTTGTTAGCACGAACAATATGATCATTTTAGTTCTTTGCTGCTATTTAATGCTTTAATCTGGAATAAGCGATACAACATTATGGATAGAATTGCTACTTCCTGGAAACTAATCAAAGTATTGGGAAGCAGTGTTAATTAATCAAGTCTAATTTTGTCTATATGCTAAATAGGATACAAAAAATTAACTGCCAAGATAATTACATTTCAACACCATTGAATATTTTGACAAAATCTTATTTGCCGCAATCAACCAGGTTCTGTTTCACTTTGGGGTAAGACAACTCACGTCTTGGTCCCTCTGGCATGAAACAGTGGCCTCCACGAGAAACAAGACATGACATTTCACTAGGGCTGTCCTGAAGAAATGATTATCGGTACCAGAAGAGGAAAAAAAAAGTGCCCACCTGTCTACATACTGGTTTGTTTTAGTAGCATTTCCAATTTGTATTGTATTGTGTAAGGTCTAGGGCAGGGGCACTCAGCCCTGGCTCTCAAGATCCAGTCCAGCAGGTTTTTACTCCAAGCAGGTTCTTATGTAGTTCATTGTAGCTGCTAAAAGGCAATTAACTAAATTTAGGACTTGCTTGGAATAAAAGACCAGGACCTGGAATGGATCTCGAGGGCCACAGTTGAATACCACTGGCCTAGGTTAAAAAAGACTCTTTGGTAATAAACCAACTTATCTAATTAAAGGGACTTATAAAAATAAGAATCTGCAAGAAGGAACACTGCTGTGTTTTCATTTGTTTTCTCTAAAAGTTTAATTATTTACAGCACAATAAAAGCAACCATGCCTTGACTTCCTCATTGACTGAACATTTTTAAAGAGCAAAACATATCAGACAAATACAAAGCACATAAAAAAGGGGGGTTACTTTTAATTGGAACAGTTTAACAAATTTAAATGAGAACGAGCTATTGACTGTAAATCACTCATTATCTACATTCCTAAAATCTACAGGCAGATGTGTAGCAAAAATACCATGGATATTAAGAGTCTTCCTCCTCACTTACAGTGCATGGTAGAACTCTACTAGTTTACACTTTGCTACATGCCTAATAAGCCATTTACAGTAACATAGTTTGCTAAAGGTAGCTGCCATACGGCAAAACATGCCAATTAAAAGAATCTCATTCAGAGTGTTACAAGTTATGCAGAACAGGGTAGCTGTACTTTGGTTTTACCTTACAGCCCATTCTAACAGGTCCAGCGCAATTCCATTTCTAGAACCCTACAGACTTAGGAGCATTTAGCAAAGATTCTGAATGTGTAACTAGCTCTTGAGTTTCTGCATGATGGCATTATGGTCCAACTTTCATTGAAAGTTCACTTAGTAAAGCTTAAGAGTCTGGCAGCAGTACACCCACATACAGGTGCATGTTAAATGTAAATATGAATGTCATAGAACTTAAAATTCTGTGTTTACATGCTTTTTTATATTATATAAAGTGTGGAATAATTTAACAGTTTTTCCAACATTTACAAAATATTAAAAATGTAAAAGGTGTAATAATGCAAATAATGAAAAATAAATAAAAAAAATTAACTTTCTGATTTTTCTTCTGCTACATAATTTTGTTTGTCCTTTGATTTGTCAAGATGCTTACAAGTCTTGCTGACATAGTCCCCGTTTTCACAAACAGGTGCCGCTTTCTTTTTTGAGGACACGCCTCCCTTCTGGAGGATCTCTGTGGCCTCGTGCTCAAGTACCTCGGAGGGAGTCAGAGGCTCCAGCTGAATGCTGCCCTGCTCACTTACATCAGAACTAACGGATTCCGGTTCATCCAGCTTCCTAAAAAACTGTTCGAAAGAAACATCGTCTTCACGTTGCTGTTTCAGGTCCACCGTCTCAGCATCATTGGCTGAAAGGTTTTCAGGGGGCTCTTTTGTCTCCTTGGTTTTGTCAGTGTTTACAGGGCTTTTGCAACATGTCTGTTTCTCACACGGCTGACTTTTGTCATTTTCCTCTATTTGCACATCATTGTCATCAGAAACCATTTTTTCTGTTTTGCTGTCCATGGGGGTTTCTGACTTTATATCGCTACCTTGTGGCGCTTCATGGAGGTCACTCTCCTTTTTCAAAGTCACTTCTGAATAGCTGCTATCAGTCCCTTCTGTAACAGCTTCTAGGCTTTCTGCAGCTTTGTCTCTTTTAGCTTCCTCCAAAGAATGATTACTGATAAGAAATAAACAGGGTAAATGGTATAAAAGATATGATAATGATGCAAATGTAATTCCAAAATTCCAAAAATAATTCCAACTTAAAATTACCTTTCCATAAATGGGGAGCTTTCTTCATCAGGTATGTTTGGGGCTGCATCCTTCTGCAAGGTATATGTATGCGTTATTTATAATTATTAAAAAAAACAAAAACAATATTCAATCATATTCTTCTCTTTTCCAAATCTTGTGTATAGCTGTGGAACTGCATTGTCGCTCTAGGGGGAGGGGTCTTAAATGCATACTTTTGTAAGAACACTTTAAAAAACAAATTGTGAGCAAAAAGTGAAAAGTCTATCAAAACAAAGAAATTACCTGAGAAATGCCTTTTTGTGATGTTTCATAAGCATTATCCTCTGGCCTTTTAAAAAAAAACAAAAAAAAAAACACATTAATTCATAAATACTACTTCAAAAGATCCCTTGGAAAAAGCAAATCAATTTCCTTCCAAATAACCTCTAAATTACTTGCATCACATAAATGTGTTAAGCAGCTTATCAAGGCATCTTCGTGATTAATGTACTATGTTTACAAAACAGCCTACTGCTAAGACAGCACAGTCCATGCCTTCCATTAAACCTTGTAAAGTCATCAGTTTTTAATACAAATGTAACCTTTCAAAAGGCCTTTTGTTTAGAAGTTGCTGGTAACTGTATCTTTGTTGATCCTGCACTAAAGCCAATTTTTATCTGCTGAAGTACTGCACAGGATCTTTCCACATCTGACTTGAAGTGTTATTAATCATGAAGTAAATGATTCATGACCTCAATAAGCCTTAATCCCTGTTCCTACAAGGAACACTTAGCATAAGAAACAGATACATCGATTCTTGCTTTCCTGGAATCTAGGGAGGCCAATGGCGTTAAAGTGATGCAAACGTTATCAAAACAAAGGTTTTACATTTTTCTTCAGATATGGGCTACTGAAGATATCTATTGTGAGATTGCCATTTAATAAAAAAGAATGATCCTGCTGATAAAGCTGCACAACCACTTCTCGTTATCTCTTTCCCACAGCCTGATTAATTGTAATAACTCGTTTGAATATAGTATTAATATTAGGCAAAAACTAAAAAAAATTGTTCACAACAAATGATACTTTCAAACAGTGTTTAGGTCAGGGGAATTAGATGTCTCCAAAGTATTTCATATGCAGTAATACCACTGAAAGATGAAGTAGAACGATTCTGTTGCTTGCCTCAGTTTCATTGCTCTTTTGATCTTTACATATTAAGAAATTACATATCATTTATCAGAAAAGAAAGAAACAAAAACAGGGCATCTGCACTTTCAGCGGCAACTAAATTACCAGCTCAGTCCTAAATATACATTGAAAATTATTATTATAACTACTAAGTCTACGGTCATTGTAGTACTTCTTGTACTACATGAGGTTAAACATGTGTTATCCATCCATGAGCTAAAAATACAAGATTCAAGTTGTTTTTCATTGTAGTATTTAGTTAATTCATATTAGAATTATATCTCCAACTTTGTATAACATTTTACATATTGACCAGCCCCCGACAGTTTATACAAACTTCATTAAATGCTGATATGAACTGCTTCAGAAACCAAATACTTACTCAGTTTTTCTTGGTTCATCATTGCACACTTTGGGAGTATCTGAAAATGATTTTTTTTTAAAAAGTGTTACTTTTAAAAACAGAAACAAGCACGGTCACATTCAAAGCGAGGAATATTTTCATTTTGCAACCGGTTAAAGCTTATGTAAAAATAAAGTAAGTACATTTAAACATCTTAGTTCCAGTAAAAGGTAAAATGCACCTACCACTCTCAACGATTACTTGACAGGTGTGGTTTGGTCTGTCAATCAGATGTTTGCTCATGTCGTTAGCACCAGATGCATCAGTTAGAAAATCACAGTTGAGACAAACCAGCGTTAAACCCCTGAAACAGAGAATTAGTCTTCAACACGAACACCACCACACTCAAAAGCAAAACATTGTATTTAAAAAGAGGACACTTATAACCCAAGTTATCGTCTGCCTATTAACATTACTTTCCATAGCCATTTATAAATAGATAATGCATTAAAAATAGCACGTTTACTTATAGCAAATGTTTTATTTTATTTTTTTAAACCATATATAATATTCTGGTAAAATGACAAAACATATAAATTATTGGATTCTTTAAATAAGATGCATACCTTAGTTTATTTGAATGTTTCTTACGTTTCCGGAACTTCTCTCTGGAGAATGCACTGTGAAATCTACAAAGGACAAACGGATATGTAATATAGCCTATAATATATATTTTTTTAAATCACACTACTTCTCTTATTGAAAACGGTGTCTAACCAAACTAGTATACTTTAGTAAACAATAAAAAGGAAAAGGAACACATACCACCGACCTATTAAAACAGAAAAGCGTATTTCCATTGTAATGCAAATGGTAACCAGAATAAAGCATGTCCTTCATTGCTAATCAGAAGCAAGAACTGAATGCTAAATGAATTGATACTTTAAATGAAAATGGCAATATAAAAGTGGCACAATACCTGATCATGTGCTTTGCATAGGACTTCTTGCAGCTGGTCTTGTACCTACATACACCACAGGTATAAAGTGTCGGGTAGTGAGCAGCACAGTCTTCAATGTCAGCGGAACATTCCATGCACTTCTGGATTCCAAAGTGAACACTGTTTGAAACCGAAAAATTAATAAAATACTTGTTTCTGGAATACTGAAGTGTGAACCACTGCCCTTATGTACACACACACATTTTTAACTAGATATACATATCCCTAGCCAAGAACATTAACACTTACAATGAAGTCTTAATCCCCAGCACAGGTTCCCTGAAATCGGTTACGTCTGTTCCCAATGGCATCCAATACAGGCTAAGCCCAGTTTCATCACAGTTAGATGAGCTCAAGATAGTTCAAATGGAGGTATGCTTTGCATGTGAACTAGGGAACTCCAGGGAATAAAAAAAACAACCTGACACCATCAAAACAATATAAAATATAGAGTAAAGCATATTCTGAAATGTTCACCTTAATTTCTTTAAGGAACGCTCAAGCAGCTTTGAATTGCTTAGTTTTTCTTGCTTCTTCTGCTGGTTTGTAGATCTGGATTTCCCTTGATTTGATGGTGCTTTGGCTGACTGTTTTGCGGTGGGGCTGTTGGGAATGATGCTGACAATAGATCTGCTGCTTGCATTCGGAGACGTCGGTGAGCCACCTGGAGATGCTAAAGAAGCACGAATAGTAACCTAAAAAAAATATATATATACAAAAAAAATGAAATGCCTCATAAAACCACACTTTATGAAACAAGGATCATAAAATGTCTTAAAAATTAACATAAACTCACACATTAAGCACTTATTTATTTAGTTTATCTTTATTCCATTCCCGATCAGCAAACAAACTAGCTAGCTTGATAAACTTTGGAGCCTTTCTTCTTTCTTATTGCTAGAAAAGACAGTTCTGAAGTAATTACCATCTGCTATATATATATATATAATTCGCATTAAAATAGTGTTAAACACAGGACTAGTACAATCACATGAATCACATGACTGAAATCAGTCCTTCAGTTAAAGACTAACAGATCCAACCTTGGTCCCAGGAGGCAGCCCTTCTAATGACTTTGGTTTTCTGAACGTTCGGTGATGCTGGGTCTTGTGGTCCAATTTTTCCTTACAGGTCAAAAACTGCAGCCTGCATTTGGTACAACGGTGAACTCCTTTTTTCTATTAAAAAGAAGAACAAAAATAAAGCTAGGTATACTAGGTTGCATGTTGACCATACTGACAGTTCAATGAGTGCACTGGCTTTGTTCATTTTTATTGAGAACACACTTATAAACCACCAAAACTCCTAAGTATCACTTAAAATGATCAATATAACCAGATTACATGCAGGGGTAGAAACTAAACAGTGGTAGCAGTTGTTGTAGTTGACTTTATTTTTATATTTGGATAATATCCTCTTTGTGCACAATAAACATTTTAATATGTTCCGCCATCAGGAGACAGCTAACAGCAACTGCCATTTATTATTAATGAATTATTTGGATGTACTGATACAAAACTAAGTAAGGCTGCAACCAAAAGTCAAAAGCAATCCTTGTGTAAAAACTGTACAAAAGACTACTAGCTACACCACTGAATGACCTGGTGCCCTCAAACATACAACTGGGATTCAGATTTTTGTGCAAGAAGATAGGAATGCAAATAAGATGCTTTGCACAGCAATTTATTATTATTAGTTTTTTTTTGTTATGTATTTTTTATATTTCAAGTACTTTGTTTACAAAAGTCCAGTTAGTTTATAAATGTAAAAAAAATGGGGACACACTTCAAAACAATAAATTCTATAAAATGACAGGTCACAAGCTTTGCTTATTATCCAATTGACCAAGAAATATTACTTTTCATATTCTTCATAAACAAACAAATCTGCCTTGTAAGCCAAACTGCAAAACACCACAAAAATACCTTTGTTGCAAATTTGTCAACCCATTGTGTATTGCAGCAAGGTGTTCAAATGGAAGACTAATCAATCCATGTTCACAATATAACCAAACAGAGCAATTCACCAGTGAGTTAGTGCTTATGCTGACTCAGTTCAAATTGTTGAGCTACGGGCCCCTGAATCAAATTCCTAAAAAACAATGACAGCTGAAGGTGTTCAATACTTCCTATGAGCAGAAAACAATCAAAGGCTGTCCTATTTACTTCATAGCAAAACAATGTGAAGTACTGAATCTAGCGTTCACACAAGGGACACAGACTACATGCCATTCTCTTCAGAGCACTGGATTAGCAGAAGATTTGTGTACTGTCAATTACACAACAGTTTGGAAAGAATGTCACTGCATTAATGAACATGCTTTCTTTGCTACTACTTACCTGGTGTCTCATGTAATGTAGCATATACGGTGTTGCACATTTAATCACTTTGAGGCAGAATGGGCAGAGCAGATGTTTTGTATTCTCGTGAGCTACTCGGAAGTGATTTTCCACATCTGAAAACACAGACGACCTGTAGCTACAAACCTGTTGGGAAAAATAAGCGTTTTTGAATGGTCACGCCAATATTGTATAAGTTTATGTCCAAAGAATATTAAAATAAATATACATATACACATTTTACCTGGCAAACATAGGGCATTTCACCAGGCTTATGATTGTCCTTCATGTGTTGCAAAAGCACTTGCTCAGATTCAAAGGCTAATTCACAGATTTTACAATTGGCTGAAAAAAAAAAAAATACAATTATTTGAACTTTTTATCATATACAAGGAAATGAATTTGAATCCATAGCAATGTATAAATAAAACAAATACTGTGGTTAACGGCAGTAGACACATGTTTTTGGCAAATGCCTTTGTAAGTTACGTGGTTTAAAAAAAAGTTCAAGATCGATTACACTATCTCCACAAACCAAAACTGCTGAAAAAACAAAAAAACAAAACAGAAACACATACTAGTTGACTGGTATGGGCTGTGGGCACTTTCAATGTGGCACTGGAGCTGGAAGGGCGTGGAGAACTGGCGATAGCAGTGCTGGCAGGTGGTGTGGTTTTCCCAACTCTCATTGCTCTGCTTCTCAAGCTCCAAATGATGTTTCATGTGGTTCATAAACCTGTGAAAGGCAGACATGCAGGTGCATGAACACCCTGGGTTTAAAATGTCATTAAGAAAGGGGTTCCTATACTGTCAGACAAGACATTGTGAACCCAGTCACAGATGTGATGTGCACTCGTTTATGGAAATGTTAAAGCACTAAAAACACACACCCGTATACCCTGTAAAGAGAACCACATTTTAATTCACTGTTTTAAGTTAAGTTTTATATTCAGCTCGTGTGCACCTGCACACTATATGCAATCACATAAACATATAAGTCCAAATACACGAAATGTGTGCAAATGTTACTGAATTGGTGACATTGATTTAATGAAGCACAAGATTAAATTCTTTCAATCTTGTAGTCGGCGATTCATATGTATTTCATGTCATTTCTCTTTGTTAAATGAAATAAGGAACTTTACATTTTTTAAAACACAGTTTCTTTTCTAAGGCCTTGTAAAAACACACACACACAGGGTTCTTACAGTTTGTTAAATAGCACACACCAGTCATAAGTGCATACCCTTTTCATGCCTTGACAGTGTGCATTAGTTTCCAGTGCTTAAAAGATAAATTACCAATGCTTCTACTTGCATCTCACTTTCTAAGTGTGTGTAATAGCCATTATAATCCCGCAATTAGAAGAACCTTTTGTTTTGCCTAATGATGTGCGCTTCCTCCATTGGTAGCAGTCTGCTGTTTTAACTTGCAGACTGTGCTCCGACTAGGCATGGCCCATTCTTCAGCTTTACATTCTGCTACTTCAGCTCCCCTAAAAGGGATTCTAATGCGAAAGAACTGTGACCTTACCTGCCAAACAGCGGCTACAATACAAACGGGTCTACCTATTAAAACAGCTTGCAGAAGCTTTTTGCTGCATTTGAGAGTAAAGTTGTTTAATCAAAAGAACAGTTCTTACACTGTGTAAACTACCAACTATTATTCATTGTTGGTCCCTAATGGGAATTTCACTGAAGTCTACTGATAACGTCATCAATCTGTATGAGGAAACTGTAATGAAGGTTGTATAATTTTGTACTCTTCTCTCTCTCCACAGCCTAATCACTCTCTATGGAGTATGTCAGCACACTTTTAAAACCACACTGCTACTTGCATTGCTTCATTTTCTAAGAGCATAATGTATTCCCATTTGTTAATTGTGCATTACATGCTGTTTAATAACTTGTTACAACACAGGAAATTACTGTTTAACTAACATCACTGTTGACCCAAATTTATCTTTACATTAACTAGCATCGAGAAAAGTCAATGTAAGAAGCTCCTCAACAAGAACCAGAAACTGTGCAATTCAATTTGGCATACTTCAGAAAAACAAGCCATGACTTACTTAAAAAAGGACATACGTTCACTAAATCAAATTAATTTAAAAAGTGAGATAAAAAAGTATGAATATTTGTAATCTAACACTTTTTTTTCCAGGCTGGTACAATGTTTTGGTTGTTTAACTCTTTCAACACCACAGACTCAATTCTCAATTTTCTTGCCTTGCCTGCCAGGACTGCTTTTCCTTAGTCATTTTATTCCAGCAGTGTATTAGATGGTCAAAATATGTGTAATATCAGAGAGCATTTGTAAAATAAAAATTTGTTACAATACGTGTTTCTTTCAAAACTACACATTTGAGACCTACACAGTGAATGGTCGTGCACTGCGGTTAAAATGTATGCAACTATTTTAATTACGAACAACAAATGCAACTTTATTTCTCCATGGAAAATACCTTATATTGTTTTTGAGAAGTTTCAAGCAACTGCAGCACTTGAAGGTAGTATTCGTCTTCTGTTCCTGTTGGATGTCTCCTTCGTATTTTCCATAATAAAACTCATTCACCAGCATGACAAGCTTTCCTTTCTCAGCCTCAGCAAGCTTCACAGGCGTGGTTGGCGTCTCTTGTTTAGAGGTTGTGGGGAAGTAGTTATTAAACAGATCGGGACAACAGAACTGAAAAGAAAAGAAACAGAAGATTCCATAACCATACATTCGAAGAACAGTTTGACAAGAAAAAAAACCAAAAAAACCCCCACTTTCTATAAAAGACCTGCTGCAATGGACTGTACCCATTAGGTGTATACTGTAGTACGTCTGTTTGTGATGTGATCGTATCACAGCTCCTCTGAAACCTTTCTGTTACCCCTTACTTTCGACTGCGGTTCAGACAAAAAACATAAAAGTATTCATCTTTAAAATGTCAATGCTAGCCTGCAGTCTTTAATCCTGTCCATATTCTTAGCAGAGTGCAATTCCATCCCCATGCTTACTCAACGCAGTAAAACTTGGAAAACTAAAGCTGCAGCTGTTCCAAAATACAGCCAGCTATGTCTGCAGAAACATATTTTCAAAAATGACTATTAATCTAGGTTTAAATCAGAAAACAGCAATTACAAATCCGTGAATGTGTTCTGTAACATTCAACTTCCAGCAAACCTTCGTTGTAATTAATGCAACTTACAGCATTTTCAGAGAGCAGTTTACAAGCATTACTTACCTTCATATGATTCTTGAGTGGACCCATAACGTGGAAATGGATCTTACATTTTGGACAAGCATTAAGGATTTGTACTCCATTTGTAACATAGGCAGATGAGTTTGTCATTGAACCTGAAATGAGAAACATAGAACACATTATTCTTTTTCTCCTACTTTGTAATATAGAAATCATCATCATGCACTTTATTTTCAGGGTCATTTTGACCACGTTTTAAATAATGTAAAAAAGGACTCTATATGAACAAAACACCACGAAGTAGCCTCTAACTGTACTGTATAAACACAACGTATGCTGCAAGTCAATAATCTGTGAACCACAATCTGAAATTCCTTTATCTCAAAGTTCTCATTTCAACTAGTAGAGTCATCATTAATCAAAGCAGACCAAATGGCAACAACCTCAGGCTACTACAATTAGCTACAGCTATGCTCATGTCAAACTTCAATCTAAGACCACTAGGACAAAATAAACACCACATCTGAACAAAGGTGGCTACATCCTTCATTGACCCAAATACCTTAAGTATTTTTTACAGGCCCTTAAAACTATATTCTAGTTAATTTAAATGATATACTTAATTGAGGGTAGTTCTGAAATCAAGATTGGGGGAACGACTAGTGTAGTTTTATAATCCTGACCTGCCACTAGCCCTTAACCCTCTTAGTGCATTAAAACAATGTGCATTAGTAAACTGCCCTTAAAGTAAAACTAAAACTAAAACCTATAAAACAAATGGCTGAAACACACATGTCCTTCCATCAAGTGACTGCCTGCTACTAACTGGTGAGGTAATGCAGTACTCCAGCAGGCTGACAAATTGAACCAATTGCAATGCAAATATTGTTCGAAAAGCAATACCTTTTAAATTTAGGTCTTGTCCAGTGGAATTTATTGAAAGAGAGGAAACGGGTGTACCAGGCTCAAGTTTGGACTTTTTAGGAGTGGTATTGTTCATCTCAGACGCAGCAGGACGCTTAGTCAAACCGAGACCTGGTGGCAAACCTTTTCTAACTGCAAAAACAACATATATGTAAGTTTCAGGCACTACTACTTTAAATGAATATTTAAATGTGAATATCTTATCAGCAATCAAGATTAAATAAGTAAAAAAAACACATATCATGCTTTAAAATTAGATATATACACTGCTGTGCAAAAGTCACTGAATTGACAACAGAACTGGCAAAAGGCACAGGTGTCATTCTAATCAACAGCAGAAAGGTCACTCTAGAAATCAGGACTTAAAGGATGTGTTACAGTATGAATACCGCTGTTAAGAAAGGGGAACAAGACTAAATGGCTAAAATATGCATAACGCAGAAACTGGACTATGGAACAATGGTAAAAGGTGCTTTGGACTGTTGATGGGTGGACAACGACACCTGTGCCTTCTGCCAGTTCTGTTGTCAATTCAACGCTTGTCTTCTTTCTATTCCTTAAGGATATTATCTTCAAGTATTGCTCATCCTTGTTAGACAGCTTTTTGGGTCTTCCGGTCCTGGGTTTGTCAATTACAGATGACGTTTCTCTGTACTTGTTGATTATGCTTCGGATACCACACCTTGAAAATCGAGTGATGCGAGCTATTTCACTCAATATTTTTCCTTCTTTAAGCAAGTCAAGGTTGTTATAAGAGTAGAAACCACTACTGGAGGCTTTGAGTAAATTGTTGATGCTCATAATGCATCAGAGTAGAAAAATGCAACATGTCTGAGACTTGCACAGCAGTGTGTATATATATATATATATATATAATTTTATGTAGATCTGCATACCTATTCTGTTCACAATTTGGGGTGTTGACTGTTGTTTTGGAGAGCTTATTGGTAGAGACTGTGGTTTTGTTGAACTAATTTGCATTGACTGTACGCTGGTTGGGCTCAGTTGAGTTGATTGAAGTCCTGAAGAGCTCGTTTGTGCTGGCTGTGGTCTTGGAGAGACGATTTGTGCTGAATTCTGTCCACTTGTGAGCCTGATAATATTATTCTGAACAGGGGAAGTAAGTTGTACTTGAAGAGGTCTATTGCCAACGTTTGATATTATTCTTGTAGGCATAAGTTGGCGCACTTGAGAAAACTGTTGAACAGGTCTGCCCAATTGTGGCGAAACTCCTGTAACAGAAACAGCCAAATATAAAACTAAAACGTACAAAGAATGTAAGATGCTATTGTTTTTATGTTATGTCTTTCAAGAATTTTCCTATGCTTTTTGCTACAAGATATGCATTAGAGTCAGACACAATTAATAAAGCATATTTAACAAACTAGCTACTGCAGTATTTTGCAGGCCACTCCCACAAAAACTACATTTTATTCATATTTTAAAGATGTTTAGTAGATAACCACAGTGCCATCCTTCACTTGACAATCCAAACATTATTTTATTTACTGTATTTATTTATCAGGGACACATAAATTATAACATAAGTGTCACTTACATGACACAAGATGCATTGCATTTTCAATTCAGCCAGTAGGCTAATTTCCATTGACAGTCCCTAGGCGGACATTGATGACAACTGTAATAAATCTCCATATTGCTTCTTCTCTAAACTATAACAATAACCTCCTATTGAATATTTTATTAAAAATACATACAACATGAAAGTAATAAATTACCTATTTAAAAGTGCATAACAATCAGCAGCTTACATATTTACAGTACAATCTATATAATAAATATCCAGTATACACAATTCAAATGTATTAACTATGTAACTGTAATTGCAACTGGGAATAATATTATATATATTCTAAAGTGTGACATATTTAAATAAAAAAAAATAATAAATTAAAAAACTGACCTGGAGGCACAGCAAAAGAAGGTCCACTTGTATACGATGTGATTCCTGTGTCTGGTCTGATACCCAATATCAAACCTGAATTATTTGTCATCTGTGGTGAGGTCATTATATAGCCCTAGATTAAAATATACAAATATTTATTTAAAAACACCAAAAAACAACACACACAGATCTTCTGCCTGTCATGATTACTAGAATTAGGGCATCTGATTTTTGGGTTATACCCGGGTTACACATACTGTATATTCATGCGAACACATGCGATTCAAATGCAACACAGCAGAACTGGCGCCAAAGATGGTAAACTCATTTACCTATTAGAAAAATGTGGCTTTTTAGTGTAATATATTTTATATATATATATATATATATATATATATATATATATAATTCTTCAAAATTACAGCAATATAGCTTAAAGGTGTTTTGCTTTTTTTGCACACTTTTCTTTCCAGTTATTGGATTTGAGTGGGTGTTTAAACCAAGAGCACTTAGATGTAACAGTCGATCGTTTCTCTTTGTAAAACAGCATGGAGTAAAGTTGTTTAGTTTTCCGTATGTTCTGTGTGCAATTATACTTGCACCTCCACTACAAAATAAAACTTGATTGGAACAGAGAAATGCCTCCATATACAGTATGTGTGAGAGAGAGAGAAAGAGAGGGGAGAGAGAGATAGATGTCATCAAAAGTTTGCATTCCCCAATGTGTGGAAATATACATACGTTGGGGATTTAAACTGTTGACGACAACTTCATGAATAAGAATTTGTTTTTTATTTCTTTCTAAATAAAACCCGATTTCTACCCGAATATTTATTCTTTCCTGAATATATATTAAAAAATCCACCCGATTTTTTTCATTAAATAATTCTATCCAACTTTTAAAAAAGCTTTAACACCATGCTTTTTTTGTGTAGTTGGAACAGTGCAATGGCTTTTTACTGAGTGTATCAGCTTTGTAATTTAATGGAACAGAAGTATAGACTACCTGATTGTTTATTATTATTGACTGTGCAGTTACTGCAGTAAAAGTTTGCTGCATCTGCTGTGCCGTAGCTGGAATGGACACAGGTCTGGATACTGGCTGCGTAGTAACTGGAATGAGGAGAGATCTGGAAACCGGTTGCACTGGTGAGGGTCTGACTACAGCCTGAGGTACGATAGGATTAATCATGCCCTTGGACACAGGCTGCACACACAGTGAAGCTGGCGACGATCTCGGTGTAGACTGCAACGTCGCCGATGCAGCCATTGGTCTTGAAACTGGCTGATAAACTGCAGAGGTCGTCATGATACTGGGGTTTGCAGGAGATGTGTAGTGTTGGTTTGTAGCTTTAAAGTTAGAACCGGAACCTAAATCAAGCACAAGAGTTAAAAAGCAGAAGAAAAAGGTTTGTAATACCTTGCAACATTTAAAATAACAAGAAGCAACGCATACCAGGGTTTGCTGTAGTTCTTTTAAGGGTTCCATTCTGTACTGCTAATCGTTGTGGTGAAGAATACTTGGATCTAGGCAAGTTATCTGTTTAAAGATAAGTATTTGCTTATTATTTATCATGCCCGAGGTTAATGCAGTTTATTATTTATAAGTTTTAGGGCTGATTAAATGTAAAGTATAAAAATATATTACAAACATTCCCTGGGCTCAACATTCTCTACGACTATTCCAATATTGTGACAGACCTTTCAATTTTTTTTAAATAATCACGGCAATATCCTAACTTGTATAACAGATTTCTTTTTTTTAAACCGTGGCTAGCTCTACTATACTACACACAATTACATTTGTTTCTGTATATTCAGCTTCAAGAAACCTAAACTGGCCTTATTGAATAAAAAACAAACATTCATACTTCGAAGTGTGTTATTTGGCGGTTTTGAACAGGTGATCTCGCCAACAAAAATTGGCTCATCGTCATCATCATCATCCTCTGTGACTTCTGGAATTCGTTTCTGCCAAGGTTCCAGCTCTTCCTCCTCACATTCCATAAAAAGTCCAGCCATTATAATACTGAAAAAAAACACAAATATGATACAAAAACAAACAGCGATTCATTCATAAATAACAAAAAGACACAGGGCGATTTTCAAGTTGCTTTTACTAACATCATTTTTCAACCTCTTAAATGCACATCATGAATAGACTATTCAATTCTATTTTGAGTTCATGGTAATGATTAGTATCTGGATTATTTGTGTTCTTTACTGTATATATGTGATTATCAGTATGATGTAGAGAACGCTGTTTGAATCCGATGAAGAATTCTATGACAATTTTAAATGTGACCAAAGGTTCCAGATATTTCTTCATGATGTAACAGTTTGGTTTGTTTACTTTAGCAGATGGACATCCAATAATTTGAAACTGGTGAGGGCAAGTTAACAGATATAGTAAAAACGTTATACTGTGGGAACACTACACCTTTTTTGGCTGTAACAAATGAATGCATGGCCACAAATATGATAAAAATGATACCACTTGTACAGTCACAAGTAGTATAAGGAGTCACTTTTATGATGACACCGTTTCCTTTTTGTCTGAGGGTTACATAACAACAGTGCTGCAATTCCCGCTATTCCATTCATGGCATTGCTATTAACGTTCTTATCGCTTCTCTCTACGTCACAGACTGTGTACAAAACAAATACATTTTAAGAGAGACACTCTTCTCTGGAGCAGTTTTGCATAAATTGCTGTTGCAACATCCACACAAGCTTCCGGTATTCGAACACAGTCAAAGGGCTACAGCGGGTACACGCACAAACCAGGTTGTCAACAAGAGATGACGCTACCACCAATAAGGATAAGGTGTTCCATCATCAGTTCTCACAGACAATAACAAATGTGAAAGTTTTCACCCACAGGAAGAGGGCATGACAACACGTACAACCCCAAACGCTGCCACTATTCCGTTGAATTCGGGTTGTAACAAAGTCAACGCTCAGCCCTTTTACCTCACAAACACAAAGGCAGGGTTATTTCCCTCTACCTTAAATAACGAAACCGTAATACATTATACAACTGCTCCATTCAATTGCCGAGAACTCCTGCCGTGAGAGGTGCAGTCAGTTTAACTTTTTTTCTTCTTCTAGTAATCTCGCCGTCTGGTAAAAATCGGCAAAGCAACAACACAAACCAACCAAACATGGCGCCCAGCACAACGACAGGCTGCAGGCAGGCTGCAGACAGTATTACAACCTGCATTGTGCCACTTTAGCCGCCGCAGGAACAGAAACGTGCAGCGGAAGGGACCCTGAGGTCCACAGAAGGAGGTATGCAGAGAAAATGCATGCTTACCGTTTGTTTTTAAGGAGTTATAAGGCGAAAACCATACTAGAGTTGACAGTGCATTTTTGAGGCAGTGCCGGGGATGCCTGTTCCCTGGGAGTCGCATGAACACAGTCTGGTGGATGATGGGTAATTTCAGGGCAGACCGGGTTTGTTTTTCATTCCCGGGAAGACAACCCTGCCTGCGGAAAGCGCGCGAGCCCCCTCCCCCCTCTCAAACAGAACGGGACTTACATTTTAACACCCTGTTGGGTCCAAATTATTTTACATGATGTTAAAAAGAAAAATAGAAAAGCGTTGTTGCAGTGTGTTTGTCATTAGCGTTCTCTAAATTGGAACCATTTTCTGCTGTTCCTTCCAACCCAAACTTCCCATTTTTAACGAGGGCTAGGTAATAACATGATGGGCCAAACTGTTTATCTTAATTCATAATTAACGAAAATAACGCCTGCCTGTCAATTATTACTGCAACTGAATTGAACCATGGAGGACCGTTGTTTGAATGTAGTTTTTTCAGGTCTATCTTGGCATCCTGTTTGGGGTCACGTGGGCTGTACTTGTTCCAAGGCTCTCCGCTTATTGGAATACATGCATTGATTATTGTAAATGCGTATATCACTTACACCAAAAGGCACAGCGGCGATGTAATTGCCTCCTGTTTTTGAACCAGGAGGCGGGAATTGTACCTGAGAAACAGCAATGGGGTCAACTCTAGAACATTCTACCGTGTGCATTCAAACAATATGGCGGCTGCCCAAATGCAGCTGATTAAGACATTGTTTGTAAAGCAATATTTCCGTTAATAAAATGCAACGCTCATTTTCAGGTATGAAATGTAATCTGTGATCAGAATGGTGTGCTGTACAAGATCCCCGAGTCTGATTATTATTATTATTATTATTTTTAGCAGATTCAATTTGAGAGGAAGTTCCATTTTGAAAACGTAGTTGTCGGACAAGGGCTTCTAAATAGATACAGAATAGTGGTGCTTTTAAACTATGTGATTAACATTCTTAAAACTGGTCTGGCCTCCTTACTGCACAATGGATCTCAGTGGTTACTGTCAGTGTGCAGGCAATAATGATAATAAAATATTAGCTATGCACATCTGAGCCAGTTTAACACATACCGAAAAAAAAATGCTAATATATGTATAACAAGTCTATAGACGCTACCGATCCATTACATTACTGTCAACCCCCCTCTTCCTTGTGTGATTTTTTGTTAACTCGTCACCTGATACTGCACCAGTGATTTTCCACAGGCGTCTTATTCTAAAGCCTATATATACCCTTTACTAAGGGAAATCATCGCAATTTAGCACATCGTCATGGAATAGTGGCGCGTATATCGGGCTTATGTCTCTGTATGTGATTGCGTCACCTACCAGCCCTGCTGCTGCCTACCCCCGTGCACGCTACACTATATATGTTTTTAGTCGTACGCGTTTACCACCGAGCTTCACGTGTTTACCATTCTTTCAACACGTTTTTTACCACCACACAGTTCATAATTTGCCACTAACCGTAACATAACACCCCAAATGCTATAATGACCTTGACATGTATTTTAATTAGTAAAAAACAGGTTAAAGAAGGCTCCTTTTGCATGGTGGACTTTCACTCTGGGAGTTTGAAATCTTATCAAGACTTCTTTTTTTGTCATTAACCAAACAGCTATTTCCCCTAATGACTGGCATGCTTTGACACCCAAAGACACTGAGGTGAGCTGACCACAGAAATCAAACAAATTGCAGACTAGCACCAGGCAGAAAGTAAGGAATGCAAAGTGAGCTTTTTAATCTGGTATGGTTCCAGATTGCTTCTTTTATTATTAAAATACACCAGAGACAACGATTGGAAGATGTATGGAATTATTTCATACAATCCCAATTCAATGGCAAGCATATCATTATCAATGTCATTTATGTTGCTTGTTTTACAAAATGTGCATGCATGGGCATTATTATAAATGCGGGTGTCTATATCTGATTTCAAAGAACGTGTCAGATTGCTGGATATGCTATTTATGAATATTGCTCTGTGTTATTATTTTACAGTACATTCTGCAATTTAATATGACATACAGTAGGACCTGAGCCACCATCACTGGTCAAGGACCAGGTGAAAATTGCAAGTAACAAGGGTAAGGAGTTAGATCTAGTTTTTGATCCTGGATTTATAATAGCTACACAACAACCTTTTAAGCAATCATTTTAAGTTTTCAAGTAAAAAGATTCAAAGTAGGTTCCAATTTATCTTTTTAGTTTGGTAGTCATATTGCGCTGTTTTAAAAAGTACACCCGTATCTGACTGAAAAGGATCTTATACCTTTAAGGTAGCCACTGGTTTCTAGTTTCTTAAATATGCAATGATAAGACACGCAAAGCCACTAGCAGAAACACGAAGAAATTGAAAGGAAGCATTTCTGTATCAGGAGGTGAGAGGCTGCTTGTTTTATTGTGCATCCCATCAGAGCCTCTTATCTGAAAGTGTTTCATAGTAATAGGAAGTTTACATTTATCTATATAAGAGGAGAAAAACGATCATTTGAAACAGATTATACTCTTATACATATTCCCACGAATACACTTTGAATGCTAACAAGAGACTCTTCTGGCTTGCTCAGTGTTATTTATTCAACATTTCTAGGTTGATATTGAATGGAGTTAATAAGTAATTAGTAACTTTTAAGGCTTAGACAGCCCTCTCTACATTACATTACATTAGATGAAGATATTGACATGGATGGACAGCAAATCTAGATCAATGTCAATACACGTTTATATAGCATTGTTGTTTAGGAGAAGAATCAAACTCTACAGAAAGTAATATTTACATTTAGCAATCTTAACCATTTATAGAGAACAACAGGGAATCCAATATTTTCCATGGCCTTGTCAGACATGACATGGAAAACCGAATGAATGCACAATGAAACAGAAATTATCCATTTGTGTGAGATGTAACCATTTCCAAGCAGCGAGTTTATTGACATACTTGCTTTCCTACTGCAAATGTTAGAAAGGTGACACACTGGATAAGTGCACGGTTTATACATCTAGATTCAAAGTCACCATTCCTGCATCTTGGGATATTGCAACAGATTCTGCTCTGTGATCTTCTCCTGACATGTCGAAGAGCTGTGGTCTTTGTGGCAAGGTTTTGAGGTTGTGGTGCCTGCAGCTATATTGTTCCTCAAAGGGTAGCCATGCTGCAGGTCAGGTCCTTTGGTTTCTAATATAATACCACGTCTGGACTAATTAGCCTCAGTAGGCACTGCTGTACATGGCACCACAACATTTATCTTTTTTGTTATTGCTTCCTATTGAACCCATGGAGATTTGACAACAATTGTTTAATGACGCAAGGCAAGCGAAATGTATGTATTGCCTCAATCAAAAAATGATTCAAGTACATTTTCCATTCAGTCAGATTGATAAGATGCATTACACACAGTGTTGAATTGCCTTCTGTTTTTCAATAACATGTACATTGTCCTCGATTAAAAAATAAATACAAAATCACAGGTGTATAACTACCGGTAATTTCTTTATTTGATGTTCTCTGTTACAATGGTGGGTTTAGATTTATTATCCCGTTAATAATCCAGTTTCATCAAGGGCTACATACTGTATGTTCTGCAAGCTGCCCCACATGTATAGTTCACAGGTGAGTGAATAAGCAGAATCACACTTATAAAATGCTGTTAGTAAAGCACAGCGGTGTGAATGGTACCCAAGATATATAATTACACCAGTTTATATATATATATATATATATATATATATATATATATATATATATATATATATATATATATATATATATATTAAACTTGAATACAGTACTTAAATGAAGGGGCATTTCAATCACCATGTTTGTAAATGTATTAGGGATTTATAAAGGAAAATCTCTTATCTGTTATTTAGGGGGGAAGAAATTACCGTTGCACACCCCAGTGGTCATTTTTATACTGGCCTCAAAAAAAAAAAAAAAAAAAAAGATATTCTATTTATATTAAGTGTGCTTGAACTGCTTGAACCAATCCATTGTTTAAAGGCTAACATTCCTTTGCAGAATCTTCAGATCGTCAAGGTGAAATGTGCTTCAATCACGCCTCAAATTCAATTTTTCAAGGTGAGGAGTAGTGACGAAGAATGGAAAAGCTGGTCTGGGTTTGAGAGTGTTTGGGGTTGTTTTTAGCCAGAGGCAAAGTGGAAAGATAAAAACATACCCAGGGGGCTAAAGCCAAGGTGAGCCCCCCATCATAATTGCCTTTAATGCTTTACCACAACCATGAAGAAAGTAAATACAACCAGCAAATCAACTTTCTTAAAAAAAAAAATTAAATAAAAGCTGCTTTTCAAAGGCACTATCATGAGCCGGCATGGCTTTGTGTGCTCGGTGCACTCTCTGCCTTGTTAAATCACCCCTCCCTGCTCTTGTGCTGTAGGTTCAGTACCCTGCAGAGGATTTTGATGAGGATGCAATGGAATTCCAGATCTTGATTGCGCTAACTTGAGGGACATAAAGCTGAACATTAGATATCCCAGCCAGAGATTGCTGCTGAGCCAGAAGCAAGCATTGATTGACAGTGTCAGTGCGCTTGCCTGTAGTCTCCCCTCTTCAAGCTGGTGTTGCTACAAGACTGTGGTGCTGGAGGAGTCTTCCACTGGAATGCACACATCAGCATAGAGGCGCAAGTTTCCTTATGAAATGTAGTACTGTGCAAACCTCCTGACGTGAGCATGCTGGTATTCAATGCAGAGGTAGGTTGTGCAGTGGTTGAACAGCAAACGGGAATGCAATTGTTTCTTGCAACATGAATTTGATTGAGTTAACCAGTGATTCTTTAAGCAGTGTTCCCTACATGCATATCCTGTATTGTTAATAGTATTGGTATACTCCACTGCTGATACAGTAAAGCAATCATGTTTCATACTACAGTATGATTTCTGAGGAGCTGTTTACTACATTCATCCATGGACTATGCTTTTATACATGTATCTTCATCAGAAACTAACATTTGTTTACATTCCCTAAAGACTGTCTCTCCATGACTGTACAAAACAAATCTTTGACTTATGTGTCTTTTAGAATTTTTTTTTTCTTTTTCAAATCATAATAATTTCCCTCAAGAATACATTTTTGGGTGTTATGTTAATATCGTCTTAAGCTATTGTTCTTTGATACTAAAATAGTTAATCCTTAAAAACTTGAAAGGAGAGAAATATTACTGTCAGCTTACTACAATGACTGTTGTAGCATTTGTTATCATACTGTTCCTATTATGTAATAATGATCACTGAAGGTATGGGTGTGGGTTGTGGGATTAGATTGATACATGTATGGATGTTAAAGTTATATATTTGTGAATATGTTTGTATTATAAGATTGCATGTGTGTTATTTAAAATGTTAATACAAATATATAAAAAAAAAACAATCTTGGGCTAGTCTGGTTGGCTAGTCCCAACAGCTGACCAGAGTCGTCTTGGACAGAACATATTATCTGCATCAGAATCATTTGGCTTGTGTCATCTTTAAAGATAAAGCTTAAAGACGTCTTTTGCTAGCCTATCTGGGACAAACTCTGCAGTGTAATGCAAGTGTCATGCTTATGCTATAGCCTTCGAAACTGTTGCCTGAACAAGTTTCCAGGGCCTCATTTTAAAATATATATGTTGGCTCTCACAAGCCTGCTGATTTTGCCACCTGCGTGGTCAACACAGGAAGTGGCAGCAGCTGATGAATGCTGCTGAAATGAATCAGCCAGCAGAAGCTGTTTTAGTGAAAATGAATTATGGCCCGATCTAACTCAACATAATAGAAGTGACAGCAAGTTGTTAGCAGGCAATTGATGCTCTTGTTAAACCTGTCGGTGTCATAATTAGTAGAGGAGGCAGAAGGAAGGAGGGGGTTTCCAGGGTCTTCTGTCCTGGGATATGAATTGAGGTTGTATGTTAGTGGGTATATTGAGAAGGTCTTGACTGGGCACTGATAGTGCGTTAGGGGTAGCAGTTTACACAAGAAAGAGAAGCCATTGGGAAGTGTATCAGCAGTCAGAAAAATACCCAGTACATCAACATCAGTATTATGAAACGTGCATGAAACAGCTAAGAACATACATTGAATGCAGTGCTGTTCACAATGCTTGCCTCCAATCCCCCTTATAAAAGTTTACCACTGTCATTTTGTTTTCCCATGCTTTTCCCATGGCTACATTATGCATTTAACATAGTTTACTGTGGTTTGCCATGCTTTTTAATATGAGTTACCATACCTCCAGGCTTTAACAATTCTTACCTACACCTTACTATACCTCTCTGGGCTTTACAATGCTTACATACACTTTACCAGCTTTCACTGTGCTTGATTATACTGTTTTCAGATTGTCTCCTGCTTTGCCTGCACGGTTTCCCTGTTTGTAATTTAAAACTAAAAAGGTATTATTTCTAAATAAGAAATACTAAAATAAACTTTTCTTCATTGAAGACACTGAGAAAGACTTCTAAATGTGGCATTATTGAGTGTTTAGTAGTTATGGATAAGCTCTAAGAATTAAGGATGTTGAAAATGTGATACCTGACTAACATGTTGTGTCATTGGTTATTAAGATACAACAGGGGTACCCTCCACACCCATGAAACAGGTGAGCCCAACTCTTTCCCACAAGTCTATACCACTCCCTATTGGAAGCATAAAGAAATGATGTGTAACCAAATGGAAGTTATTCTGTTACTTCAACCAAACTGATGAAAAGCACTGCGAGGGTCTAACATGCTACTCAGATGTGATTGCTTTGTCTTTGAATAGCAGCCTGTCTGTGATTGATGATATAATCACATGCATGTCATACTTGTGCAGATCTTCTTGAGACACAAAACACAGCCTTGAGAAGAAACTCAAAAGAGAGAACTGTGTGGATAATCTGTTGGATTAACTGCATATAAAAAAAATATATATATTAACATAAGTGTCTCACAAAAGATCAAAAGAGTAATAGCTTGGAATGCAACCTTAATTGAATCGTGATCATGCACTCAAGAAGAGAGCGATGCATTCACTACTGTACAAATACAGAAAAGTACTTAAGCAGAGGCTATTTTAAACCAAGGGGCTTCTTCTATTTGTGAATTTATCTTGTAATTTAATAAAGCACGAGGAAGTGAATGTGAACTCCCAAATTGCAAATTCTATTGTAGCACTATATGAGCAATTGTAGGGTATGAGCAGAATCATAGAACTTGCCTTGTTTTTAAGCATTGTCTGAAATTTCAACCATGTAAGCTGTACAGGTTTACCTGAAGAGTCCAGACAGTAAACATTCTGTTATACAAAATGCACAATGCACTGACGTTCTGCATAAAGAATAGGTGAGAAATGGACGAATAGATTTAGATATTGCTGAACAAATTGTATCACGTACTTGCAATAGGAACAGCCAGAAAGCTATTTTAAATGTACTATCCACCAGGGGGCGCTGATACAGAAGTCATATTTTCTGTGTAAACTGACTGATGATCTCTGCTCCGGGCCAACAGGTGACATTAATAGAATGAATACGATCTCTGTCTACGGATCAAAAAACAAATTAAATTATGAAAAAAAATAGTCAGTAGGAAAAGTATTGTGTTGTCTGTCAACAGATATTATCAACGTGTTATTAGATTTCAGGGCATATAATGCAAAAACATTACAAGTACAGAATTGAACCCATTAAAGAAAAAATGACATAAAATTGACTGTTGCATTCTTTAAAATACGTAATGCAATATTCCAATAAGTATAAAATGCAAACATTTTCCATACCACAAAGCTGAATGTTCTTCTGTTTGTTACATTATTGACAACAAACATTGTAAACAGATGTACAGTGTTAAAGCTGTACCATATACGGTAAAAGTATGTCTGTGTGTGTGTGTGTGTGTGTGTGTGTGTGTGTGTGTGTGTGTGTGTGTGTCTAAAACCTTTTACTTTTTAACATTAGTGAGTATAAATATGCTCGCTATGTGCATTTCAGTTTTGAACAAGGTTATATATACCCCAATTCAATAGATAAACCCTTTGTTTGGTGCAAGATTTGGCATTTCAAGCAATCTGATTAGTTGTAGACTGCTTATAATAATTCAATCACTAATGCTTGATATACATTTTGATCAGAAACTTTCCTGAACAGTCTGCAATCTGTAGCCTTATTTATTGCCCTCTGTTCTGCTTTCATTTCCGCGGACCAACCTTCCGATTCCTAAAAGAAAATGCATGGCTCATGTCATTTGAACCGTGTTGTCGGAGGAGCCTGTCTTGATTGCTCCCACTTGCACTACAGAGTCAGCAACTAATCCGCTGTCAGTCACTGACAGCAAAACATTAAACATAGCACCCCCCCTTTAGCTCAAAATCAGCGGAAGGAAAAATAGTTCCAGTTCTTTGTTAACAGTTCCAAAACTTTCAAAAAAATTATAGAATTTAGTACAGACAGGAATACACGTGTTCGTATTTCTGAAAAACAACACGCATTACATAAATGATTTTAACGTTTTCAATTTCAGAATGCAAAATCAATTTTGAAATGTACTCAAACTTTGTTCTGAGCGCAAAGCAGAGACACGTTTGGAGCGCCATCACAAGTGTCGTTTATGAACGTTGTGTTCTCCTAGTATGCTGGCAGTAACTCAAAGCTAGTATAAACAGGAAAAGTTACACACGAAACGCCAGGTTATTGAAAACAAAGGGTCCTCCTGTCTTTCTTTTTACAAGCAACCGCTATCAGCAAACATATTAAGTGATTGTATTTTCAGCAGTGAGGCTTGTACGTTGCGCTTCTTTGTACTATCGATCTATTCAACAGATTGTATCTATTCAGAAAAAGAGACCGGTACATTTGCACTGCATCAATAAATCCAATTAAAGCTTCAGTGTGCTACACGCATGTTTAATTGTGTCTTCTGTTATTATAAAGAATACAATTACTGTACGTGGTTTCTACTGCACAATCCCACTGTGTTTTTAGCCACACTGTCTTCCCACTTTATCCAAAAACATCTGTTTGCCACTATATATGCCAAAGAGAGACGTTCTTGGTCCCACTTGTAGCCGGAGGAGATTGTACATTGGTAATAGAGTGTTTATTTGAACTAGACTCAAAAGCTAAACCAATGACAGGCATTCTTTTCTGACTTGTATATTTTTCCTGATAAATTGTAGTCAGATCGGGTGTCTACATTGATCTGGTTGTTTGTTTATCGCTGTCAGCTGGGATGGAATTTAATCCTTGCGTTACTGCCAGTTTGGCATTATATATAGTTTTTTTTGTTTTTTAATGCAAAACGTGAAACTTTGCCGCTTGTGTAAACATGATCTATTAGTTATAGCAGACTTTAAGTATAAAACCAATACATACACTCTATTACCAGTATAGGTGGTTATTAAAATAATAATAATAATAATAATAATAATAATAATAATAATAATAATAATAATAATAATAAATAAACATTGATAGTTATCTTTGACTAGCTCATACTGGGGTACTTAACATAAGGGAGGACTTTTGAACCAATTAGGGCATTACTAAACTCCATGTATTTAGGTTTTCTCTCTTCAGCCCCTACTTATCAGTGGAGTTAACTTATGGTTTTACAATTTAATTTGCTCGACCAGATGGCCGATTAAGCAGTTAATTAATACCAAGTACAGTATTTAGCTTGTCTCGCTCAATTCCCTCCTTGACGGCTACTTGTCAGGGAAACGCATCCTTGGTAGACAAAGGGTTAAAGAGCAGCTTTGGCTTCGCATGGCGAAAGGATACACAGCTGAACGTCAACGTGGTGATTAGGTTTGCTAAGCAAAAATGTCTGCCTAAGGGAAACTCGTAAGTTACATTCAGGGAATATTTTGCAAAATATTACTGAAAAAACCTTGATTCCAAACTCGAGCAGACGCGAAGAAGGAATACAAGGCTTCAGTTTTCACTCCAATTCGCCCTAGTCGGATATTTAAACGGGAAAAGGTAAAAAATATTGTAGTGAGTTTGAAGAAAAGGGTTCGGACTGGGTGACAGAAGTTGGGATACAAGACTGGAGCTGGTTTAAGGGTCGGCATTTGCTTTACGACATTTACTTGAAATCTTTTTTTTTTTGTAATGAATTACAACATTGAATGGAGAAAGCATGCCCTTTTTCAAATGTAGGTATTTATTACGAAATATCAGGCAAACGTCATTAGTGCTAGGTTTAAACCTTCATCTACTTGATACAATGAATCAGTGAGTTGCACATCATCTAAATATAGCATTTTTTTTTTACGAATGGGTTCTATATAGACAGAAAGTTACACCAAAGGTTTTCCTGCCACCATTCAATTCAAAACCACGTATACCGATGCTGTTGTGAATGTCAATCGTCGCTTGTTTTTTTTGTTTTTTTTTGCACGTTTACTGTGTTTCGTGCAAACTGGGCTCCTGCATTTCATCATATCGATTTGCAGTGCGAAATGTGTCTTCAAAACTCCCTAGATGTTTAAGTGTTCTTGCAAGTCTGTTTTGGGCTAGCACGGGGTAAACACGTAATGCAATTGTATTACAAGTCGGATCCATTGTTACAACTAAGTGCTCGCAAGTTGTGCTGTCCTTGAATAATTGAAGTGCGTTTAGATTTTTAGGGTGAATGCTTATTATATGTATTATAAATACATACTTACTTTTATTTTTAAATAACTTGCAAATAGTAAAAAAAATGGTGAAAAATATATTTTTTGAACTTGCGTAAGGAGTTTTAGTTTCATATAGAAAAAAGTGTGTTGTGAAAAATAATAATAAAAAAATATTTATCTTGTTTTGTAGCAGTTTTTTTTTCTGTGCTATTCGTTGAGATCAGACGATGTTGATTTAATTATAGTACATATTACGCATATAAAAGACAATGCAGAAACCCCGTTTCTCGTGCTTATTTCCTAGGTGTAGTTGCAGGAACTCAAGATGAACCCCCAGCAGCGCGCTGCCGCTATTGGAACAGATAAGGAACTAAGCGATCTACTGGATTTTAGTGCGGTAGGATATGCATTACAATTTTTTGTTCTGTCCATTGTATGTAAGCCGTACTGCCAAAGCTGGAGTTGCACAGCTATAGGTTGTGCTAATGAATCATTGCGAGACGCCTGAACTTTGATGTAATGACAATGTCTAGACCTTTAAGATTAAATACTTTGGGTCAACTGACGGGGGGGAAATGAGCTGGTCCTGATGTGTTTATTGTAGTCTTATTACCAAGTTTGTTAAACTTCAGCTGCAGTGTTGATTGATTTGAAATACGCAACACGCCTGTATATTATATACGTACGGCAGATTTGTAAGAAACTATTTACTGAATACTTTGCAAGGTGTTTTTAGTTTTGAACGAAAAGCAAAAAATAAAATAAATTACACTTTTAAAAATACACTTGACAGAAAAAAACGAATTCAGGTCAACAGAAGACCAATGACGTTTTTAACCATATACAGCATTATAAATAAGTGTTTTGTTTGTTAAGCTGTCTCCTTATAGTGTGAATTCACGCTTGTATATTTCCGTTTTTCACTCAGTAACATTGCTTTGTACGTTATGGCTCATTTATGTTTTCAGTTTCATTAAATGCTACAGAGAAACAAAACAAACACAGTTTAACAGTAACGTCATGCATGGATTATCGGGTGTCTTAAGTACGTGCATTTCTTTGAAGATTTTGTAACAAATACACGTAATAAGACTAGTATTACGCCTTTTTTCTTTTATTCCAAATATTTTAAAACAATTATGTCAGCAATAATTTAAATGATGTGAACATGCTTGTCACATTTCCTTCAGCTTCAGCTGTCACGCAAGAGAAGGAAATACAGATTCATTTTTCTTGATTTAAACATATCAGTACAGTTACCATTAACACACTATTGTTTATTTTTAAATCTTTTTTTTATTAATTTTTTTATAGATGTTTTCACCACCTGTAACCAGTGGAAAAAATAGACCAACTACCTTGGGCAGCAGTCGGTTCAGTGCATCAGGTAGGATATGAAACGACTGGTGTAGAATGTCACATTTGAATCATGAAGATTGTTTCAGATGTGTTTACTTTATTTAGACACACACACCAGAAGTAATTTCACTGGTATTCAATTGTGTGTGTGTGTGTGTGTGTGTGTGTGTGTGTGTGTTACAAATTGTTTTAGTTAATGATTTACATTTATATTTTGGATATTTGGGAAAACCAGAGTCTACCAGAAACCTAGGTTACCACAAGTGCTGTGCGTACAGTAACTGTAGTTTCTCTATGCAGTGTACTTTCAGTCAGCTCATCTGGTGTGTAACAACACCAGCAGTCCAGCAGGAATTAAGGTGGCATGCATGCTTTAGGCATGTAAAAATATTGCAAAACAGGTATTGTCTTTGAGGTGATGGAAAAATGTATACTTTGACAAATAATACATAAACAGTGAATGTATTGTATAGCTGTTAGGCAGAAACACAGGCACTGCTGTGCACAAGCATGAGATGAGTTAACATCTGTTAATTTAGGCGTCACAGTGTTCAAGCGTTAGTGCTAGATAGGCTCTTGAGACCAGATAATATGAATCCTGTTACTGTCTATTTGAATTCATATTATGCGTGCCCTTGTTAGTTAGAAACTTGGAAGTTAGGGATTTGTTGCAGATTTGTGAAATCTCATTGACCCGAGTAAATAGGAGAATAAAAAGTTTGATTTGCATTTAATTGCATTTGTAAAGTCAGTAGACATTAATGAATATGAACATAATTACTAAGTTTTGTCACTGAACACGCTATTTGATTTAATCATGAAGATTCCTTTTTTCTTAAGCAAGTCATTAGAAATACTTAATCTGCAAAGTGTTGCTTTTGTATGTATTGTACTAATTCAATAATAATAATAATAATAATAATAATAATAATAATAATAATAATAATAATAATTCAAATAAATCAGATAACAAGTTGCTCTCATTTATTGCTATTGTGTAGAGATTTACAGTAGAGGATTTTCACACTTGTTTTTTTGGGGTGAATACATTTTTTTTGTGTGTTAACATTTGTTTATAAAAATGCTTATTGCTTCCCTGGAGATCACCTGATTACGGGTAGGGTGTGATTTTCTGAGGTTTCTGTCCCTTAAGGCTGGTACATTATTATCACTGGGTGATTCTGATGGTAGTAGTCTACATTTTACAGCTTTCATTCCGTTTACAGTGGCATTTCTAGTGTAGCCTCCTGTAAATGGCTTGATTTTGCTTTTCCCATTACTGCTCCCTGTAACTAGGATGCATTTAGAATGGTATTTCTGAAGCTTCTTGAGTTCCTACAAGCAATAAAAAAGTCTGTGGACAAAGACTGGAAACTCTTGAATTTACAACCCTGCAGTGCAGTGGGGGTGGGGGGGTTATTGGTTGGTATGACAAGTATATGCATATCGTTTTGTATTTATTTTTTTGTTGTCATTTTTTTTTTTTTTTTTTAGAAAAACAAACAAACATTGAAGCATTTTTATTATTTTCACAAAATTGCAGCCTTTTAAAAACTGGTGTCTCTCGCTTTTATCCGGATCATTTGTTAAGGGTTGTAGAAACTTAAACTAAAACAGTTTTATTGTGTGATGTGATCGTAGAAGAAGACAATTGGGTATTCTGTCAATTGAATGCATGTGTTGTATCCTGAAACAAAGCAGGGTTTGTAAATAGTTATCTAAAATATAAAGGACACACTTTTTGGTCGATGATAACTGAATACCAAGACAGTGTAGGAGAAAGAGGCTTTTGTGACTGAAAGCTTTAGAACTGCAGTGATGTCTTTCAGTCCACTTTTGAAAAAAACAAACAGACTTCAGGAGGGCAGTTCTCTTATATTCACCAACTGTAAGTACTTTAATGGAGATTCACAGTATACTAGTAAATTCTAAGGACACTGCAGCCTTAGTCACAAAGTTAGTTAATGTGAACCTGAAGTGCAACACAGACGTAGGTTTTGCTGGTCATTGATCCATAGGGAATTGTTTGACAGGAAGTAGTTCTCACATAACACACTTGGTTCTGAGGTTCATTAATTATTATTATTATTATTATTTTTTTATGATTGCATCGTATATATCCAGTATTCCAGGCAGGAAATACTTTATTTTTTGAATTTTGCAAACCTCAGTTTGATCTTAAAATGTAATGTGGAACTCTTTTTTTGTATTTTTTTTTTTTTTTTTTGGGATCAACAGTTTTATAAAGTGTCTAGTTACTCCAACACAATCACATAACCATGCAGAAACTCCAGGTACCATTAATGAAATGGGCCACATGTTACCTGATATGTATATCTGTAGTAATTGTGATAAGACTACCTACCAAAAAAAATAATCTGTTCTTCTTTTCAAAAGCATATTTAATTTCTCGCTGCATTTTGCTACTTTGTATGGTTTAGGTGTAGATGCAGAGGTGGTGCATTGAGGTCAATGATAGTATATTACTCAAGTTGTATTTTCTGGTAAATATTGTGTTGGAACAAAGCTTTCAACAACAAGGAGTCTGCTCTAGTATTGTAAAGTACTAGGCATGTGTTGCCAGAAGGAGTTCACTTGAGCTGTAAAACAACATTCAAATTCCATACTTGTGTGTGTGTGTGACCCACATGGAGAGAAGTCTCCTGCTGCAAAGGCACGCCTTTTATCTTACCTTAAAATGTAGGCCAACTGTAATTGTATAGGTGGTTAATGGGAATTCAGTTAGTTTTTTCTAGTTTCTTACTTTCACTTTAATACTGGATTTCAGGAATGTAAATTGGGACTGTAATGATTATGCTAGTGCATGATTAATGATGGTGTTTATTTAAAACTTAATGTTCCGTTATTGGCGCCGTGCAACAAACACGAACAAGAGGTTATGAAAATAATTGATGTAACCTTGCATTGATCCAGCCAACACAAAAATGAAAATGGTTCTTAATCTGCTCAGCAAATGCTGTAGCTGAACCGTGTTTTGAGTTCATTTAGCCTTTAATGTCGGGGTCAGTGATAAAAGGAAACGCAGAGAGTACACTTTAAAACGGTAAAGAGTAATTGAGAACATGAAGACGTTGAAAGTAGGAACTATTCCATTCCCCTCATTGCTGAAATTGCTCCATTTATGCAGCTTTTACACACGCTTTAATAAAAAGAGAGTGCAGAATGACTGTGTGAATGAGTTTGTCAGAGCGCTGTGCTTTGCTGGACAGCCACTGTTTATTGCAGAGGTATATGTCGGTGACTTAGTGCGACAGTACTGTCTGTCCATCAGCTAAAACACTGCCTAACGCCGACAATCTTAATCGTAAATATTTGACAGAAAATGGTGATGCTTTAGTTGGTAAACTTACATGGAACGCATTGATGGAAATGTCCAGTGTGATTTTTGATGGCTTACACCACCTAGTTCTGTCAATTTTTTATTTTATTTTTATGATTAAGGTGAATAAACCTGACTTGTTTTGTGCTGATGTCATGTTCATACCTTATGTAGACACTTTTTTGTCAGCACAGCGATTGCCCAAACGTTCTCAAAGTACCAGTTAACTTGGGAAAATGTGGCTTCTACTTGTACAGATTGTGCTTTATCAGGCATGCCAGTGACATTAAACTTAATGAGAAACCAGAACTGCTACACATCATAATGCACATGTAAAGTGTGTATACTGAGATCCCCCCCTGATTTTTTACTGATATTTCAATTAAAAACTAATTTTTAACTATTTTATCCCTATTTTAATATATGTAAAATTAACTAGATTTTTTTTTTTTTAAGATATGAACCAAAAACACAGAACACTACTAATAACATACTAAAGAACTGTGTTACACTCCACCCACGAAACCCACTCTGTGAGAAGATGACTCGCTGTATTGCCTGAAATTTTCACTTTATTCTAAGGTGTCGGTCGATAAAGTGGGTGCAGTGGGGTTCCTTGGGCGTATTGAAATGCTGCACTCATTTACTGTAAACCCTTGAAATAGGTTCTTCCCTTGTGTTCAGATACACCACAGTGCCTTGTACTGTGTGTGCACTGCTGGAGGTGAATAACCAGAGACCCGTCTTTATTTTTCACAAATTTCATATTGTTACAGATACACATTAATAAAACAACTGAAATAGATGCATATCAATAATAGTGTAGTATACATCATGTTTTAACTACATACGTATTTTTTTATTATCCGCTTTTATTTAACATTTTCACATAAACAGACCTTGCACAGAAAAATGATTTGGTTTCTCATTAGTGGCAGTAACGGTAACATATAATCCTCCACGCTTTTTAATTAACTGCATATTTACAGTAAATACTGCCCATGCCCTCCATAAAAATACAATAAGATAAACTATATATACAGTGTGTGTGTGTGTGTGTGTGTGTGTGTGTATATATATATATATATATACAGTGCCTTGCGAAAGTATTCGGCCCCCTTGAACTTTGCGACCTTTTGCCACATTTCAGGCTTCAAACATAAAGATATGAAACTGTAATTTTTTGTGAAGAATCAACAACAAGTGGGACACAATCATGAAGTGGAACGAAATTTATTGGATATTTCAAACTTTTTTAACAAATAAAAAACTGAAAAATTGGGCGTGCAAAATTATTCAGCCCCCTTAAGTTAATACTTTGTAGCGCCACCTTTTGCTGCGATTACAGCTGTAAGTCGCTTGGGGTATGTCTCTATCAGTTTTGCACATCGAGAGACTGACATTTTTGCCCATTCCTCCTTGCAAAACAGCTCGAGCTCAGTGAGGTTGGATGGAGAGCATTTGTGAACAGCAGTTTTCAGTTCTTTCCACAGATTCTCGATTGGATTCAGGTCTGGACTTTGACTTGGCCATTCTAACACCTGGATATGTTTATTTGTGAACCATTCCATTGTAGATTTTGCTTTATGTTTTGGATCATTGTCTTGTTGGAAGACAAATCTCCGTCCCAGTCTCAGGTCTTTTGCAGACTCCATCAGGTTTTCTTCCAGAATGGTCCTGTATTTGGCTCCATCCATCTTCCCATCAATTTTAACCATCTTCCCTGTCCCTGCTGAAGAAAAGCAGGCCCAAACCATGATGCTGCCACCACCATGTTTGACAGTGGGGATGGTGTGTTCAGGGTGATGAGCTGTGTTGCTTTTACGCCAAACATAACGTTTTGCATTGTTGCCAAAAAGTTCGATTTTGGTTTCATCTGACCAGAGCACCTTCTTCCACATGTTTGGTGTGTCTCCCAGGTGGCTTGTGGCAAACTGTAAATGATACTTTTTATGGATATCTTTAAGAAATGGCTTTCTTCTTGCCACTCTTCCATAAAGGCCAGATTTGTGCAGTATACGACTGATTGTTGTCCTATGGACAGAGTCTCCCACCTCAGCTGTAGATCTCTGCAGTTCATCCAGAGTGATCATGGGCCTCTTGGCTGCATCTCTGATCAGTCTTCTCCTTGTATGAGCTGAAAGTTTAGAGGGACGGCCAGGTCTTGGTAGATTTGCAGTGGTCTGATACTCCTTCCATTTCAATATTATCGCTTGCACAGTGCTCCTTGGGATGTTTAAAGCTTGGGAAATCTTTTTGTACCCAAATCCGGCTTTAAACTTCTCCACAACAGTATCTCGGACCTGCCTGGTGTGTTCCTTGTTCTTCATGATGCTCTCTGCGCTTTAAACGGACCTCTGAGACTATCACAGTGCAGGTGCATTTATACGGAGAATTGATTACACACAGGTGGATTCTATTTATCATCATTAGTCATTTAGGTCAACATTGGATCATTCAGAGATCCTCACTGAACTTCTGGAGAGAGTTTGCTGCACTGAAAGTAAAGGGGCTGAATAATTTTGCACGCCCAATTTTTCAGTTTTTTATTTGTTAAAAAAGTTTGAAATATCCAATAAATTTAGTTCCACTTCATGATTGTGTCCCACTTGTTGTTGATTCTTCACAAAAAATTACAGTTTCATATCTTTATGTTTGAAGCCTGAAATGTGGCAAAAGGTTGCAAAGTTCAAGGGGGCCGAATACTTTCGCAAGGCACTGTATATATATATATATATATATATATATATATATATATATATATATATATATATATTTTACACTGAAGGGAAATAATTGCACATACAGCAATCTACCCATTAAAAAAAAAACTATAGGAATTGTATTTCAATCCCATTGCACTGAAGCAGCATACAACAAGCTTGGGGTTTCTCAGTATTTAAACACTAAGCAAAGCAGATTCATTCATTCAGTTCCATTGAAAACCAAAACAACGTTTTCTCCAGTGCAAAGTTTGCACCACTTGAAATAAAACAAAGAATTAGCACACTAATACAAAATATAAGCAAACAAGCCATATTTTCCCCCAAAGGAAACAAACAGCTAATGCATAACGACGGTATCTTTCGACTCCCATTCCAGTCGACAGTTGCAAAATCTGCACATCGTTATTTTGTCACCGTCCAGAGCTGCGGACATTAATTCCCAAACGACTCGCTCCAAATTATACATCTGCGCAAGTGCTAGTCAGAGCTTCCGTTTCCCTTCAGACCATGTCTATGGTAACGGTTGAGCCTTGACAACTACAATTGCAAGTATTTATTTTAAGTATTTTTTTTATCCCAATTTAAAAATGCCATTCTGTGTTTCCTTTATGATGATTTTTCGTTGCATTTCCTTTTATATGTTGCATTTCGTTTTATATGTTGCATTTCATTTTATTTCATGCTATTTTGTATTTGCGAGAAACACAGGTCTCTATGTATAACCTTGGTATGCAAAAGTTCGTATTTTCAAGATGGGTGATGTTTAGGTCTACCACTGCTGTTTTAGACCAGTTGAATAGATCTTAAAAGGATGAGAAAGTTATTTGAAACTTTTCTCTTATAAAATATTGGTGCATTTAAAGTGGTCTCTTAAGAAGCCACTGCACCCACTGTACAAGTTGTTCTGATTTTCCATCTTGTTGGTTTCAGAGCTCTAAAGCTTTGATTATCAAGGGTGCATTTATGCAAATCCATGTTAAAAAAATGAAAAAGGCCTCAACTGTTGCATATAGCATATCAAAAACAGATTTGCGTTCCAGAACTTGCAGCCTCAGGAATAATGTGGAAGCGACTGATAATCAGTTTAAGATATAATAATAGCAATAGAAAGGCAGTTCCAGAATCTTTTCCACCGATGCACACATACATTTTTTTGCAGAATGTGTGTATCCATGCTACTCTCTGCCTGCAATATAATACAATTCCTTCATTTGTTAAGCTTTCCTGTGATGCCCAGGGTGCTTATTTCTCTAGAAGCAGCTGCTTATTCTTAGATAACCTGCAGTACCTGCTCTGTGAGCAAGTGGCAACTGCCGTTTCTGATGCAGTGCAATCTCACTAGTGAAAATTGGTACGTTTTCATGACAGACTGTGTCTGCTGCTGCAGGGAGGATTCAGTCTGAGTTTGGACATCTTTCATTAATGTGTCATAGGTCACCTCAGACTTGGTTACTGAGAAACATGCTGTTGCCATAGCAATGAAGGTCCTTTGAAGGAGGGATACTTGGCAGAGCTTTGACATCTTTTTACTGTTCTATTTAAATGTTCCAAAATGAAAATACAGTAGAGTAGTTATGCTGCCAGAACTGTAAAAGTTGAAGTATATTTTCTATTTCTGTATGTTATTGTAAAATATTATATATTCTGTCATACCTGTTATAATATGCCCATCTTGGGTAACTTAGTAAACTAGACAGTTTCATCAGTATTTAATTTATTTACCTTACACTTGGAGGAGTGATCGAGAGTTTGATGTGACATGCTAACTTTCTGGGCACACGTTTAAAGCTAATTTCAATTCTTACATTTGGATTACTAGCTTCACTAGACAAAGTTAATAGCTTGGAAAACATTGAGGTCACAGGTCAGGTTTTTGCAGGTGCTTGGGAGAAATGTAAACCCCATGTGGTTTATATGTGATCCAGTTAGCTATAGGATGGGGAAATGTAAGCCAGACATATTTTAAACACCTGGAGGGGGATTTGCAATCAGCAGGGGTTCTGGGGCTAGGTTTATTTTATAGGGGGAAATAGGAGAGCAGCACAGAGTATTGCATAAAAGATTATGGAGAGTGCCGATCTTTAACAGTACTATTTCACAAAGCAGGAGGGGGTTGAAATGTGAACATAAATAGAATGTGAGTCTGCACTGAAGTTCTAAAATACAATGAAACTTTTTATTTATTTAATTAGGAATAGCGGAAAATTGCATATTTTTAAAAAATGGGCAAAAAAATAAAGTTTTCTTGAACTGGTAATAACATTTGACATGAAAGTGCAGAAATGTAAGGTAGACCAACAGTGAGATAAAATCAGATAAGGGAAGCATATTCTTGTATTGCTCAATGTGGTTGAAGTGTGCCTTTATGGTAAAAGCAGACAGTGTACAAACTTAATTTTATATTGTCTGCTGTGTTAGCGAGGACATTTTATTTTTATTAGGTCAGCAATTTGGTAGTTTTGGACAGATTTGATTTATCTCTTATTTCCCATTGGAATTGACTACAGTTTTCCAAACAGGACTGAATTATGTATTTTTTTTATTGGAATGAAACTTTACACCTTAGGGTAAAAAAAAATACTTGTAAAGTTAATCTACTTCTATGAACACACAAGCTTAAGCATATAAGAATTTTAGTGGCATCAAAAATATTTCGATTTTATAAAAGGTTTTCTGGGCATGATTTACAAAAAAAGTTTAGCAATCAAAAAGTGAATGTTTAATTGATTTAAAAGGTGGCACATATAAGGTGTTTAAATCATTTCAATAAGACCCTTTTTGGTGTTTTAACATATATATATATATTATTTTCATATCATTAGTACACAAAAGGTTCTGAGATACTTAAATCTTGTGATGTGTTATATCAATTGAAAATACCCCCCTACTACATCAGTGTACATGGAGCCTTTCTTCTCCAAATTAAGGAGTCATATCCCTTCAGAAAAAAAAATCTGCTTCTTCAAAATCAATACTAACATTTCCATCTGGTCAAAATCTATAAGACGAATGGAAATCCATCTTGTCCCTGACTTGTCTTTGCAGTTAATAGACAGAAGTCACTTTGACAGGTGGATATCTGCACCAGCTATCTAGCCCATGGCCATAACATAATTATTCTTGTTCTGTCTGTGAAGACTTAATGGTAAAATGCTTTTGACAAGAAAGCCCTTTGCCAAAGACTTTGCAATTGGTTTATTTTTTAATGACTTGTTAAAATTCTCAAAGCAGGTATTTTCTGGCCAGTGCCATTCAAACACCATTTTGTTCTGTACTGATATTTGTAAATAGAACTCTGTATTGCTACAGTATGTAAGTTACAGGCAAATTACGAATAAAGTGCCCTACTTCGAGCAAGAAAATATATGTGGTTGAAAACAAAGAGTGAAACGAGAAAGTCTGTTGGGGGGCAACATTGGACACTTCCTTTTGAAAATCTCCTACTGCACTTTCCTATAACACTAAAGACGGTGTCAGTGGAAAAAAAACCATACATTAATATAGCATCAACAATAACTGTCATAACTTCGCCTCACTTAGGTTTCAGTTCACTTTTTTTGCATCTTCACAATGAATGTAGCACATACCAGATATTGGGGTACCGAGGAACTGTCCCATGTGACCCACTGTAAGATGGCTGACTCTTATGGTCAGGTGACTGCCAAAGCCTCATAAATCTGAGAAAATGTCAGCTACTGACTTAATAATTGCAGAGTTATATAAACACTCAATGCTAAATGTGTTGGTGACCTCCATGATACTGAACACTGATCTAATATGGCTGCCATTTTATTTCTGAGATATAGAGACATTATTCTATGATTTTCCACCATCAAGATACATTAAAGTGGTTGTCTGGCCATATCGGTTAAAGACTGTGCTCTTTGAGATACTGGCTTTACACAGCTAGTGTTATATTATTCTTTCAGTTGAGTGACTGATGTTGTGGAGTAAACCAGCCAAAAAACTGTCCCTACCCCCTTCCTCTTGGTGATAAATATTCAAACAGTCTGTAAACTGAATGATTTTGCTATGTAAAGTTTGCCTGATTCATTTCTGACTAAGCCACATTCTCTGGCGCTGTGCAACATCCAGTTGGTGCTGATTTGGAGAGAGAGAGAGAGAGAGAGAGAGAGAGAGAGAGAGAGAGAGAGAGAGAGAGAGAGAGAGAGAGAGAGAGAGAGAGAGAGAGAGAGAGAGAGAGAGAGAGAGAGAGGGAGAGGGAGAGGGAGAGGGAGAGGGAGAGGGAGAGGGAGAGGGAGAGGGAGAGGGAGAGAGGGAGAGAGAAGTACTTCTCTCTGACAAGTAATTACTGCTGTAACCCTGAGAGGATGTTTCAGGGAACTGGGGTATAGTCTAAGATAATGATTTTTAAGCCTTTGGGTATTTTAGAATTCAGGCTCATCGTATGCTGTCAGTGTTGTGTTCTTTTTTTTTTTTTTTTGTAGAAATGATTAGGTTTATAATAAATAATATTACATGGACCCATGACTACTTAGAAAGGGATCTTCTATACTGTAGTGCAGGCACTGCTCTCCAGAGCGTTCACACTGCTAGGGTGTATTGAGATAGCTATTTGCCATTAGGCTGTTTCCATGAGTGTTGATTAAGTAGTTTCCATTTTGGTATTACAGTATGCCCTGTTGTAAGTTGCTGACTGTGTAAAAAGTCTTTTAAGTCAAAAAAAGAAGCTCATCTTAAACCCTTGGTATTTATTATGACAGGGACCAGGAATAGAAATCCTGCATGTGTGTATTTAGTGCATGGAAGTTCAACTGTAAAGACTGTAGTGTAAAAATAAAGTCCCTGTGTAAGTATGGCCTGCTTTAGAGTTTTACATGCATCTTGAGACCCATATGTTTTATTTGTTTATATAATAAAAACATATTTTTTTTTAAAAAAAAAGCACTCTTTTTAAATGAGTTAAAGCTTTGTGAAAAGCCCTATTCCTCTGGTAATAACATTAGACATACACATTCTAATTTCTTTTTATATGTTCGTGTGTAGCTGTTTTCATGAATTCTAAAGGAGACATGTATCTCTACGAGCACCATGCTCTGTGGCCTCTGAAGGTTGATGCTTCTATCAGGATTTACATTTCTGATATAGAACATGCTGATGAGTGTAGAAGTTACTGTTGTGTGATTCCAACAATCCTACTTGTACAGCTGTATTTCTGTTTGTATTGATGTGTGTTGTGATATGTTAGGTCTAAAACTATTTAAGAGCTCAATATACCAATCAAATTGAACCTCTCTAAAAAATAAAAATAATTTGTCCTTTGAAGGATTTAAAGTAATACATTCCTGACTATGTAGTCTTACTAAATATTGGTCTTCATTTTTCTATACAGTGTAATGTATTTTGGTGGACATTGGTAAGTAAAATAATTAGTTACAACAAGCAGAAGTCTTTGATGGATCATAATGATGTTGCATTAAGGTTTTTATAAACCAAAGAGCAAGGTCAATTCTTGTCTCTGTGGAAACATATTCTGATACTGTAGCTGGATTCGGTTTCATTGACATTCATTATTGTAATGAATAAGTCTGGAGAAGTCAATATCATTTATATTCATGTTTTTGCCTTTGTACACAATAATGAGGAGGGGTCATTGAACTTGTGACCTGTGACATGCACCTTTTTCCCCGGGAGGATGCATTCACAACCATTGGAAAAATGTGCTGTTTGGGTTTATACATTTATTTGTGTAATCGTAGCAATACGCTCGGTCTTTTGTAAATCTTTATAGCTTGCAGTAGGCAAGCCCTCAATGCTTAAAAATCCTTTCAAGGTATATTTTATTCTTAGTTAATACAAATTGTAACTAGCATGATTCCATCAGATCTTACTGTCAAACACTGTGTTAAGCCAGTTACTTTACTGTATGTGCTTGTCTTAAAATGGCTTTTTGTGGTGCTGTCATTTTTACTTTCTCCTTAGCTTAACAAATGACAATGAACAGTTTGGGGATGTGGGAGGGGGGGGTTTGACTGTTTTGGTGTTGCATTCTAAGCTTCATTTAGGAAGGTGAATTGCATGTGATCACAGAAATCTGGTCTGAAACAGGAAAGGGTAATAATTAGTTTCTAATATGAAGAAAATAGCTGTTATTAGCTTTGCCTTGCATGTTAGCTGTTTCCCCGCGGCACTCTTCAGATCTGAGCAGATGGGTGAGCTAAGGGCTGTCGGTTCTCCCTGAAGGCAATCTACGACTACAAGACATAGCTTCTCTCCTTCCTTTTTGAAACTTCAACTACTCAGGCTACAAGACTGGTGAAAGAAACCGCTAAAATAAGCAATCAAGATGTTCATTTGACTGTGAGCGCTCCGCGCGCATTGTTCTGTGGCACTGTATTCAATGTGATGACAGCTCCATGATTGGGTTAGAAGAAAAATAAAAAGGACATTTAGCTCTACCACTTTTTACCCTCTCCTGGTATTTTCTAGCAGTGACTTTGTTTAAAAGGAATGTAATACAGTCAGAAATTTTGAGTACTGTTACTGAGGGAAAAATACATATAATGGCGGGGGAAAAGAGGTTCCTTTTGTGTTGTGGTGCAAAGACATACAATGGGATTATATATGTGAAGTGCCGCTGTTAATAAGCAACATTAACTGGTTGTAAGAAGCTATTTCATTAATATAGTGTGCGAATGAAAGGCAGAAATCTGGTAGTAAATTTTACAGACAAAAGAGCGTATTATATTTTCATGTCATTTGTACTGATGCTCGTATATTATGGTCTGTTTTTGTTATCTGTGTGTAGACTGATTGCATTTTTTAACCACAGATTGGTACACATTTTGGGAGAGAAGAGGAGGCAGCTGCTGATCAAAAAGTGCACCTTTTCATTTAATAGCCATGTTTAAACATATGGCAGCGGGTGCATGCTCAGTGCTGGAAGGAAGTGTAGACATTGCAGGGAATAAGAAGTTTTGGAGTAATGTGTCTGAGCTCAAACATTCAGAAGTTACAGGGAGGGCTGGGCACAACACCAAACAAATAACAACATAAAAACAAGCATGAAATGCACCAGTTGCAGCTTTGGACAAGAACGCCTCCATTACATTAATCTCTACTTCCTTTGTCGGAAGCCTGTGGCTGCTGTCAGGAGTCGGTTTACTTTTTGTTCTGTCATTGTGAATAAAAATGTCTAATCTTGTGAATCGGAAATTAAATTGTGTGGTTTAGAATTGCAGAAACTGAAGCAAAGTTGGCAAATAAAAATGTTATAGGTGATAAACCGTTTCCTTGTTTTTTATTTTTACCAGCACTTTATATGCATGCACATGTGAGCTATTCTACATTTTTATTTTAAGGACAGCCATGAGTATCAAAAGACTTTTTCCCCAGCTAAAAGATAAACTGAAGGTGGCCTTTGAAAATGTAGCATGATCAAAGGGATCCCACAATTATTTGTGCCAGGACTGTAATGGCTGTGATTGATACTGAGAATCTTAATATTACAGTGGCATATGCATGCTGTATCCCATGCTATGGCTAAAATGTCTGAAGCCAAAATACCTAAGGAGGGAGTTTAGGGTGCAATAATGAAACATGTCACTTGCTGGCATATAGTGCTTTAAAAAGTGATATTGCAATTGGACTAGATTACCGACTGCTGATTATCTGTGCTGTACAGACTGTGGTCGTTTGTTGACATTGTTGATTTAAACACGGGATGCACACATTTATTCTCATTATTGCATCTCTTAATGTGAAACCTTTGGGATTTCATAAATAACAATAAAAAGGTGAATCTACACAAACGGCATCTTCTCTGGGGGGGTGGAGGGTTACTTTGTTTTCTCTGTTTTATTTTTTATTAAGCTGCATCATTGGGAAAGGTTATGTGAGCCTGAGGTTTCCTTACACTTGTTATTTATTATTATTATTTGTTTCTTAGCAGACACCCTTATCCAGGGTGACTTACAATTGTTATAAGATATCACATTATTTTTTACATACAATTACCCATTTATACAGTTGGGTTGTTACTGGAGCAATCTAGGTAAAGTACCTTGCTCAAGGGTACAGCAGCGGTGTCCCCCACCTGGGATTGAACCCACGACCTTCTGATCAAGCGTCCAGAGCCACTACTACTCCACACTGCTGCCCCAGTATTTACTGTCTTTTTACTGAAGTCTTTCGAGGTCCATGTAGAAGTTGGATTTGTCGACGTACAAAGCTTTCTGTGTGTGTGTGTGTGTGTAAAAAAAAATAAAAAAAAAATATATATATATATATATATATATATATATATATATATATATATATATATATATATATTAGAGAGAGTCTTCATCAGGTGCTTCTGGTACACCTCAGCACTGATAGCCAGGTAGTTGGAATCCTGCTGAAGAATGTATTCAGAAATTTGGTTGTGTTTTAGTTCTGAAAGCATCATTTTCTGGTGTTTGGAACTGAATATCACTGTACACAAAACAATTGCCCCACAGATGGAATTGTTGTGTTTGTCTCAGAAAAATGTCCTTTTTCTTTACTCTGAACTCCTGTATGAGTATCAAATATATCAGGTTAACTCTTATCCTGACTTGTTTCCAGTACATCTGTTAGAGCTTCAGTTAAAGAACCAGTGATGTTAGTCTTGCTAGTAGTGCTGATCACATTGCAGTAACCCTGCTCTGATGCATTACTGATGTACTCGCTCTGATGCATTACTGATGTAAATACCTTATATAATTATAATATTAGGCTGTGGTTGCTGATATTAGGCTTTCATTACTGCAGTCTCTCCAGAAATAGAAAAATATCCTTGGAAGAAACAGGATTCAATAAAATAGTCATTGCAGACCAACTCGCTATTTTTCTATTTCTGGAGAGACTGCAGTAATGAAAGCCTAATATCAGCAACCACAGCCTAATATTATAATTATATAAGGTATTTATATAAAATGTATAATTAGATAATTATTTGAGTTTTTATTTTTCCCAGCATATATGTGAGGAAAACTTATGATTTTATGATTTTCATTAGAAGGAGCACGGGACCTCTGCCCTCAGTGGGTTATTTATATTGTTTATATTTTGCTGGAAAGCTCTTGAAACACATTTTAAAATGAGGCTAAATGGAGATGGTGATGGTACCATCATAGGCTTCGTAAGGCTTGTCTACTCTAAATACACAATGCCGTAGCCGAGTCAGGAAATTCAAATTGCAATATTATTTAGTACATTTTTCAAAAATAATTCTGCAGAGCTGGCTAAACTCTGTATACAGTATTGTTTAAGAAAGAGGTTCACCCGTCCCCCGGGGTGAGAGAGAAAAAATAAATAAAAATAAGCGGCCAACAGTTTGCCCAGCATTTAATCTGCCAGTTAGACGCTGTAAATCAATTGTCGTTTTCAATCTATGAGGTGATTTTTATATATACACACACACACACACACACAATTTCCCCCTCTAAACACAGAAACCCAATAAAAAATGAAACAAAGGTAACCGAGATCACATCACATGACGTGTGATACCTGACAGTACGTGTTTGTGTCACATCAGCATTCCCCAGGTATTGGAAAACACGGCATACTTGTTTATGCCTACCGCTTCTGCGAGGGAGAAAGAGATTAATAAACATCCAATACAGTTAGAAAATGCATTCAGTGCCTGTAAATCTGATGTTGCTTTGCACAATTGAGTTTGCTGTGCAGCTCACATCGCTCACAGCTCTTAACCTCCTGCTAGAACACCTGCATGTGAACAGCTCGCGGGGGTTAGAAAACAGACATAGAAATGGTTATTTATTATCTTTAAGTGGATATCATTGCACAGATGAAACTAAGCAGACCAGAGACCCCTGAGTAGAATACTAGTTTTAGGGATAGTAATAATGATGATATTAAGTACCAGTAAATGAAATCTTGACCACACTTTATTCTGGTATTGCTGTAAAATATTATTGTTATTATTATTATTTATTTCTTAGCAGAAGCCCTTATCCAGGGCGACTTACAATGGTTACAAGATATCACATTATTTTTACATACAATTACCCATTTATACAGTTGGGTTTTTACTGGAGCAATCTAGGTAAAGTACCTTGCTCAAGGGTACAGCAGCAGTGTCCCCACCGGGGATTGAACCCACGACCCTCCGGTCAAGAGTCCAGAGCCCTAACCACTACTCCACACTGCTGCCCTATACCAATCTGGACAAAAAAAAAAAAAAGTGAAACCTTTGAGTAACATTGTCAATAGGGAATTCAGTATGGAACTGATTGGAATGGCTTTCAGTTGTTCTGCAGGACCATCTTCCTTGTGAAACATCGGCAGTCTATGCAGTCTTGAATACAGAAGTACCTGCCAGCCAGGTACTGCTTATGAACCCTCTATTAAAGTACCTAAAGTTATTGTTAAAAAGAAAAACAAATCGTTGAATATATTCAGTCAGAGTAATCGTCAGTAATACAAATTGCATTTTTTTCTTTTTTTCTTTTTAGACATGGTCATGCTTATTATTAATTATTTATTTAGTTTAGTTTAATTTATATTAGTTAATGAACTTCACGTGACTTCGTGTTTCTTGCAGTCTGAGTTTGATTTGATCACAGGATCAGTTTCTGACCGTTCCTCTGCTGGGCTTTGAAGATTTCACATGCAAGTAACACTAGATTTAGAAAGTAAATAACTTTAAAAATAACATTTGCTCTCAGTAGCATCGCTTTTTCAAATATGTGTTCCACACCTATATATAGCACACCTTGTGAAGCTATGTAGGCCTATACTTTACCAGGATTGCTTAATCCCTTGGTAACTGAAGCTGTTACATCCCTGAAGCCTGCAGCCTAAATCCTTCTTGAGAGCACATCAGAGATGACAAAGTTCTGGGACTCAGTCTCTTGTTTTAATGAAGACAACCTGATAGTTCTCACAAAGACTCTTTCCTCAACGCAGCTGCTGTGGAGAAATTGCACTGAATACCAAAACACTGGCATAACTTCACCAGACTTTTTATAAAGCTTTGAGCAGCATTGTATTTTTCTTTTACACAGTTATTATTATTATTATTATTATTAGTTTATTTAGCAGACGCCTTTATCCAAGGCGACTTACAGAGACTAGGGTGTGTGAACTATGCATCAGCTGCAGAGTCACTTACAATTACGTCTCACCCGAAAGATGGAGCACAAGGAGGTTAAGTGACTTGCTCAGGGTCACACAATGAGTCAGTGGCTGAGGTGGGATTTGAACCGGGGACCTCCTGGTTACAAGCCCATTTCTTTAACCACTGGACCACACAGCTACACTGGTGCACTGGTGCTGTCTTTTTTTTTCTCATTTTTTTTCTTCATTTCTTTTTGTACCAGTGACACTTCTAATATGTGACATTTCAGATGTTTGTCATTATTTTGTTTTCATATATTTGGGTTTTTGACAAGGTCATTTCTCCACAGTCCATTGCTGTATTAATGTATTTTTTCTTGTTTCTAGCTGTTTTTATATCAGATTTTTTCTCACTTCCTTGGCAAAAAATGTTAAGAAATTCAAGGAACTGATCGATTTCTCATCTTTTTAATACGGCTGTGAACTTTAATTGAATAATTAAATTTCTTTTGGGGGGGAGTATTACAACACTGTGCAGGTCAATAATTCAAGTTAAGTTGTTATAAGTCACAATGTTTCACAAAAAAAAAATCCAAGCATGGCAACATCCATACAAGAAACCCTTAAAAACGCCATGTGCATATAAAGACAGAAAATGAATGCTTTTACAGACGTTTGTGGCAAAATAAAAAAAAATAACTCCTAAATGTGTTTGTTAGCCTGTTCCAGACTAGGATAGGTCCTTAATTATTCTGTCAAACGTAATGCAGCTGAATTATAATGTATTGTTTACCACAGAAATAATGCACTGTATTTTCAAACTGATTCAAAACCTACTTGCAGTTTTATTACCCACTAGTATTTTTATTACACGGTAGAAAAAATGATTAATGTAGAACAAAAATAGTAGCCATTAATTGATATTGTACTGTCCTCCATTTCAAAAACGTATAGGGGTAGATGTACTAAAGTGTTGTGCCTGTTGCAATAGTCACAAACCAGTTGCAAACGAGTCGGAAGTCTTGGGTGAAATGTACTAAACAAGCGACTTTTTAGGGAATGCTTTGCGGCAGCAGTTTTTCTTTGCAGTTCAACCATAGATGAATATGTAATTATTGGTGTTCCTGCATATATTTGCAAAAAATGGGTGGAGATGCAAGTGAGGGTTCACAAATGTTATTATTATTATTATTATTATTATTATTATTATTATTATTATTATTATTATTATTATTTATTTCTTAGCAGACGCCCTTACCCAGGGCGACTTACAGTCGTAAACAAAAAATACATATTGTAATGAGATGTACTAGAGCTGCAGACAATTGCGACACTTACAATTGCATCACTTTAAGAACTTTTGAAAGCATGTCTTAAACAGTCGCAATTGTTGCTGGCATTTCCCAGTCGGCTTTTTCTCATGCGTTGCCAGTTGTGCTCAATGCATTTTTGAGGCGAACACCCAAGTACCTAATTTTCACTAAAGTCAGGGTGTCCTTACAAGACTTGAAAACAAATTTCTATGACATTTCTGGTTTTCCCAGCATGTTGGGAGCAATAGACTGCACACATGTGCCACTAACCCCTCCAGCTCTTTCTGAGCATCTGTATAGGACCATATCTATTGTGTGTTAATTGTCTAGGCTACGAAATAATAATAATAATAATAATTAAAATAAAATAAAAAAAACCCTAAAATTATTTAGTTTCACTTTAAAATAATCTTATTTGCATTGTACAACAATGCAGCAGCATGATTTAGTTTGTGTTACCAGTAGGCTAAAGTAAAAAGAAAGTGCGCTAGGTATTCATTTTGGTTTTACTATTGTACTGTATACTGTACAGGCCTACTGTACAGATTTATATTTTTACATAATGTAATGTGTAGCCTACCCAAAACACATTAGTGTTATTTCAGCGCAATTATTTATATTTAAAATACATTGAGAACTGCAGATGTATGTGTGTGCGATTTTATTGTATTGTTCTTAAACCCGACACCTCTTTATGTCTCGGTTTAGCGAGAGGCTACTGTATGATTATGAAAAGCTTTTTGGGGGTGAAGGTTGGGGCCCCACTATAGAATCTGATGGGATTAAACTGCCTTTCATTTTTTATACATATATAACAGTATTAAAATAGGTAAAATGAAGACGGAACAGAATGCATTGTACTGATGACGTTTACATTTAACAAAAACAATGAATTTTGATTCTTGCACCCTTGCATGTGTAGACGTTATCCTTTGGACACCCTCTGCTACAGCTGCTAGAGCTCTCGCTAAGAAGACGCAACAAATATTTAAATTAGTATACTGCGGCTCTTTTCATTAGCATATTTTCTCTTAGTACATACGACAAAATGTTTACCTTGTGAATTGTCGTATAAATGCAAATTGCGGTATGCGTGTGCTGCGAATGGCCCATCTTAGTACATCTACCCCATAATCTGTACAGTATAGGTGTTTCAGAGCGAAGACCTCAACTGTGTCTGGGAAATACATTCATGGATTGCAAGAACTACTAGGAAAGTACCTGTAATGTTCAGCAGGTGTTTATCTTGATTTATGGAGTGCTGTACAGTCAATGTGTTACTTGGTTGCATATCATTATCATACTTGTTTGGGTCATTTCACAAGTGTCACTCAGAACCCCTTAAAACTGTTTTTTCTTTTTATGTTTGCCTACAAAATTGGCAAAATAAAAAAAATTCCATCAGATGGCTAGGAACATGCCTTATGATATCATGTCTGGCTGACTGTTTTCTCAACAGCAACATAATAGTGATTTTGTTTTCAAAGTTTTTGCCAGCATTGCATGAGTTTTTCCTGTTATAGATTACAGGTTTACAGTATGTTTCTGCCGGGAGAGGGAGAGGCAGAGGGAGAGGGAGAGACAGGCATCTGCTCTGTAATTAGACTATAGAAGAATGAAACCACTGCCAAAATTAAATATTTTTCCTCCATTCAAGGTTACATTCATATGTGTTTTAATTTGAGATGTTGAGGATATAACCTATTTGTTCATGGCTACCTGCGATGCCACAGCCTCTGCCAGACTGGTTGTTGGCAGAGTTCTGTGGTATTTCCGTAAGCTTCATGCTTCTGCAAAAATGTTGTAAATAATTATCTATGTAAACTCCTTGCTTATGTAAGCACTATAAACGTTTTCATTGCATAGCCACTGCAGATTTTGGAGAAACGTTCTAAAGGGTAATTAATAAAAATAGGAAACCTCTTACAGTGTCTTGGGGATTACAGAACAATTTGTTTAAAACCATCAAGTTTAGAGATAAATTTGCTTACACTTCATCGTGTCATTTGGCTGATTTTTTTATTATTATTATTATTATTATTATTATTATTATTATTATTATTATTATTATTATTATTATCCACAACTTAAGGGAAATTATACATGTGGACAGAATTGTGCTTTTACAGTAATTGTAAATGTTGTTTTTATTCTTAATTATTGTGTTGACAGACCTAGAGACGTTTCTCGCCATTCATCTACAGAGCTGGCATGGCACAAGCAGTGCTAGTGAGGGCTTCCCCACACTGTTCTGCAGTGGAGAAATCCCCTCATCATACCCATCCAATTTTATGAGGCTGCCTGCAAAAAGCTTCCCAGTGCCAGTTGTTCAGATTCAAGCAGTGGTTTTGTAATGTGAACTACAGATTACTGAAAGCAGAGTTCAGACCATCAATCTCTTATTTCGAAAGCTGGTTTTCAACCCTGACGTTGATGATAAGTAAAGAAATGGCCATTGGTTAGACTGTATTTTTTAAAATTATGAACTATGTTGGGTTGGGACGCCCTTGTGGAAGTCTATTGTACCTTGTTGAGTGTATCCCACTGCACATAATGCCCATTATCACTGTCACGTCTTCTGAAACACATACAATAATCAGGCATTCAGAGCTTTCCTTTCCTGGCCCCTCCACTAGTTAACATGACTTATTAAAATAAACAAACCCTTAACTACTGGGATGTTAGGTGTTCTTGAACGCATCACTTTTAGTAGCATCAGTAACACCTTTTAAATAGTAGATTACAGCTTTACTTGTTTAACAGAACAGCCTGTTCTGTTAAACAAGTAAACATGGCTGCAATTTTAAGATCCTAGATACATTTTGTCTTTGGCCAATCAGGAGAGATTCTTTAAACATGTGACTGTGCAAGATTCCAAATGAAGACAGCATGGTTTAGACAGCTGTTAAAATCAACAATGTTGACATGTATGCAGACAGAGGCACCAATCAATGTAATATTAATGGCATTTTTGACCTTATAGCGGGAAACATTGGTAGGGAATGTAATTAAAGAACCAGGCTTCTATCTCTCAACTGGGATTAATATTCATGGATACAATAATAGTTACAAAAAATGAACCACAGTGTTATTATACAGTGTCCTCTAGTTGTTCAAACCATTGCAGGTTTTTACTGTTGCAAATAGTTACAAGCAAAGGCCTTTCAGGTAAAGATCACGCGGAAACCTGGCATAGCTCAAACTGAAAGGCAATGGGTTTGTTTTTGGTTGATACATTAAACGTGAAAGCACATACAATAGAAAATCTTGGCACATTTTATTTTTATATTGGTACACTTCTAATTAATTTTATTTTATTTCTGGCACAGAACAAAGAAAAATGAGACTACCTGAATTGCAATGCTGTGAAAACGATTTTAAAATCACTGTTGGTTTTGTAGTACCCTAAATTTAACTATTCAAATGCAGCGTTCTTAAAATAGAGCATGTTTGTGTTGTCAGTGTTTTTCTGTGTTTCGTTGCCGGGTTTGGACTGGCCACAAATAAAAACAACAAATTTGTACCTTGCTGACAGATATCAAGCTTACAATTTACCAAAATTGCTGATAGTTCAGAATGGAGTATTTTTATTAAACCATTAAGGAATGGCAGAAATCCAAACTGGCATTTTTTTTGTATTCAAGGTATTAGCCTACTGTGTTTCCAGTAAGGCAAACAATATATAATTAATTATTTGTGGAAATCATGGTCTAAATTTAAAAAAAAGCTAAACGTAAATGCAGTTCATAAATAAATAATCCAGGGATAAAGAAAACGTGCTCAGATAAACAAAGATCTCTAGATGCTGCCAGGCATTAAAACAACAATGGGACAAAGATGAGGACAGAGCACAGGGTCACTGCCAAAAAATCTACATCCTCTACTTGACAGACATTGCATGTAAATGAACTTGTTTTTTTACATTGAAGACACAGAAGGAATACATTCTTTACAAAGGAACAAGCAGCCTAATATCTTTACCACAGAGCAGTAATATGTACAGGATTCATTTTGTTTTGATTTGTGTCCAAGAGATTTGATGGAGGAGCTGTGTATGCCTGGCATTGAAGAAGGCACTAGCCTCATATTAAAGTGTTTTAAAGTTATGGAATATCTGTTATAAATAAGTGTTCCTTTTTTTACCATTATCATACAGCGTTTTTGAACCCCCCTCCCCTAAAAATGATATATAATAGTTGAATTTGAAAAGAAAAACAATACTTTTTTTTTTTTTGTAGCATACGCTTTTGTTTATTGGTTAGAGCTACAAAACTAAATGAGACTCCAGACACTGTACAAGCAGAGGGAACAGGTGCAGACTGCAGCTTTCAGTGCAAATCTGCATGCAATGGATCTTGCTGTAGCAAAGACACATGGCAGCATTTTATGTGGAAGCAGTGGTGAAGGATGGCAAAAGCTGGAGTTGAACACAACACACATCGCCTTGAATAACAAAGAACACAGATCTAACATGACATCATAAATCTGCAGCCTGGCCCTACAAGTGCAGTCGAATCTACGTGTTTCTGATGGATGATAAAACAGGGCTGCAAATGAGATTCAAAAACAATCACTGTATACAAGGGTCCATGATTGTGAATGCAACTAAGAGCCAGGTTCATGGAAATCGCAACCTTTTTTTTGTGTGTTTTTAATATATAAATATGTGTTTTCATTAATTTATTCCTAACTATTCATCAAAAAAATATTCAAAAACTTTAGCTCATGAAATAAAACTCTTAATTGCAGGCGAGGTGTTAAAAACATATCGTGATGCCATCTCTTCATACACACTTGAGACTCTCAACAATAATAACGAAGACAATGATTTGAAATGAATTCGCTTCGCCAAGATATTACCAAGGTACTTTATATATATATATATATATATATATATAAATCAAAATAAATAAACGTCTGTGTTGAAAGCGGGTTATAGTTCAGGTAGTGGTAATCTATAGCTTTCACCCACTAAACTACAGTTTGTACATTTTTGGCCTTGGCTGTGCAGTGTCTTATGACATTTGTCTTGAATGATTTAGTAGATGGTTAAATAAAGCAGCTGACTCATAACAGAAGAAACCACAGGAAAAGTGGTCTCTAAAACGGCCCAATAGGATTGCTGTTATTCAGCGTTCAGTGCTGTAGAGTTTTATTCAGCTTTTTTTAATGTTTTCTTTAAATCTGATCTCCATCATGCATGTTTTTTCAAGAACAATTTTATTTTAAAGACAAAATCCCCTTTACAGTACTCAGAAACTCTCATTTACTGGTATTAAGGGAAGAACATTGACTCACTTGGCATAATTTTATTTTTAACATATACACACACATACAGTGCTCCCTCGCTATAACGTGTGTCGTGAGCGTTATAAAAGGGGGAGGGGCGCCGCGGGACACATAACAACACACATCTGACTAAAATACCAAATAAAATAACTCTATGCACATACAGTGAAGTAAAAATGTAAATTTCCGTGCATTAACCATGCATAAAGCACCATGTAATCACCGCTATATTTTTTACAAAAAAAAAAAAAAAAAGGTAACATTCCCACTCGTGGATCATTTTAATTAGCAGTTTTTAAACTATAAGTAGCTTGGCTAAACGGCAGTCAGGAGTTCAGTTTGACGTGACAGACAAGCAAACCAAGTGCGAGAAAGAGAGCGGGTCGGGCGAGGGGAAGAGGGAATGTGCTCGCTCCAGGTTCGGCTGCCGGAGAAAGCCGCAGCTCCTCTCGCAGCAAAAAAGTAAATGCATTAGGAAAGATAACCACGTAATAGGCCTGATATTTTATTTAGTTATAAAGCAAATGCTGAATAAGATGTCTGTGTTATAAAGTGCCAGCACAGCTTCAGTTCAGATACTGTATCAAAAGGGAGAGACAGAAACTGAAGTTGTTTACAGTTTGAACAACACCAGTACTGTATTTACTGTAGAAATATTGCATGAATCGCTAATCCGAGGCGCATTATAACCAAGAGCGACGATATTTAAATCTGATCAATTAAATAGACTCCCTTTATTTTTTTGGGTGGGGATGATCAACAGATAAACTATTTCTTTTTTCAAGTATATATTTTACAACAAGAAAAAAAAGGTAAATATACAATCACTGGCCCCTTTATTTACATGTCCTTCCTAATATCACCAGGGTGTCTCACAAGTTCAGCCCACACATGATCACTTGGATTGAGATCTGGAGAAGGTGCTGACTGAGGTCTGCCTCATGTGCAAATCACTGACAATTCCAGAGGTGTCAAAGGACCCAGTAGTTTGCATATGCAAATGAGACGAGGGGGAGGGGCTGTGTTAATAAAGTGGCCAGGAAATGTATTTTGTGATACGCTCACAGAAGCTGATTTAACCTCTCCAGGATAAGCCGCAGCTGGATTTTTTGGCTTATCCTGACAGGGTAGATGATTATCAAATCAACGCCCAAGTCAAAATTAAATAACATTTCTCGCATGATTATTATTGTTTTTACTTGCATGATGGTTTCAATTAACGAGTCTTTCTTTGCAAGCTGAAGCTTTATTACTTTGCTCCTTCTTGACCCCTGGTGGATAAGGCTTAAATTACACCATTACAACCAGTGGCTAATATGACCACATGTAAACAACCATAAATTGAATGTAGACCTGGACGTGTCTTACCCATTTTTCTACCTACCTGCCCAAAAGAATATTGTTAAAATCTGACTGGAAGTCTATAGAATCAAATAGCACGGTGATACTGGAGTGGAAGACAATATTGCACTGTCTAATTTACCATGGAGTAAGACCTTCCTTTCTACCAGTAAATTCAATTAAACACTCAAACATCAAATCCTGTAGTGAACTTAAATAAGCTTCTCTGCCAAATAGGCATTGATGTTTCAGCTTTCCAGTCTCTAAGTTAAGTAGGAAGGATATTGGATGTTTTCAAAACCACCACTCTTAACAGGAAAAAAAGTCACTTATATTGAGAACTTTTATTTAAAAAGATTGTGGATAAAAAATAAAAAAAAACTTTTGAAACGTATCTTGTATAAACGTATACAAACGCAGTGTATATATATATATATATATATACTGAAAGTCACAGTTGCAGAATGTTTGTTTATTTTGAACCTTCCAGGCAAGGCAATAAGGATTAAGGTGTTGTATAAATGACAGGTCCTGGGAAAAAGCTGACAAGCAGTTCAGTAAAATCAGTGTTTTAGAGGCTGGCACATTTCAAAGCACAAGGGAGAAGAAAAAATAGATTGAAGGGAAATCTGTCAGAAGTTACTGTAAGAAAGAGACAAGTGTGTTGTCATTACAGGAATTAATGGTCTCAGACTCTGGTGCCCTAGGGGACCCAGGTCTCCTTACAGGAAATGAACCGAATTGTTTATGGAATAAAACGGAGTTCAGTGCCTGCAAATGCAGCTGGTTTTAAAACAGCAATATTTAAAAAGGCTATTAAAAAGACTTTTGAGATGGATATCCCGCTCAAAAATAAAATCATTATAAACTCTGTCTTATTGTTTAAACTTTCAGTTCATAGTGTGAATTTAATAGCTTCAGTTTTATATGATTTTTTTTGTGTGTCAGTAGAAAGCTGCTGTTTGTTTGTTTTTTTTTAACTGTAAAACTAACACATTACCCTCTTTTAATAACTGGTTTTGTTTTTTATTTGAGAAATAAATGCAATAAAATCTATGTTATTTGGTTAATTTTGATGAATCCATAACATTGTATTTGCTGTGGTTTTCTGTTTCCAGATAGTTATACAGTATTATCTGGAAGGAACATCATTATCTGCAAACAATATTGGATAAAACAACATTACTGGAGTGAAAACTCATATTTTTGTACCGAGTAAAGCCAACCTAAACGTAATTTGGCTGCTCAGATATTTTATTTGTTCAACATGGAGCAGATGTTGAATCCCTACAACACAGTACCCTTTTTTTCTTTTGCAGAAATGCAACATTTGAAAGTACAAGTTCTATTACATTCCAGATTTATCGTTTTATTGTAAATTTATTACTAGCATCACTTTTTTTTCTCTTCTTCATATTATATTGAGTGCCTTGAAATGTTCGTGTGCTATTTATATAAACACAAAATAAATGAGTGAATTGTTTTAAAAATGTGGTTAGTTATGGGATCGCTGGCATTTTATAAGGAATTACACAACTGCTTTCTGTTGTATCTTTCATTCTCATAGAGGGTATGGTTCTAAAAGCTGTAGAAGCTTAAATCCAATATGAGTTTCAGACTCAACTCCAGGCTGATTTCTGGAGGACCAGCTTCAGGAGGCTGTTGTTGATAATGTGCTGCTATGGGGGAGTTATGATAAGCAAAAGCTCTTGAATTGACCCAGTGAAAGGAAGTGTTACTTAAGACATTTTATAATAGTTTAGGTAGTTTAGCATGAGATCATTTGGGCTTCTACAGCTATTTTGTGCTCTGTGGTTTAGTGTTGTCAAGGGGAAAAAAATAAATAAAAGGTTATTTTTATTTTACAAGACTAATAGCAACAGAAAAGTGCGTAGAAATATAGGTGCACCTGCAGTATGTTTTTATGAAATGATTTAAAGCTGCTAAATGTTAAAATAACTGAGCTCTGTGTCTTTTTACTTGATAGGTATGGAGGAGAGAACAAGCACAGCCTCATGGGAAGCAGGAGGACAGCCAAGTCCCTCTTATCAGTCCTCCAGGGTAAGAAGACTGGGTCTGTTTTTATAGATTGTTGTTTGTTTTATTTATAAGCACAGAACAAGCTTGTATAAACTTCATAACAATAGTTGAGTGTCAATCTTACAAATAGGTTTGAATCTGTTTTAATTTAATGTTATATCTTAAACACAGATTGGTACGTTTATATACTAGATATAATCGCTCAACAGATATTAAGTATTATTTTAGAGTAAACGGTGCCATTTTACAGTTTTAAGTCATTATCAATTTTTTTGTGCTGCTCAGGTAAAATCTAAGCAAGCTTCTTATAGATACAGTTTTAAATAATCAGACAAGTTAGATAGTCATTGTTTTTTGTTTTTTTTTTCATTAAAATGCAAGATAATATTTATTTATTATAAATATTATCTTGCATTTTAATGAAAAAAAAAAAGATTATTTACCGAATTAGATTACATTATAAAAGTAGTTTTTTTTTTTTTTTTTTTTACCTCAACCCTTAAATGTTTTTTTTTTTTTTAAATTCACCAAGATTTAAACATTGATGCCTGTGTCTTGCTCTCTGGTCTTGTATATATCAAGTCTCTAGACATTTCTCTTGTGGGTTCTCTCTGCAGTTACTTCAATATTAATAGGAATTGTTATCGTTCCACTCTGATACTAAACAAAGAAAGAGGAACCAACAGTCATTCTAAAACCAACTCATTTAGCATAATGTTTATTTTAGGCTAGATGTAGTGACCATTAAATGTCATATATATATATATATATACTGCACGTCCAAAAACAATCTAGCATTGATATTATGCTTTGTAAATCGAGTGAAATTTGCTGGAAGCATCTGTCAGATATGGAAAATATACAGCAGCATATCAGCACTTAAAATGTTTAAAAAAAAAACACATTTTGCTACATCACTGTGTACTAATACAAAATGATTTTATTTTGATTGTTTGTCTGTACATGATTGTTAAACAGTTGGGTTTTGAGTTCATTTTCCTGGAGTCCTATATAAATCTCATTTAATGTCAATCTCTTGTCACTTTTCATTAGAAATCAGTTAAATGTCAGATCCACACAGCCTGTATTACCTTGTTTATTTTCCATTGCCCTTCCCGAATGAACATCTACAGGCTATAGTTCCATAGACAGGCAGATTTGAATTACAAGATTGAGACGCATGATATATGTGCTGCAGGTACATATAAATCATCATCTTTGACATTACTGGGATGAGGAAATGAGTAAACAGACTGATGCTCCAGCCAGTACAGTACAAACGGGTCTCACAAATTTCATGCAGATTTGCTGCAGTTCCTTCGGTACAAAATCTGCATTAGGCGTCACATTAAAAAGTTCAGCAGAATCAGACACAAAAAAGCATGTCCTTCAAGTTCTGGTATTGTGTTTAGAAAACACTCACATTCACCACTCTCTTAATTTAACACACTTTTTCTAGTTAGGTAGTTTTAATGAAATGAGTCATACAAACACAGACACATTGGCACACACATACCAATTGGGAAATGAAGTCTTGTCAACGCTTCATCCTGACATTGCACAAAGGCTGTGTATGCAATGACTCAGAGGCTGGCACAGAGGCAAAGCGTGACTGTAAACCACTCATGGCTGTTTGGGAAAGGCATGAGTGGTTAGATGCCAAACGCTTTATCAAAATGAACAGGTTTACGATAGAGAGGCTGGCACAGCGATAGAGCAAGTGCCTGTTGGAGAGCCTTGTTTGTGTTTTCTATTTGTTGGTTGACCTATTGCTACTTCACTCTTACATGAATGTAAGGGTGTCCAACTGTAAAACAGTTTCCCCAGGTGCCTTGTTACCTTCGGCCTTTGTGTGATGGTTATTACTTCTGTTCTTGTTTTGTGTGTTTGCCTGTTGGTTTTGAATTCACACTTGCCTGTTGCAAGTGTGAATTTAAAAAGAACACTCTACTTTACCTTATTTAATAGTTTCAGTGTCTTGTATAGAAATAAAGCCCTTTTTGTCCCATACCAAACCTGGTAAACTGCTCAGCTGTGTTGAGTGGTTCCATATACTAGACCAGTTTGCAGGTCTGCAGTGCTGTAAGAGTAATATAACAGGAAGTGGATTTACTGTTCTGGAAACACTGTAGTGTAAAAACAAAACATGAAGAGAATTTTGCATAAATAGTTATACTGTTGATTATGACCAGTTCTGCTTTATATTGCAAATATGTTGTTATGAAACAAAGCAAAAATAAATCTAACATTGCATGACATTCAGAAGTACTGGTAGTTGTTCCAGACCTTTTTTTTTTTTTTTTTTTTATACAACATTTAATTTGAATAATAACGAATGCATTGCTTCTTATATAAAAAGTATCATGAAAACGTAGATTATTAAATAGTCTTTTATAGATATCAGGAAATCCTGTTTTATGCACACCTTAATCCATACAGGTCACTTTAGTACAAGGTTAAGTAGAAGTGGACTATAAAGAAAATATCAATGTTTTAAAATACAGTCAAGCAAGAAATTAACCATGTAGAACAACACTCATGTTTTAATAATAATAATAATAATAATAATAATAATAATAATAATACTAGAACGACCAAAAATGCAAATTCAACATGCAAACTGTCTGGCCAAGGAAAGCAGTGTATTAATAAAATGTTTTTGTTTTTTTAAGAATTTATGTATCAAAGTAAAACTAAAACCTACTGTACCAGTACTTTTTCTTCTTGAAATGATGTCTAAACATTGTAAAGTAGTGAAGTGACATAGACATTTGTTTCATTAAATTACTTTTTTCAGTGGTAATAATTATTGAGATATAGCCTACAGCAATAACTGTCAGGCACTGAACACACGGCCAAAGTTCAGCACAGCTAACTAAAGGCATTCCTAATTATATTCATCAGGGCATCAATAGCCTATATTTAAAGAGTCTCTGAATTTCTCAGTTGCACTATGAAAACATTTTAATACTGTACTATACCAATTTAATTATAATATACTAGACTTTGACTGATATGTGATCATAAATTAAATGGGCAGATATTATTGACGAACCTCTACATTGTCACTCCTGACAGGCCACTAAGCATAGGCTACTGTAATGTGGCAGCACTTCAGAATAATGGAATTAATTATGTTGTAATTAAATACTTGCAGTATTACAAAATATATATAAAAAGGCACGTTTTAAAGCCTGCTGACTGACAGTTGCTGAAGTCTTCTAGTGATTTACACTTGGTCCTGATGTTAAGATATTTTTTTAATTATTTTTTTTAAACCCATCATTATTGTTAATTTTCTTCAGTCGATAAGCTTAGGTTAATGGGCTCCACCTCTTTCCTGCACAACAAAGTTCATGTAAATATAATTTAAAAAGCTGGAGAAGCAGTTGATTTGCATATGGCAACTCAGACTTTTTCAGGTGAAACTGTTCATTTGAATATGGCCAAACTGGTGCTTAGCCACTGGATTAATACACAAGTAAACCTAGTCTACCTGCAACTACTCCCTTACACTTCCTTTTCAGTTTTAGCTGACTGAAATGTTTCTAAAAATCATTGACAGGCAAAACTTACAAGCATGGATTGGGACTTAGCTGAGTCTTGGATTTGTATTTATTTAAAAAAATATATACATATATTTTTGGAGGGTGTTGTTCAGATAATACAAAATATATTGCATGGGCTTAGCATAAATTCATATGCACATTTTATACTACACATTCACAGCAGACTACATTGACATGTATTTGCCTAAATTAAAATGCTTAGGTAAGCATTTGGACCTGTGAAATGTTTGAAATGATAACATTTAAATGGAAAGATGTTTTGTTAGTTAAATCTTGGTCCTGAAAATTCAGCAGTAAAGTTTTGAAACGTTCAAAATGGTATTTCTTTTCTTTTTTTTTTTTTTTTTTATAAATTTAGTCGTTGCCAATTAGTTTTTATTATTTTCTCCCCAATTTGAAATGCCCAATTATTTTTTAGGCTCAGCTCACCGCTACCACCCCTGCGCTGACTCGGGAGGGGCGAAGATGAACACACGCTGTCCTCCGAAGCGTGTGCCGTCAGCTGCCCGCTTCTTTACACACTACGAACTCAACATGCAGCTGCCTCAGAGCTACAGCGTCGGAGGACAACGCAGCTCTGGGCAGCTTGCAGGCAAGCCCGCAGGCGCCCGGCCAGACTACATGGGTCGCTGGTGCGCGGTGAGTCGAGGACACCCTGGCCGACCTAACCCTCCCTCCCCCCGGGCCACGTTCGGCCAATTGAGCGCCGCCCCCTGGAAGCTCCCGTCCACGGTCGGCTGGGGAATAGCCTGGACTCGAACTCGCGACAGCTGCCTTTCCTGCTTGCTTTTCTTTGAATGTCTCCTTTCAAGGTTTCCTGGTTAATAGTTTGTGGGAACAAGAGAACAGGAGCCTTTCCAGTAATTTATATTTATATACAGAGAGACGGACAATAGCATTTGAAGTGGCTGCAGTCTTTCTTTGCTCTAGGTGTGTGTGTGTGTGTGTGTGTGTGTGTGTGTGTGTGTGTGTGTGTGTGTGTGCGGGTTTATTCCATTTTAACACTGAGCCAGACCACATGATGTTGACCTTGGCTGCAAGCCATTCTGTTTCCTGGGCAGCTGCTGCTCCGAGCTGCCCATCTGACAGACGGGGCTATGGCCACGGTTACCAGAGGACACCCCTGTGGTCACAACCAAGCTGTAAATGTCACTGTGAGATTGCTTCTCTCATGTCTGTCACAGGCGTATCATTGATTCTGAAGTAGTTAAACTGAGGCAAAGATTCACCTGGGACGTGAGACTCTCAAAAGATTACTTTAAAGCAGTGTAGCGAAAGGAGCTGTGCCTTGCATCCTTAAGCAGCAGTGGTTGTTTGACAGTTATTTAGCCAGCAGTTACTAGCCCTTTGGTTGAACTGACAGCGTGCAGCCAAGATAGCGGGAGCCTGTTTCGGCCCCTTTTAATGCCTTCTTGAATGTTGACCTGCAGTCTGGGAAGTGATGATTGTTCTGTGATTGATGATCTAATTGTCCCAAAGGATTCTGCTTGGTACATTGTTGCTGTAAGCCTGACCACGATTCCATGGCTTTCCAATGCTTGTCTTGCAGCCCCTGCTTCAGCCTTTTCCAGCTTTCTGGCAGAAGCAGGAGAAATGATGTAGATATAATGTTAAATTAATCTAAAACGTTGGTTCATTGTAAATACTCGGATTTCCCTGAGGCATCTGCTTAATCAAAATGTAAAAAACATGGCTAAAAAAAATCGAAGGAATGAGGTTGTTCAACTACTTTTCTCTGGCAGTGTATGAAGTGCTGCGGACTACAGTTGTTGTGTAGTTGCACTCATTTGGGTGGTGGTGGTGGTGGCTATTATTAGTTCATCTTGTCATTGACTAGATCATTGGCCATGCAGGCACAGTGGGAATTCTCAGCGGGATGCTGAACACAGTCAACATTCTGCCAGCATAAAAATGATTTGATCACCTACAATGAAATTGATATATATATATATATATATATATATATAAAATACGATTTGGCGTATGTTGAGTTCATACAATATGAGTTTCTGAAAGCCTGTATAACAGTAGAACCCATGACCACAGCCGGTTGTACAGCTTCTCTTGCCAAAGTTAATGTAGTTTTAGGAAACTGATTTGTGCAGCACTGCACCACTCGTATATATTTTCTGAGAGATTTTCAGAGTGGGCAGGATTAGTATTACTCCCGAGCATCTTTTATTGAAGAAGTTTAGAAAAAAAAAAAAAAAACTGTGACCAATATTTAGCCCAAAGCCACAAAGAGGAGAGCTTTTCTAAAAAAGGACACTTCTAAACCACAGTGGAAGAAGAAAGATTTAAATTGGCAGGAACCTGGGTGTAATATGCCTGAGCACGGCCTATAAAAATACTGCCTGCTTAACAATCTCACTATTTGAATTCTGATACTTTGACTATTATAAGACTAGTGACACCTTCAGTGGAACTGGTCCACCAGCCAAGCAAAGCCTACCAAATATCTGAAGGCCAAAATGACTTCTGAAATCTGAAATGCACACGTAAGTCACTTAAACTCAAGTTTGTTAATTAATTGCTTTTCAGTATAGTGTGTTAATATTCTTAGACAGCTTCAGCTTTCCAATAAACACTTGTTTAGTAAATCATAAAACATGACAGGGTGTCCGTTTAAGGGGTATGATGAGTCTGGGTGCAGTGAGTCTTATTTTTTTTTTGTATAACCCAGAAACCCTGAAGTATGTTTTCTATACTTATAACAGTGGCTTAATATAGGGACATTTAAAAATAAAAAGCACAGTGAATCTTGAAAAGCATGTTAGCCAGTCAGTTTGGTGGATTATTTCCAAACCTATTTCATCAAACTGAGGTATTGTATCTAATTTACAGAGGGGTTCTGCTCATACCCGGTTTAACACTTGGATGGGGCTGTGGCATAAGGAGAAGAACACTATTGCCTTGGCGGCAGGGGGGCTTCTAGTTCTAACCCCTTGGCTCTTAGCAATATGTCCTTCCATAATAAGTCCACAAACAAGTTATACTAGAAGCACACAAGCTTGTAGATCTATATTTATTATTCGATAGCCGGGGGCGACTGGGAACTGTATCTCCTGACTGATGTAAACGGGTCTGTTTACAAATGTATTCATTTGATAAAAACTAACAAACAAACAAACAAATGGTTTTCCAATTGAAAAGCCAACCAGGTAGGAACAGGATAACATTTTTTTTCTTTTTTTAAATGTGATTTTTAATGCAATAAAGAAAGCTAACAGTATAGTGACAGTTGACCAATTACAGTGTCAGTGCACTCAATTAGCGGCACTACCTAATAATCTGTTTAATACTCTTTCTCTTCCCCAAGGGTTTTGCAGACAGCCCTCATTACAGTGATCACGTGAGTGACAGTCGATTAGTGACCCACGAAGGATTGTCCCCGACGCCTTTCATGAACTCCAGTCTGATGGGTAAGTAGGTAATTCTTTGCCAAGTAGCCCCTCAAAGCCTCTTCGGTCAGGAAAAGCCATTTTTCATCCCTCGTCTGGGCGGACAAGCCGTGCCACGCATCAGGAAGCGGCAGCAGTTTCTGTGGTGACAACGTCTCCAGAAGCTGACCCTCCCCCAGGCTGAAAGTCACACCATCAGTACAATTTTCCATCACAAAAGACTTGCTTCTAGCAATCAGAAAGCCACCAGGAACACACAGTAGCAGGGAGGATTTTTTGAAGAAATGGTTTTGTAAATATAAACGGCCAGCCTGGGCAGAATAACTTTTAAATAATCTGAACAATTGTATTGAGGCATTGAAAGAGGTTGCAATAGTCTCTTCTCATTTCTTATAAGGACGTTAATTAATTGATAAGCTGCTTTTTATTGGCACTGACCTTACTGATAATTTGGATAAATCAGCAAGGGCAAACTGAAATACACAGGCAAAACGCTGTCTTGTGATTGCCAGCATTGATAATATGACTAGCTAAACTTTCTGGGATGGATATAATTATTGTAAGCAGTGAAGTATGAGAAAGATTTGGTATAGTGTTTTGTTTAGGATTATAGTATCAGATTTGTATGTTTTAAATAACTGCTTATCCGACACAAGGATTGGTCAGGGGTTGAGCCTTTCTTATTAAATTACATTTTGCTGTAATATATGGGATTTACATGGAATTACTTTTTTTCTGAGCATCCTTATTGAATCAAGTCTTTAAGGTAATTTTTTGGCATGGAAGTGTAAAGATGTTGTACAATTAAGCATTACAGTCATTTGAACTGTATTTCTGGAACCTTCAATTCTGTTTGTGAACGTGACCTATTTTTTGTGATCTCAGCATTGCCATTTTAAGACAGAGCCCTGGTAATCCAAGTGGATTACTTCAATCCAAATCCTAGCGGTCTGCAATTTCTTTTGAAAATCTTCGTATGATGCAGTGTCTTTGTTTACTTCTTTAATCTTGTGTTTGAAGAAAAAATTTGAACAGAAGCATAGACTGGAAAAAGACTTCTACCAAAGGCATACATTCAAGACAGATTTAAACAATATTAAAAGTAACTAAAAGCTTACTGCTTTTATTTTTTATTTTTTTTAACATGAAAGATGCTTAGTTTGACGATTGTGCCAAAAAGGAACCTGCCACTTTTTTAGGTATTAAATTTTTTTTTTTATGTTTTTACCTATCCTTTTAAAATGCCTTTGTAGTTAAAGCAATGAAATGAAAACACTTTTACATTTATTTTTTTTAAAGTGTCTCTTCATGGACAAATGGGTATTTAAACTGTGAATTTGTTTTAGTGGGTCCTGTGTAGATACTGCACGCATGTTTATTTCGATATATAGGCATAAATGTCTCTGACAGAACTCATTTTTGTAATAAGTGGAGCGTAGTTTGAAATGATTTTGAGAAGCACTTGAACAGCTTCAGGTTAGATCAGGAGTCTTGCTTCTTGGGGAGTGTTTATTGGTTGCTCTTGCTATGGCGGGTTGTGTTTTGATTTGAATGTATTTTGATTCAGGCAATGACTAAAAAGGAGTTCACGTCATGTAAGGGGTGTGAGGTTATTGAAGGTCAGCTGGTGTTCATGGAAATGAACTTGTTTCAGTATTTGAATATAGAACAGATGGTTGATTGTGAAAACAATTTATTTGGCTTACCGGTAATCATTTGTTATTTCCACAAGTACTATTTAGTACCCCTATTTTTATCAATTATTTTAAAGGAAAATGCTTGTAAATATGAAACTGATATCCGACCAAAATTGTTTTATTTTTTTTATTATGGTAACTGATATAAAAATTCTCAAATTTTTGTTTTAAAAAAACTCTCTCAAACCTTCAGGTTGAATCTGTGTAAATACCAACAACTAGATCATGAGTAAGCTGAGCCCCAGTAATATGAAGAGCCGCCAGACGTCAGATACATCATTTAGAGCTTCATGGGTCACTGCAATGCTTTCTGGGATACAGTGCCAACTTTTTGTTCTGTGCCATTGATTCATTCTCCCCTGGCAAAATGTTCTGTTAATGTCACAATGCCCTGGATTGAAACATTTTAAAGCAATGTGTCTTTGTGCATGAAGTAACTATAGACGGCAAAATGCATAAACCATGCTGGCCATTTGTTAAAAATAGTAATGTTTTGCATCCTAGGCAAATAAGTTGAATTGTTTATCTTGAAATCAGTGTTGCCTTCTCTTCTGGGAAAGCATGTATTACTTTTGTCTCTCTGAGTTTCTAAAAGCTTTCAAATGTATTTGCTGTTGGTATAACAACATAAAACATGGAGTTTGAAGAGCATTCTTAAAGCTGTTTACTCCAAATTGTCATCAGCTCAATTTTTGCAATAAAGAAAATGCCAAACCAGAGATAAACAACTCAGGCATTTACTCTAGAGGCTTAAGTTGTTTCTTATTAGTTTTAGAGTTGTAATTAGTATTGTTTTGTTTTCAGAACTAAATTGTGGGGAAAAAAAAGATGTGGCGAGAATAGCTTTGAGAACGTAGCCCATTGTTACTTATTGATTTGAAAACATCGCTGATAGGCACAGAAAATACCCACGCTTTTCCCAGGCTGGTTTCTGTATGGAATTTCCCTAACGATCCTCTTGGTGTGTGTTCATGGGTTGAATGGTTGCTGCTGCATCTTTTTGACTGGCAGAGTGTTTACTGAATACACCTTAGATAAAGCAGTTAGGATCATTTCAGTGTGTTATGGTCATCATTGTGTGAAATTGTAATGATTTGAATTTTTTAAAGGACCACAATAAAACATGGATTTATTTAATTGTACATGAATTACTGGAGTTTTTTTTTTTGTTTTAGAGTAAACTTTTTTTCTGTATATTTGACTGACTGGAAATAAAAGGTTTTAATATGTGCTTTGTCTGCAATGGATTCTAGCTCATAGTTAGTTTGTTTTTTTCAATACCTGCAGTTCAAACTTTTAATTACATCAGAGGCTTAGTAATTCTGGCTTACCCATAAAGGCATCCGTGTTTCACAAATCATCATTTGTAGTATTTCCACAGAAACAAATTTTATTTTTTTTACATTATTCAACAAACCTTTTTTTATTGTAGTGCAGAAACTGTATAAGAGGTTTTGAGAGAATTATTATTTCATAGTGGTAAAGTATTGTTTTAATTTTTTGTAATAGCATTTAAACCGTCTTTAGATTAGATTACAATGGGCACAGAGATAATGAATCTTGCTTCTTCAGCGCCAGGAGTACTTATTGGTCATTCAGATTACTCATCATGAAGGCAGATTGTGGTTTAGTATTCTTCATAATATCCACACCCAATATGAAGAATTACATTATTTCATGTACAAGACCGTTGTTTAACTCTGAAAAGCATTCCTATGGCTAATTTTATATATATATATATATATATATATATATATATATATATGTAAATAAAAACTAAAATAAAGTCGTATCACGTTTTGAATATTTTCTTGGAATACTGTGCCAATGAATTCAGAGTTCTTGTAGCCTGTAAATGTTCTATATTGCGAATACCCTTGAATGCATTAACTGGAGCAGCTGCTTAGTAAGCACGAAAGGTAACGGTGTGTTTAATTGAACTACTACAAGAAATGTTTCATCGCCTCCCTCATTTGTTTACATTGCATTGACACTTCATACAGCAAGATACACTTCAGAAAGAAACATACTTTTCAAATTACAAACCTTATTTAAGCTCTTTGAAGTTTCAAGTTTTGATATATAAGAAAGCATTTTACCCAAAGGCTGTGTGCTACACAACTCAAGAGCTTTCCGCTTTGTCACAATGCATTTTGAGGAGTCATGTCAGCGTGTGGTGTTCAGTACCCTGTCTTCATTGATCCCTTCTGTTCCCAGCCGTTTAGCAGAAGTGGTTTGTCCAATGTTATAACTAAGTTCATTTTTAATACTGTGGAAGCAGACCTAACCTCACAGTTGAATCATAGAGAAGGAGCTCCTTAACCAAGCTGTTCTCAGGGTTTTTCATACCAATAAAGTAAATCTAAATAGCTCTAAAATAGACTCTGCCTTGCGATGGCAAGTGCAACATACAGCTTTACCCTCGTTAAAAATATTAACATCTGATGTGGTTCAGTAAGTTAAAATGTTTGGCTTATTCCTTCTTCTGTTTCTTCCCAGTAGTGAAGTGCTTCCTAGTCATTATACTTGTAAGCTTTAGGGTAGAAAGCTGTATTTCATCTACCTTTTTAACCTAAATATGCACAACAGTATTCTTAAGAGAACTCTTAAATTGTAGCTGTGTCTTCCTTTCATTATTTGAGCCCTCATACATTTCTTATGATAACTGCATTACGTTACATTACAAAAGAGGCTGGGTTTTTTTTTTTGCAACTGCACGATAATGGTCTTCGTAATGAACCGTTTACTGTAAGAAGCATCTCCATATCCCTTTAGATATTTCTGAAGTGTTTGACACAAGAAGGAAGACTGTTGTCTGAGAACAAAGTGCTTTTAAGGAATGGACCTGTTAGTGTAATGAGGAAGGGTCCCTGTAGTTCAGCTAGGGCTGCCTCTGCTGGTGTATCCTATTGACTGGCACAATATTTACCGTGCTCATTGTGTAACAACAATTGGCTGCTGGAGGCTCTTGAGTTATAGCAGGTAGGGTAATTTCAGCGCACCGTTTTATCGTGCTTTAATGTTTTTTATTATGTCAAATCCAGGTTTGCATCCCTAGTCTAGTAGAAGCAGTAAAACTACCCCTGTTATAATAATCAATGGTTTCAATCGCTTTACAACATTTAGAAGAGAAAGATTAGAGAGCTTTGACTGCCAATGTGGAACACAGATTAAAGGACTATGTTGTAGAAAATGAAGCCATACGGTATATTCAATCATGGTGTTTTGGGTTTTTTTTTGTCCACATCTGCACATTTGTTCTTAATGTACATTTCCTATCAACCTAATTTAATCAGGCAGATATATTTCTTTATATAGGCACAGCTTGATGATTGACGACGTGTTCAACTTCATCTTAAAAAATGAACAAGAGAAGAAAACAGTCCATCTTTCTTACCCAGTGTTGTAGGGTTCTTTCAAATATTACAAGGTTTGCTAAATTGAAAACACCTGGCTTTCTTCTTTTTCTAATCGTCAGAGCTGTACCGGATCAGTCAAAGGCGTTTCACGGGAATGTAAAGCAAGCAAATCGCTTGGCACTGATTAGGCACCTGTTGTGTTTACACTCATGGATGCTGATGCTTTTCTCTCCTCTATTACGCTTGCACTAACAAGTTAGCTATGGGCACTGACATGGTAGTAAGACTGAATGCTTTCCTTTTCTGCTTTTAACCCTTTTTATCTTGGGACCCCTGGTGGCTGGATCGGGTTATCGCGAATGTAAGTGAATGAATGGCCAAAAGTTTTTTTTTTTGTGTTTTTTTTTTTTTTTTTTTTCTCTGTTTGCATCCGCTAATTTGATTGATCTGTCTTTTATAACTCTGTCACATAAGTGCACAATGTTATGGTAGTGTCACTTGGGTTTAATTGTATTTCTCATGGCATCTTTTATTAAAGAGCAAATACAGAACTAATCATTCTAACAAAAAATAAGCTAGAACTATATATATATAATATAATAAAACTACTGCAATCCGCAGGTGTGTCATTGCTATAGAAAGGCTTACGTTGTTTTATACCTTCCTGTCTTCCTTATGAAACTACTGTACCCTGGTTAAGATTCAGTTGTCTGTCTGAAGAATGCTATTTTGCACCAGTCTGTCTATATACACAATATATCACTGGGCAAGGCAAGAAGGCTGAGAACTTGATAAATGTGTTGGTTTGTTTTTTTCTCTCTCAACTTATGACATATTTTTTTTTATCTCTGCTAAGCTAATGCTTAAAACTGGATAGCAAGTCTTTGTTGTAATCGTTTATTGTGTTAACAGAAGTCTGTAATCTGTTTTGTGATATTAGTATTGGCTCAGCTCTCATTTTGTGTGTATTTCAGTTTGAAGAGCATTTTAAGAACACTGTTTTTATAGTTTGTATCAAACTCTAAACGTGTTTTCTTTCCCACACATTCAGCCCTATTCATAAAACTTGGAGTTATTTAAAGACTGCATTATTAAAAGTATTGGTATGATGAAGTAAATATGACCATTTTCTATAAATAAGTCTATAAAAGTTGCATGAATATCAACTATATTCAAAATTCAAAATTCTTCAAAGTAGACAGTTTGAAAAGACACCACAACACCACAGCTTACATTTTCCACTTTAGAAAGGTAACTGTGTGGTCCAGTGGTTAAAGAAAATGGCTTGTAACCAGGATGTCCCTGGTTCAAATCCCACCTCAGCCACTGACTCATTGTGTGACCCTGAGCAAGTCACTTAACCTCCTTGTGCTCCGTCTTTCGGGTGAGATGTAGTTGTAAGTGACTCTGCAGCTGAAGCATAGTTCACACACCCTAGTCTCTGTAAGTCGCCTTGGATAAAGGCGTCTGCTAAATAAACAAATAATAATAATAATTACTGTACAGGACCATTGAGCATGGCTGCCTAAATTCACCAGTAGAGTACATGGTTACTTTAAATACATTTTGACATTCTATTATGATTTTATACCATTGTTCTAGCATTTACAACGTTCCTGCATTTCCTCATGCCCCTCTGTTAATTACCGTTTATCTGGGTCCTCAATTAAAAAAAAAAAAAAAAATTAATTCTCATCATATCTCAAGGGTGATTAAAATCAATTCAGTTGCCTGTCTTAGGCTGTAAGAAGCCAGCCCTGGTCTCCTGTGTGCCAACTGAAAGTAGGCCTCTAGACAGATTGATTAAAATACTCTTTTATGTGTCTGTAACCCCTGAAGGTTAGCTCTGTTGTAAATTAAGACGAAAGATGAGGTTAGATGAGGGAAACCATTTATGTTCAAACACTTCTGAAATGCACTTTTCAAGAGCTTATTTAGACTGGTAACCCTGAGCGTAGTGGATAAATAAAGGGATTTCAAATGGCATTACAAGGGAGAATCCGACCCTAAAGGCACCAGCAGAGTCAAGGGAACACCAGTTACTTCCTGTCTGTAGGAAGTTGAGGGAATTGCTTGGTATTATGTTGACATAGAAATCAAATCAGTAAAATATATATTACCAGCATTTTTAGTTTAAATGCGAGATACAGAATTCACTAATTGAAGGATGGTATTTGTACATTTGTTTTAATGGGCCAGTTAGGAGCGGCTTATGGAAGTGGTAATGCAATGATTTTGTATATTAAAAAAAAGAAAAAAGTGTAATTATTACTGTTTGCAGAATATTAGGTTTGCCTCAGAGTTTTCTAAATCATAAGTGGATCACTGACCAAATCTAATGCTGTGTTCCTGAGCATTTGCATTAAGCTATATACAGTCATATGTAGCTGAGCACGGAACTGGAATTAAGAACCTGCTCATAAATGCTAGTGTTATAAACCTTAGGACTGTCCTATCATAATATATTTTACAAATCCTTCAATACACGCTTTTATGCATGATGTCTTTTCATAAGCTCGTAACTTGAGTATAAAATGAAATGATCTATAGATGCTAGGGAATCTGGGTTGTTTTTTGTTCTTATAGTTTTTAGACTTTCTTAAAACCAAAGAACTGGGCACCGCACTAACCTCTTGGATTTGCTAGCTGATATGATGTATATATTTGATGCAATTAGCTCTCTTCTTGTTAGGTATTGTTCCGAATGAATTCTACCAGCACTGAAGAATAGTTCTCATATGTTTTTCATCTTCTTTTGATCAAACGTAATGGGTTTCCTGGAAATTAAATTATGCAGTCATTTAGTGACAATGCAAAGTGTGTGCTGAGCATTCATAGCCTAGGGTTTCTGTATACAGAAGCTGCAGTGTAGCCACCGAACAGCATCTTCTCTGCTTTTTATACAAGGATAACAAATTCAATGGCTTCTAATGTCCTGGTTTGATATTTTGTAATTGTTCCTCGAGGCTCCATATCAAGTTAATGTCCTTTGTGCACCGTTGCTGCAGCAGGTGTCCCGCTTGTTCTTTTTTTTGTTTTTTTTTCCACATTCCCTTGAGAGGCTTACCCCTCCTCCTCCTCTAAGCACACAGCTGTGGCAGTGGCAATAACAGTGATTGTCATCAGGTGGTGATCAGGTGTAGAATCTGTTAGGTAGCACAGACACACAGGTCACAGGTGTTTCTGTGCTGCTCTGTCCAGTCCCCAACTGCTTGACGGGATCTGCCAGTCTCCTGCCCTCCATTGCCTTGCCTTTGCCAGGACAACACCCCCAGTTGTCAGAGTCCCAAATGACATCCGAATGAAAAGGGCATTAGTGGAGCTATTTGTAACACTTGCAGAAGGATGGGATTGTGGCTTTTTATTTTCTTTCTATTTGTGAGTTCTGTGTGTTTTTTTTTTGTTACATATATTTACAGCAATCATATTATTGTGTATCTTATTTTTAACTTAAACACTTCAGGTTAAATACACAATTAGAAGAACGCACACATGTGGGGATGAAAATGTATGAGGTGAGATGAGCGATGAGGTGGCAGGATGCAGTTTTGTAGTTTTAGCCTGTCGCTGTGCTTTGCTCCTGGGCATGTTTATCTGTTACTGGACTCGACGGAGCATGCAGAGCTGAAAGGACACACTTCCCCCTGTGGAGGTCCCTCTCCAGGCACTTGTAGATGTGTGGCAGGCCTGCCCAGCTGCATGGGATCAGCTGGATGGAGCTGTGCATTCGCACATTTGAATCTGCCTGTGGGTGCCACTGGCTACTTCAATGGGTATGGGGCAGGTCCAAGCACTGATGATGTAACAGGTTTGTGAGGGCAGCTGCTGTGCAGCCTGCACAATAATTACAACTATCATCATTCCAAATAGTAGAGAGCACCAAACACTTGTATAATTAAATGCTAATGTTTTGTAATGACCTAAATGCGTGGTATTTTTTATTTTTATGTTCTTAAAAACCATGACTAATTTTTTGTATAAACAGAGGACTACATGCAAGTTCATTGAGTATTGTAGTTATTCCACAAATGGGGGTGGCCAAAGAGGAAGGGTTTTTTTTTTTTTTTTTTAATTTAGTCGTCGCCAATTATTTTTACCCCGGTTTTCACCCCAATTTAGCATGCCCAATTATTATCTGTATCCCCGGCTCACCGCTCGCCAAAGAGGAAATGTTGTTTACGGCCATGTTCCTGAGTCAGATAACCAAGGAAGAGTATTGTGTGTGTGTGTAACTGCTTATATCAAGCCCTGTCTGATTTCCCATGCTGTCATTCTGTTGCTTGATTTGATTTTTAATCTCATAATAAAGGTATTCAACACTAGATCTCTCAACAACTGTTTTATATACAGTATAAATCATTACAAAACTGTAGCCTATTATTCGGGAAATAGCGGTACAATACTGTGGTAAATATTGCTAGTTTAAGATACCAAGTAACTACTTTTTCTTTTTTTTTCTTTTTTTTTTTTTTACATGAAAGTCAAGTGTATCGTGTGACAGACAGTAAACATGTACTCCAAAGTAATAAAAACCACAGCATTCTCAAGTTACTTTTTTATGGAAAGTAAGAAAAAAGAGAGCATTGCCATAATTTAAAAACAAAACGAAAAAAAAAAAATTGTGAAACTCCCTGATTATATTAAATAAGACTGCAGGTATAATTAGCAGGCAGTGATTCTGTGGAGTAGTGGTTAGGGCTCTGGACTCTTGACCGGAGGGTCGTGGGTTCATTCCCAGGGGGGACACTGCTGCTGTACCCTTGAGCAAGGTACTTTACCTAGATTGCTCCAGTAAAAACCCAACTGTATAAATGGGGAATTGTATGTACAAAATAATGTAAGTCGCCATGGATAAGGGTGTCTGCTAAAAAATAAATAATAATAATAATAACAATAACCTCAATCAGGAAAAGATCAATTCATTGATTATTCAGCTGTAATCAATTACTGCAGTTAAAAGCCTTTTAAAATGTATTGACCAATTGACTCGTATTCACAGCATCATTATGAATCGCATATTTCAAAACTCATCAGAGAATATGTATGCAATAAGGCCCGGCCCATATATGTCGAATATACGGACACCTCGGGGCTTTGTGAAGTCGTATATTCAACGTATATGGATGCCCTAAAGGGCCTTATCGCATTTATAATCCAGGTAAAACTGTGAATTTGAAGAAAAAAAAGCATACATCATGTTTAAGGCAAAAAAATTATTAGTGTTTTTTATTAAATATCCTTACGCCAAATAAAGTAGTCCCATGTAGAACTTGAACTACACACTAAGTTAAGATGAGTAAATTAATTCAATTAAAACATGTAATAGAAAGTAGATCATTTTTTTTTATAGTGTGCACATTGCCAATTATTTTCTTTATCTTCCTGTCAGTGTAGACAAACTGAGGAGAACAGACGTGAGGAATAAAAATAAATTCAGTGACGTCTCGGATTTCAGTAATGTGTTCCAGATCTGTGTCAGAGAGAGGTGGATAATGTGCACAAGTGTCTTTTTGTGTTTTTCTTTAGCGTTTTGTAAACCACTAAAAATACATTATTTGAAGTGACAAAGTTGGGGTGAGTGAGCATAAAGACAGCTATTTATTTATTTATTTATTTATTTATTTATTTATTTATTTATTTATTTATTTGGTATTTTTTTCTGTTTTGTTGTCTTCCAGTTCATTTAATTGTTCTTCATCCAAATACTTTTGGATGTTTTGCAGGTAATTGGTTACAGCTGTACATCTGTAAGTGCGTGTAAGCAAGATGGCTACCGATACTTAGTTTAAATTCTGTGAGGCAGCGCAGTGATTTAGAATATGTGACAAGGCTCCAACTGTCCGTATCCATCCAAGATACGGACAGCTGGAACCTTGCTCGACCAATCGCATTGCTTGTTTCATGTTCCATTACGAGCCCTGGATTATAAGAACTGACAACGTTCATGAAGCAGAGCCTTGAGTAAAACAAAATGCTCACTGTCTACAGTACATCAGTATCAGAACTGAGTCACCCTTTACAATATCAACAATAAGAAAATAAGCAGGGTTTACAATAGAAATCCATTTGTATGATTCAGGAAGTTATTTCATTTTCGTTTTTATTCAAACAAGTTCAGCTCTCTTTGCTATGCAAATTGTTCTTAGTTTGTGGAAACGTTTTCCTCTTGGAATTCATTTCTACAGTGTGTGCATCTCGCAATGTAGCATGAGCTTATCACTCATAATAGGCAGACATGTAAGCATATTACTCAGAGTCACTAGTCAGAGTGGATTGCTGAGGAGACGATTGTTTTTTTTTTTCATCAATCTTCAGCTTTCACTCTGCAAGTGGAAAATCTACCAGCAACTTTACCTTTTATATTTGAACAAACCTCCTCCATGAGCACCATACATGCTTTGTATGACGTTGCAGATTTTCAAGGTCGATTATTTATTTTTTCTTTATTTTAATCGAGGCTTTAAATCCTGCATTTTATATTCTAGTAAAGGCTTGTAAACCTTTTGTATTCACATCCTTTTACAGTTTAGACTGTTCTATCTTTACATCTTCTGTAATAATAAATAAATAAATACATAAATAAATAAATAATGCATTTATATTTACACTGAGCTGCTACTGGCAAGCTTTCACCACTGGGGAGGAAAGACAGCAGCCTATTTCTAAAAGCACACAACACATCTGCTAGCATTTTTTGTCCGAGATATGAACACTGATTTTTTGGAATGCTAAAAGGGTAAGATCTAGCCAGAACCATGATGTCTGCGTCCCAGCTCACATTGGTGCCATGGGATCATTTATATCCATCGGGTAGCTCAGACAGGACATTGCTGATGTAATTAATATTGCAAACCTTTATTCTTTCCTGTCCTTTGTGCTCTGTGCGTGTGTTCACCTGCAATGCTTCATGGCTTCAACCAAAACAAAATTACATTCAGTTAGACGGCACGTCCCCTTGACTTGCACACTACCCCATTTGGTATCTTGGCATCGAAGATACATTTCAAATGGTTTCTGTCACGTACATCATTGACTGTGATTTATTGGTTAATTTCCATGTCATGATCTTGTACAATCGATGTAGGTTTTTTCCTCAAGAAATGGTATTAATGACCTTTCCATCTTTTTAGGTGTAGAACGTTTTATGTTTGTCTGTTCATGGGTAAATGATCCTTCTTTTTGAAGTGGGTGACATTTGGCAACTTTAGAAAGCCTGACCCCACTGATAATCACAGCTCCTCCCTGTCTCCATTGTGTTCTCCTTGGGCTTTGAAACAGCTTTGTCTCCTGGCACAACCATGCTGCTAATGCCAATAAAAATCTTTGTGAATGTTAAGTAAAAGAGCAAATTGAAGGGCAATGATTCATTAGGAAGGAATTCTTTGTCAGAACAAATGAAGTCTCTTATTTCTATTAACCTATGTAATAGCTGCCTTGACTTCTGTGTCTCTGGGTTCTTATTTATAAGGCAGCTATTGGACTTTGAATCATAAGAGGTGTTTTCAAATTAAACTGCTTATGTTGTGCTCCGTGACATAACTGCCTTGCATCAATTTTGCTCCAAATACGATCTGAAGGATTTAACTGGAAATTATGCAGATGGAGTGGGGAATGTGATGCGAACCGCAGTGCTTAAGGAAACTGCCAAACAGAACAGCTGGGGCTTGAACATTTGGGAGTATCACATTAACACAAGCAGTATCGTCATGGCAGTGGTTAAACTTTTATCATAGCACATTTTTGGTGGTTTCAAGACAAATGCAAATGCTGCTCTTCGAATTGTGCTAAAAAGGAAAGCCCAAAGATCACTGCGTTTTTAATCGCTTGTTTCTATTCTTTAACCTTCAGTTTTTATTCAGTTCAAATGAATTGTTCATTGATACCTGATGTCATTTTATTTAATCTTTCAAATCTTTGTCGTTGAATAATAGACTCGGCACAAGTCACACTCTTCACAGTCTCTCTCCTTCTTTTAACTTGCTAGTTAACATGAGTCCCGTGGTTCAGAGGGAGACCAGCGCACGCGAAAGGCTGTTCTAATTAACAGTTATTTTTATTTATTGTCACAAAAGCCACAAAAATGTAATTTAATCAGATTAGTGGAGAAAATGTGTGCACGCTCTGGTTTGAAACGATATCCCTTTTTGTATAGTAAGAAAAAAAAAAAAAAAAAAAAAAGCTGTTATAAAATCAAAAGATTATTAAGTTATATTAGAAATCTAGTCCTTTTATTTGGTAGCTTCAAAAATACCTCTGGCCAACTACTTTTAATTTCTGCCCCCAATAGTTAATAAGCCTTAGTACTGATCTAACCAGAAGCAGTAAAGTAGAGTGATTGAGGACCCACGTGATAGGTTGTTAAACAGGTCAATTAAATATTAGGAAAATGTAGATGGTTTAGGGGGGCTAAGCATGTTGGAATAGTCAGCTGTAAAAGTCACTTGCCTTTCTGACCTCTTTACTCTAATACTTACAGCCTACGTCCAGTAAAGTAGCATGGTGCGGTTTCCAATTTATTATTAACCTGCAGTTGCTTTAAGTGTTTGGTGTTGTGTTTTCATGGATGGCAGTGGTGTCAGTGTAGAAACATGTACAGATTTTATATAAAAAAAAAAAGTGTTACTGCATTTTAAATTAATTTGGAACAAGTCATTCTTTTCGTTGCCAGAAATAAGTTACATTTTGTACTGCCAAACTGCAAAACAGACCTACAGATAATCTGGCTTTGAACACAAGCACTTTGAATACAAATTCCCACTTATGAACAAAAAAAAAGGATTACTATTAATAAAATATCATAACCGAATAATCCTTTTTTTGTCTTTTAAGTTTTAAAAGGTTGGTATTTAAACCTTCTAATGCTATTCTGTAATGTACGCTCGCACACACAAACAACATGAATCTGGTTAAAAGCAGTTTAAAAGGAGCTTTAATCATGCTTACTGTACGTCTGTGTATTACTCATTATAAAATATTACACAGTAATTTGATGTACCTCGGCAGCAGTGGAAGGATAATTAGATGTTATCTTTAGACCTGACAGGATGTGAACGGTCTGCCTGGAAGCAGCAACGCTGTCTATGATGCCCTCCTGCAGTGGAGGTTCAGAGTGACAGCAAAGATATTCCACAGATGAAAGCGTGTCATGACAGTTCTATCGACTTCCTCCTACCCCAAGTTTTTAAGAGCTCCCAGTAAAAACAAGAATTCCAGGTCTCATTTTCAGGTGTTCTTCCAGTTTATGCAGAGGAGGGATGCACTGAATAAATAATAATTAGGGCTGTCGCTTGAAATTTTGATCGGTTAATTTATGAGCATTAGTTGATTAATCGGTAGATTAATCCGTGCACATTTTTCATAAAGGTAACGATCTTATAGCGGCTGTCCTGCATAGTAACTAATACTTAAAAAATCCATAATCTAAAAAAAATAAGCCCAATGGGAATTTGGTCTTTTTAAAATCATTATTATTTTTATTTCAGTAAATGTAACAAATGTTACCTTTCCATCCCATTAAAAAATATTTAGTGCCCTGATAACTCAGTCACACAAGCCCCATGGGCCAGAGCAGCACAGTGTTTAACCACTCTGGGGTAACCCCTAAACAGCAACATTATTAGCAATGCACAATCGCAAACACAAAACACTCCAAGGTTTATAACTAAATCAGCAGTTTGTTGTGTTGGTCAGGATAAATGCGCCACGCTGGATTTTACCACAGCTGGTTACACATGCACACGAGTAACTTTGCAGATACATGTTAGGCCATCATTTAAATCAATGTAGATAAACATTCCAGTTCCAAATACATATATACATCCGTAGCACACTATCAGCAGTCCTTGTACAAAACAAGACAACAGTTATGATTTTTACACAACTTTAACCCCTTTTTATACAAGCTTAAAACCATTGTGTCCTACCACTTTCTAATCAGCACTTCCCTAAATAGCAGCACACATTTTACTCTCTACCCAGAATGCACTTTTAATGCACGATTAAATTGAATCTGCGATCAACTCTTCAGTTGATTAATCGGTCCGATTAATCTGTTAATCGGAACAGCCCTAATAATAGTATATATTTTTTAAAAACGCAATTTATTAAAATGTTTATGTATTTTTCTGTTATTTATTAGTTTAAATGTATTTAAAGCCAACGACAGTCACACAAGCAGCATTAAAACTGTAAACGTTAAATTTGACACAAGCTGAATATTAAACATTACTCCAGTGTTTTATTCATATTAAATCTTTTATTTTCTGTTTTCTAATGACTATCCCACTGTGACTTTGGCAGGGTGGTTTAATTGGATATTTAGTGGCCTACATTTATACACGCAGTTATCCACCTTTTCCATTGGTCTGCCCCTTCCACTTACAGACACGTGCAGCCGTCCTCTAGCTTACTCTCCTAAGCTGCTTATTGTGAAGGTACTTGACCTCTGGTGCCTTTCTGGGTTTCTTTTCTTAATTAGTGCTTTTTACCATAACATCAACAGCATTGGGTGTACTGGCAAAGCACATACATGCAATACTACAGCAAGAATGTAAAAAATCAGCCGTGAGAGGAGCTGCCTGTAAATGTTTGCTCGTTTGGGAGCAAGTCTGACCAGACGTCAGGCACCAGGTTTGCCCCGAGGCATTTGCCACTCCAGCTGCTTGGCTCTGAACTGACCCTGTAGTGACTTGAGCAGGTCCTCTCCTGTGCTGCTCTCTTCTTCCTTCGGTTCTTTGGAGCAGAGGAAGTAGTAGGAAGAGGGATGAATAAAATGAAATCAGTAACTGAAAGGATGTTCGATTTTTTTACTGCTTTCCCCACAAGCTGTAAAAGCTCCCGCCCAGGCAGCCAGCTTGCTTAGATGAAATCTTTTGCTGCTTTTATGCTTTTCTCATCTTTTTTTTTTTTTAGGGTAGCCTATAATTTATGTGTAATATAATATGCTTGTGGAGGTACATGACCAAGAGCTAGATCAAATTTCCTGACCTTTCTCATCCTTCCTCGTCCTTCATCTCAGCTAGCTCGTATCTCATTATTTAACAGTTGCAGTGTTACAAGTAGTGTTCACAAACTTTGATGTGGCACAATGAATAATGTTGTCATTGATCTTGGGACCGAATGGAATAGCCTTCCTGAGACATAAAATATATATATTTTTTTGCCTTTGCTTTAGGTTGTCTCTTGATCTGCACGCCATGCATGTGCCTGCTTCGTGAGGCCGATCACTCTGCGTTCAATGCCACTGCTTTATTAATATGCACACCATGATCATTTGCAGTGGAAGGTTATTAGATTGTTAGTTTGTATCCTCTAGTGAATGAAATGATGTGTGATTATGAAGTCATCAGGCATGAACCAGTAAGACTCCAGAGGGCCCCCTCCCCCTCCACCCCCACCTTCCCTCTCGAAGGTCCTTAGGGTGCCATTGATTGGTGACCATGTGTTTGTGCCCGATAGACTGTGAAATGGTGTGTTGCTGCACGGCTGTGTTGCACCTGCACCCCACCGAGGTGATTGATTGGTTTGGTCATGTGGAATGTTCCCATCTGGTCTGCAGTAATGTGTTTTTTTTTTTTTTTTTTTTATTTCACATGTGAATAGCAAGTACTGGCTGGAGGATAGTTAAAGCTAGCAACTGCAAAGGCCAAATGAGCCTTTATTCCCTTAAAACAATGTGGAAATGAAAGGGCCAGGTCCTCATTTATTTGAGTAAGCTGTAAGCAAACTTCACACTGTAAGCTGATATCCTGGGCCAAGACCCAAGAATAGAATTCAATGTAAAATAAAAGGGGTTGTCAGTGTAGAGTGTGTCTGGGGAGAATTTGAAAAGATGTATTACAGTATTTATTCAAAAAAAAAATAATACTGCAATGGAAAGTTTAAGCATAATATAACGCATGCTTTTCGAATTGTTTTTTATTATTAAACCTTGTTATCTCGTTACTATTTTAACTGTAATATTATTATTATTCTGGATTGAAGTAGAGCAGAGAAGCTCTCCTGTAAAAGGCTCTTTTTTCCTGTCATTTCTTGTTTGATTTCTCTTAATTCCAGTCTCTCTTTTTATAATTGATCTATTCATTCCACCTAATGACTAATTACATATCAGAGTGCATCAGCGGCACCATTCATCATGGTAGAATGTAATAATCAATGACATTTCAACAAAGGAAAAAATAAATATGCAAATAAGGACTTATTAACATTTGCATGAGCTGTTTGAATAATCACGTTGCTGACAAGGCTGTAATTAACAGAAATTGATGCTTAGTTCAGGATTTGATAGTGTGTTTTCTCAGCGCTTTATTGTTGTCGCTGCGGGGGCTGAAATGAAGTTCTGCTCTGCCTGTACTCTAAGACAGGCTTGATGCGATGGCCACTGCCAGGCACTGGGGGCTTCTGGGAGCTTTTATTTATCTCTGACCTCCACCGAATTCATATCGAGATGAGCTTTTGGTAGCTTTGACAGAGAACTGGTCAGAAAAGCATTGGGATACCACTGAAGAACAGTATATAAAATGGGTGTAATGTATCCTCTGCGTGATTATGAACTGCTCGTAGTCTATTTTGTTTTCTGCCTTTTTTGGTTCCCAACTCCTCCACATTCCATCTCCTTTTCCTGCCCTGTTTCCTGTTTTTGTCATGGATATCAACAGAAATGCACCAAACACACTAAAGCTGTTTGTCAGTTTTTTGGATGACTGAAAGTGCTGATTATAACAAGTTTAAGGAATTTCCTTTGTTGAACGTGTACCCCTGCCATATGGCTCAACATGGAACATTAACTTGACAGGGATAATGGAGTGTGGTATATGGAGATGGTTTAGCCTGCAGCTTTTTACAATACAACTCAAACTGCGGTCAGGGTCACAGGTTCACTGTAAAGGATGCAGGAAATATCGATTTGGATTTGCTTTACATAATTTCCTTTTCTTTCCCTGGCCTCAAATCAAGAAGAGCTGATTTTTATTTGGAACGTTTATCAGTAAGAATAAACAAAGATGGCCGTGGAGTGAGTTTTGAGAAGCAGCATTGTAGGATTACTAATTGGCTGTTTGTTGCTTGGTTTCAAAATTGTTCCCATGGGAATTGTGATAACTACCTAGCGGTATATCAAAACACGGGACCGTACAGTGGTAGCAATAAGATCAATAAGAGTGGGAATTCTTTTGGCCTGTAGAAACACACGTTTTAATTAGACAGCTTTTATATTACTAATCCTTTTATTTTTAAAGGCGACTAACAACAATTAGATCATTTTGATTTTCTACATAATTTATTTTCCCCCTAAATTAGAATTATAAACTACGGGACTATAAACTACACTCGTTTACTAGAAGTAAAATAATGGGATAAGAATGTAAAGCTGCCTTTACCTTTTTTTATTCTAGCATTTATTTGAAAATCATTCGACTGCTAAATCTTAATAACGTTACTTTAAGATCTAGAAGGCCAAGTTTTAATGTTTATTTTATTTCATGTTTGTAATATTTCTGAAACTGGTTACCTTGCTTTGATCGATGGAGGCATCAGGCAGACAGGATTATAAGATACAGCAATTAAGGTTATTTGGTGTTTCTTTGGTTCCTGCTGTGTGGTGTATTATTGGAACCTTAATATTCTGGGGTCAAATGCATTGAGTTGAGCATGGGATTGGGGGGGGGGGGGGGGTACTTTACCTAGATTGCTCCAGTAAAAACCCAGCTGTACAAATGGGTAATTGTATGTAAAAAAAAACAACAAAATAATACTGTGATATCTTGTAACAATTGTAAGTCGCCCTAGATAAGAGCGTCAGCTAAGAAATAAATAATAATAATAATATTGTAATTAGATGTATTACTTTGCATTGTTGTTTGTAACACTTTTTTTATTTTAAGAGTTTTTTATTATTAGCACCCTGCTAATTGTTTTAATTACAGTGTCATTTTAGAAGGTGACAGCTTTCTACTGTGCTCCTTTCTCGTGCTGCTGCCCTTTAGAAGAAGGCACCTAATGCAGATTACAATGAGCAGCATGTTCAAATTCAATTAATTACCCTCTTAATGTAGAAGTAGTCAAGGTTTAGTGCTGAAGTAGTAGGTTCATGAAATAATGTGTGCAATAAAAAAAGCATTTAACATGGGGACAGTGTCATTTTCTAATTCAGAGATCGTGGAATTACTTTTTTTTTTCTGGGGCATGGTTAAATTATTAGAAATAAATCTCTCTAACCAGGATTGTTTTTTTAATGACATTTGTTATTAAAAAAAATTGAATTTGGTATTCACATCCAATTAATAATGAATAATAACATGTTGAGTTACACAACCGACTATATTTATGGCATACAGTACATATTTCACATAAAAAAAGGTTATGTATTTTGGGTGATTTTGACCATTACGAAGATAACTGTGCTTTTCAGTTGTGTTTTTGTAAAGCAAACAGGGATTACAGGCATCATCACAACTGTGTTCTTGGATTCTCTTGGTCAAGTTCACATGTTGTTATCGTCCTATAAACCGACAATGACATGTGCTTCTTATATAGGTCTTCCACTTTACAACCACTGCTCAGTCCACAGACTGTATCAATGTTAATTCCCGTTTGCAAGGCGCCGTTTCTGTTACCCCGCCTCCCCCCACACACACCCTGGGGATGCTTTGTTTTTGTTCATAACCCTTCTCATATCATTAATGCATTATACAATCAAAGTGTAATATAGTATTACTTACACTATAGTATTCTGAAGAAAAAAAAAAACCACCCTACACTACATGTTAAACACAGACTAACTAAACAGTTCAGATAACTAAACCGCTAGGATGTGGGACATTGTAGATAATTGACTCTGCATTTTATTTTGTAGGTGGTGTGTTTGCCAACATTAATCAGCTTGTCACCCTTTAGCTGTAATATATGATGCTCGCTATTATCAAGAGTAAGAAGCTGCTGGCTCTTTAAAGAGGAGACGAGAGTTAGAGTTATTGATTGGGAGGCTGCGCAGCGGCCGGAATGCCTGTCACTCTGAGATGAGTTAAGATGGAGAATATGATGAGATAAAGGCTAGGCTAGAATAGTGATTACAACTAGGGACCCGCTAATTACTGACCTCTATCGGGGATCCTTCGCTTTATCGCCAGGCTCGCTCACACTTGCCGTTTTCGTACACCGCTGTCTCATCGTTCATAACGGGCTGAGGAATTTGGCAGGCAGTGAACGGGAGGAGGGCGCAGTGGCTCAGCAGCTGTGCTTATTGGCATTGGTTCCTGAAACATCTTTGGTGTGGCCAGCAACATGCTTGGCACAAGCACTAGCCAATAGCACTTAAACAAATTGCAGTGAGAATGGAAAGACTGTCTTACTTTAACATTTAGAAATGTATCTTTCTGTATGCATGCTTTCAATACGTAGAGCAATGTTATTTAACGGTTTATCAAACGTGTAACGACAGATATTTTACATTGATGTTTATGCTGATTTTGAGGACCTTCAAATAAGCGACTCCAGCGTTAAAAATCAATTACTTCTAAATAATCAATAGTACCAGAAAACAGTGTGGAGTAGTGGTTAGGGCTCTGGACTCTTGACCGGAGGGTCGTGGGTTCAATCCCAGGTGGGGAACCCTATAACACTGCTATACCCTTGAGCAAGGTACTTTACCTAGATTGCTCCAATAAAAACCCAACTGTATAAATGGGTAATTGTTAAAATAATGTGATATCTTATAACAATTGTAAGTCATCCTGGATAACGGTGTCTGCTAAGAAATAAATAATAAAACAAATATTATGTTAATGGTTCAATAACAAGCTTTTTAGGGAACTACAGTCAAGCGCTCTTCTTTATCACCAAAGGACAAATAGCTCAAAACTTTTCATGCAAAAAGAGGAAGGTTACACTGCACAACGATCGCATTGAGATGCGGCTCCTCTGTATTTACTGGAGCATCATTCTTTGCTCATGCATGTAAATACACTAAAACAGTTAAATGTCTGTTTGCAGTTGGGCTCCTGGGGGACTTTTCCGTTGCATTGTAGATTAGCACAAGGTCCCTCAGCACATTTATACTGCTTCAGTTAGCTCCAATACTCTGGAGGCTAAATGTAATGCGAGGCTACCTTGAACATGTTCTGCATTAACTACATTACCGGTGTGCACACTTAAGAGATTTACACTGCACTGGTGTCTCTACAGCTTGTACAGTACATTATGTATGAGCAGAAATATGCCATTTAGAGTGGGAATACACTACATATTCATTTGTAAGTACTTGCCATTTTTAAAGCCCACAGAGAAAGACTTGTAAAGTCTCTGTCAACTTAACAAAAACAAGTAGTGTTTAGAGGTTTTTGGTTTTCTGCTCTTTCTTTCCAGGTGACTATCAGCGTTGTCAAACAGATGTAACCTTGCGTTGTGGGCACCTGATATGCGCAGTTGCTAACCCACAACTCAGTGCAGGTTCCCTTATAGAAACGGGTAACCTAGAAATGTTAGATTTTTTTTATAGAGTTCTGAAAACCCTGAAAAGGAAATACAATTGTCAGTTAAACTGCTTTTCTTGTTTTTTTTTTTCTCATGTGAGTTTTGAGCTTTGTGACGTGTAGGATCATCTTCGAATGATTTTCTTATGAGTTAATTATATCCTATATACTTTTATATTGTACGGTCTGTGGTGCATTTTATGATATTTAACTATTGTTAATATTAGTTATTTAAAATTAAAAACTATACCTGGAATAAGTGTCTACAATTTGGTAACAGAAAGTGTTCCTTTTTTTCAGACACTGCAAAAAGCATCTGATGTTTTTAAGTGCTTTACCTTTCCTTTACAAACATACAACATGTTAAATTACTTCCGATACCAACTGAAATATTTACCTTTCCCAAGAGTAAACAGAATTGAGTTTTAATGCTACATTTGCTGTTGTATTTGTTTTTAAAACCTGCCAGGGATAATGCATGCTTTAGTCAAAGTTGTTCATCATTTTGTCAACAATTCCTGTTTTCCTGAGGAAAAATGCTGAGTTTAGATAATGTGAGCAGCATGATTTCATGTTAGTTCAAATAATTTTGCATACTATGTATTTTATTTATTTTGTGCCTGATGGCTGTTTCACGGCACATTGCTTCAGCAGAAAATACTGAATCAGTTGACATTGATGTAAGCATTTTATAAGAACACCTTTAGTAGGATCTTTTCATAGTAATCAGTATTTTAGTGATGACTGTCCTTGACCGGTCTCAAGGTAGATTTAAAGCAGCTGTTCAACACAAATGTTAATATTTAAAAATGTCATCTATTGGTAGATTGAAAATATGGGTTCAAATCCCTACACTACTTCTAGTACATTTTATACTTTTTAATTCCTTTGTGGGCATCCTACAGCGAGCTCAAACTTAGTAAAGATTTGTCATAAAGTAAAGATTGCATACGTTGTTCTGACCTGTTTTGAATCTGTGTTTTATCTATACAAAAAAAAGTCTTTGATTTTTAAAGTAATTTATAATGTATGTTTGTGTTTTAAGGTAAATCTTCAGAGAGAGGTCAATTTTCAGTGTACGCCAGAGAGCCAGGAGTTTCTGGATGCCAAGTAAGTTGTTTGCCTTTGTGCTCTTATACTGTGCTATGAACTACATAGACGCATTTGCTATTAGAAAGAAACACTATCAACGCACACATTCAGTTTTGTTTTCTTGCTTGGTGTAGTATTGCACAGCTGCAGCATGTTCTAACTTGTATCATTATTAATTAGATTTAGTTATAGGATAATCATTTTGTTCTGGTGTCTGGTTGCATTAGTCTCCACTTCCTAACTCTCCACGTTTTCTTATGTGCATTTTTTTTTTTTTACTGTTTTTCTGAAATGATTTTATTAATATAGATTTTAGGAAGTTGTTCATAGTTTAGACCTGAAATGTTAAACTTCAGGTTTTTCTTCACAGGAAACCATGCTGTAAAATATAAAAAGGGACAGTAGCATCTTCAGGGCTATATTTAAAAGCATTATTGTGGTAGTAAACTCATTGTAGTCCTATACAATGACTAGCATGCAGTCGTCATTATATTTCTCTTTCACTAGGTAGCTAGATAAAGCTATATTAGACTGTATAAATCCTAATATAAATAATTCATTTTAGGGTCTTAAGCCATGCCTGTATGCTTAAGCGTTAAGAATGCATTCAGGATATGTGTTTTAAAGATAATTACAAAATAATTAGCTGGTGTAATAGAGACATGCCAAGATATTTTTCAACAGGAAAGTTCCAGTCATTTTGCAAGCTGTTAACTCGTGTTTACAGGAATATCTAAGTAGCTCGAAAAGCCCAGCATGCAAGCTCATTGGTGAATTGAAATGTGAGAAGCAGAGTCCATACAAAAATGTTAATAGCAGTCTCTGTGGCCTGCACAGTCATGCTCAGGCAGGCAGCTCAGTGTGGTAACATTAGTGAGAACACCTCTCTGCTGAGATACCATTAAATAAGGGTCATCTCAAATCTCCTCCCCCCTCCACACAGATGTCATAAACAAAGGCTCAACTGTATCTGCACTGCTCTCATTAATACAAGCTTCCTGTGGTGTCTCTAGCTCATATTCAACTTCCAAGTCAACTTTATTAGCACAGAAATGGGCTTATTTTCCTTCTTTGGTTTTGATGGTCCACACGCACCCTACACCCAAACACACATGGAATATAAGGAGCTTTGTGACGTGTATGATCGTCTTTGAAGGATTTTCTGACGAGTTAATGATATCCTCTATGCTTTTATTTTGTACAGTTTATGGTGCTTTTTATGATATTTAATTATTGTTAATATTAGTTATTTAAAATTAAAAACTATACCTGGAATAAGTGTATACAATTTGGTAACAGAAAGTGTTCCTTTTTTTCAGACATTACAAGTTCTTTACCTTTTCCTTTACAAACATACATGTTAAATGACTTCAGATACCAACTGAAATATTTACCTTTCCCAGGAGTATACAGAATTGAGTTTTAATGCTGGTCAGAAACATTTCGAAGCAGGGTTACTAGATTACAACAGTGCAGTTTAGACCGTTTTGTATAAAAGCAAGTTTGAGTGTTACAAAACATGTAAGGAACCATTTTTCCACTGTTTTGTGTCAGCCTTCTCTGTAAAATGTTTATTGTTGGTGTTTTTGTAACAATAAGTGACCAGGGTTGGGATACAACACTTTCCCATAGCAAAAACAAAATAGGAGAGCCTGAAAATAGCCCAAAGTTAAAACAAATAAACACTAAAATAGAATCCTTTTAAAATGGCTTCATTTAAAAATTCACAAAATTACTAAAATCAGGTGTCAAGTTACTCCCGGCACCCAATGCTGTGTGAGCAAATGCAGGATTCCCAAAATAAAGAATGGATTAAAATCTTGTTCAACTCATATTCTCCAACTCGTATTTGCCATAAACTAATCACAACATTAAATACACATAAAGAAAAGCTGTGCTATGTTTCGATTTCTTGCTACCATAATACTTTTTTCAGTATTTGTATGTCACTTATTCTAGCCTCCAACCACCTCTTGTTTCCTTTGGTCGTTTTCTGGCCCATTTCCTTAATTTAGTCATTTGAATGTGATTTGTTTTGTGTGAGAGTGTAAAGTACAGAGGACAGGGCAGGAGGCAGTTGATGCTGTGTCACCTGTTACTGACGCTTGGTGTCAGAGCATTGATGGTGATTGAAGTGATGTGGAAATGTGATGGTATGCCTCAGTTGTGATGGAGAGCTTCAGTTCAAATTGAGCAGAGTTGCTAAGTGTTCCGTAAAACCTCCACTCTCAGTATTCAAAGCATGTCACATTATGAAAGTATATGGAAAACCCCTTTCAAATCTTCGGTGTCCTAAAGTCATGTTGAGGTTTATTCCATTATAAAATACATTGCTGTTTGTTTTCTATAGTTCACTCTTCCTTGCACTTTATTGTTTGTTTGCATTTGCCATGTTGTTCTCAAGTAGTTGTCTTTCTAGTGCATATTAAAAGTCTTACATGTACAACTTGAAAGTTCCTTGTTATAAGTTTTTAAAAGTACCGTGTTGAAGTCTTTAGCAATCTTTCATTGAGCTAGGAAATGTGTGGCACTTGACAGCATGTGTGCTTTTGTGGCATTAATTCAATTCCTCAAGTGAAGAATGTGCTTTTTTTAACCTGTTTATGTTACTGCTGGAGTACTCCTGCGTACAATTTGTTAATAAAGCTGTCTACCTCCGAAGCTTCCTGCGGTGGATCAATAAGAAAATCCAATGCTAAAATAATCTGTCAATGTTCCCAGCAATATTATTACACCAGTCTCTTTGTAATGGCCCATCCGTTATGTTATGGTCATGAAGCTAATGCAAGGTGACTCATTTAACAGCATGTTATTACATCATGTGAACATGATGTAAGACACTTCAGGTATTATTGAGTTAGAAATTCTAAATGTTCCGGCGCTGTCAAACAGGAAGGCACTGTCCCTTCTCTAACTGTGTTAGCGATCCTTCAAATGACTTGCTTTCCAAAGTAGAACAATGCATGTATTATAATTTTAGCTTTCGGATTTTTCCAAGCAGGTCCATTGCTGTATTTCCATGTTACAACATGGGCCATTACAACTGGAGTGGACCAATTGGGATTGCTCGAACCCATATTTAAATGAATTAAAGCTTTTAAAATGATGCTATTGTTATTTGTTAGAGTCATGGTCATCCCCCACATGAAGTCATGTGAGGTGAAAGGTCATCAAAAAGATTACTGTATCCAGTAGTGTCTATCTTGCACTGTAACTTGAGGACGTCCAGAGGTAAACATGAGGAAATATTCTTCTATGTTAAGCAGTGCTAGTGCTAAGGAGGACAGTTTGGATCTCAGGAATGTGTTATTTGAAATCACTTTATTATGTTGTATTGTTTCAGAGCTTGGTACCCCAGGTAGCTGTCTCTCTATAGCTCTATTCCAGTGAGACAGATTAGCCTGATTACTCTGGCAGGAAGCAGTTGACGGATGACTGTCATTATCTTCTCAAACCTGCATGACATTTCAGCATAGATGATGATAATTAAAATTTGGAGAGGCTATTCTGTATTGAAATCTTCCCATATCGACAGATTTTTAACATAATAAACCCTTGTGTTTTTTAATGTTTGGTAATGGATGGAGTGACTGCATTGTCATCTGATTTGAAGTTAGAATTTGGGATAACTCCAGTTTCTACTATAGAAGCCATGTTCCCCATAGCACAGATTTGTTGAATACATGGCAAAAAAAAGTACCAGATTAGTAATGAAGCTTTACAAGTTCAGCACAAAGTGTTTTAATGGAACCTTGTTTACAACAAAGCACGAGAGAAGGTCACAATCAAAGACAAATTTTTCATCTGGTTCATGTTGATTACTTATTCATGCTACCTTTGTTCATGAAAACATAATAATTGTGTTTCACATAATCTTCACATGAGATTCTTTTAGATAAAAATCTGTACAAGCTACACTAATAATGTGTACAGTCCCCAGAATTTAAAACACTAGGTACGTCTTTTAGATTATTATACGATTGTTAGTGTTTTATCTCTGACTTTGTGTCTTTTCACTTTTACCATTTCCAAAATGGAAAGCCCATCTTATTTACAGTATCTGTGACAATCTGTAGACCATAATCTTGCTAACCTGCTATCTGGAGTGTTATGGTTTGATAATTATTATTTTATCAGCCTTATTCATTATCGCCTTCAATAAAACAAGTGTTTATATTGTACGCCGTGTCAACATGCTCTGATTGTGAACAGTGCACTTAGCACCCAATCACACTCCAGTGTGACTGACAGTAGGAATCAATCACAACTGTGTAGAGTCCTGCCTGATATTTAGCATGTCAGTAACATAAAGTTCTACAGTATTCTCATGGGCTGATTGCACGCTGATGGTGCTAGGGAACCCTTCCACTGTCTTTCAGCAAATCTGTGTGTTAATTCTGCAAACAGATAACTGACAAACACCTAGCCAGGTCAATGCAGAGGCGAAGACAGGCGCTAGGAACCAGTATTTCTAGAGGAATGCAGAAAGCCTTGAGACCTGTAATGTTTCTACTCTTGAGCTCAGGGAAGAGTTTGCATCAGTGAGCCTGATAAATGATGATAAGCTTGGTTCTGGAAGGTGGTAATGCTTTAAAGTAGATTGTGACAAACCATGAAATGTATCACTGTTTCCAAGAAAACCTTTATAAATTGCTGTGAATTTGCGCTGTGACCTACATCATGAGATCTTGGTTTTATATTGTTTTTGTTTTTTTCCGTTTTTCTTGTTTCAACTCACAATCTCCCACTTAAATGTGTCGCCCCCTTCGGAGTCCCCAGCAAAGTTGGGCATCTTTGCACAGCCTGGACGCGACCTGGCACCGTCCAAGCTGTGTGACTCATCCTGCACTCCCAGTGGCTGTGCTTTAACTGGAAGAGCCACTCGGGGACCCCTTGGTCTCGTATTCTATAGCTTCAGTGGAAATCATTGCTTATCTTAACGCTATCCTTCACTACACTTACACATGTGTACCCATTTCTTTCTGAAATAAAAGCTCTTTTCAATAGCAGATTTGAACCCTGTCCAAGGTGTTATCCAGTAATATAGACTAATTCTAAATGCTTACTTGGTTTAGCTTTCATGAGTATGCAAATAGGAGCTATAGTTTTAGTTTAAAAGAATGTCATTTAGACGTCTGTGTTTGTAAGTATGCTAATCCAAGGGCTATTGGCTAGTGTTTTAGGAGGATAACCCTCTGTTGATTATTCCCTTGTAATTGGATGTATGTTTATCAACAAGGGTCTCGCTGACTACAGGCTCAGACATTCTATATTAGGTCTGTGGTTAAGCTGGGTCTTCTCGATGGTTTTGTGAGCCACCGGCTCAGAGACAGATGGTTGAGAGTGAACCCTGTCCTGGTAGCACTAACCACTAAACTCCTTCCTTGTCATTGTATCCTGAGGGGGGTTTAGAATGAGTGTATCTCTCTTGTGTGTTTGTCATAAGATGCCCTAAGGTCATGATCAGTGCTAGTCAATAATTTTTTATCCTAGACTTAACAAGACAGTAAAATCAATAGGTTGGACTAATGACATTGATTTTTCTTTTTAACTGCAATTCGCTTTTTTTTTTTTTTTTAACCAAAGTTGTTTACATGCATGCTTGCACCATCCTTGACAATTCATGCCTTAAGCTAGTAAATGATATGGTAAGGTCAAAAGAGGTTAAGACAGTTGTATGCTGTGCACGTAATATTAAAAAAGTGACTTTTATTATGTCCTTTTTATGTTACATTGGAAGTTTTTTTTATTGTTTGATACCTCGTTGCAGCCCATTGGCGGAAAACACTGAACGTTGGTACTATGCATTGCTTCATACAAACGTCATATTTTGCATTCACCCAACAGACGTGTTAATTCTGGACTTCTACATATGTGAAAATAGCATGTTAAAATGTTTTTTCTTATGACAGGCTAATAACACATTCACTATAGCATTTCAGACACTTTTTTTTGTTAGGGATCCATTTGTCCACATTTTAGTTAAGACCAAAAAACAACCTGGGGTATTTTAGCTTCTTTAAGGCTGCACGGCACAGTATGCATGTGATGTAGTTGTGCTTCAGAGTTCAAAATAAAGGATTGATTAAATAAACATGTTATTCAAATCAGAAAAAAATAGTAAATATTGCATATTAACCCCAAGAATACAATTATTACCATCAGCCATAATATTAAAGAGAGAAGGGGTTTTATTGACATTAAAACCCCTTTAAAGCTCCACACAAACTGCATTGTTGAACACACGTTAAAAGCTGAATTTGGGTTCATTTTTATAACTGTTGTTACCAAGTTGTAATCTTACTCAGAAATGAAAGAATCTGTCAGGCTAGTTAACACCTGTTTGGCTGGTTGCCCATCTACCAATCTGTAATGCCTAGACATGTGGTTCAAGTATCAGTTCATGTGCACAACTCTATAATATTCCACTACATGGCCTCATGTTGGATAATACTTTTTGAATTGCATTTCTTAATGATAGAAGCTTTTGCAACTCTACAATACACTGTGAATGTACTCCTTTTCTAATTCATTTGAAATGCATGCTTCAGGTCTGAAACCTTTTTTTTTAATCGGTTTTGAGAGCAGTAATATTTTCCTTGAGAAATGATGGGAATTATATTTAATTTTTTTTATTTCTCCAGAAGGAAAAAAAAAAAAAGGCCTCGGGGTGAGTCATGGTTGAAAATCCAGTAAATTACAGCAACTGTCTTGAACATATGGTATAATGATTGGTATTATCAGCTGCTTCAGGCTCAGTAATATTTGTAGCGTGAAGTGATGACAGGGTGTTATCGCATTGTTTTACAGTCCAGTCTTCGATCAGACATGGGGCTTGGAACTCCAGGACCGCTGTCATCGTCGGCAAAACCTGGAACCCCGTTCTATTCGTTCTCTTCCGCAAACCCACGACGGAGGACGCTTCACGACACTGCGCCGCCTGGTCAGTATCACACGCGACTGCATCTTCACTTGGCTGTAGGAAATGGGGTACCAACTCTAATGAACTTTTTGTAAAGAGAATAATTTTACAAAAACAAAACAATGGATTAATATAATTCAGGGTGTAATAAGAACTACTTTAATAATAATAATTAACAAATGGAGAGATCTCTTTTGAAAATACGCCCCCCTAGCATCTTAGAAAGTGAATGTTCAGATCCTGTGCACGTGTAACTACAGGGATGGAAATAAGACTCGTACTGCAGAGCATTCCAGATTTTACTACATTATTGTACAAAAACCATCCTTGTACTACCATTAGCACCAAACCACAGCGAGAGTAATTTCTTCCCATTTACAAATACCACTACTTAAGTTATATAATCACTCATATAGCACTAGATGCCTCTTAAAAATCAAGAAGCCTGTTAATCAGAATGCTGTCCAGATACTAATGATTAAAACCAGCTGCATATTTAATTCTAATCATCCTGAGATACTTTTACAGTTTCTTGTGCCCCAAGGGACAAAACTATTTCTGTACCGTTTTGTTCTTGCTTGTTCAGGCACCCCGCCTCCAGCATGCAATGGTGGTTCTGCTTTTCTCTGTGTGAAACGCGGACGACACAGATCTGCAACGCACTGCCTGTTGACTGACAGTAATGGCCAGGAATTACTTTAAATAAACTCCTACTGCATCTGTCACTGGATATTAGTATACAGAGTGATTATGCATTTTTAATGTGACTTAGTAACACCATTATAAACGGCGGGACTATTGTAAAGCATTCTATATTGTTGTGGACTTCAATTTCCATATCCCGATGTTTTATTGCTATTATGAGGTATGCTCAAGGAAGTCTCTAGTTTCGGTGTGTGCCGTATTCAAATTAGATTTTTGATGCAAAACAAACACACGCACAAAAAAAAAACATCACACCATTGCTGTTTTTTTCTTTTTTACTTTTTTAGACTTTTTTATAGCAAAAAAAGTTATACAAATAATTGATTTTTAATAAACCCCTATGTGATCTAAGCATGTGATTGAATATCTCTGCTTTACTGCAATCCCTTTGGCTTCAGGGCTTCTCAATGGTTTAATTGGATGTACATTTATACAAAGTCTCATACACACACAATACAGAATCTATGTAATATTGCAAACCTTGCAAACAGGCTTCTCTTTCCCTTTTTGCAGATCCCTTACAAGCAAAGAAAGTGAGAAAGGTTCCTCCTGGATTGCCTTCGTCTGTGAGTTTCAGATTATCTCTGCCTGCATTTTATAAACAGATCTGGGTCACACCACCGCACTAACAGACAATTTGTATTGCTGCCACTGAGTTCACAGCAGCTTAACTTTTCCCTGTTCAGTGACATTACAGAGAGAACATCATGTGTTTGTCTCCAGCCCACAAAAACGGCACTGCTCGCTGCCAGATGCCCTTGATTTGATAATAAACATTTTAGTTTTGTTATATTAGTGATTTGCGGCTTGCCAGTGCACTCCGGCCTTCTTGTCCGAACCACTGAATACCTCTCCTGGGAGGATTGCTGGGACAGAAACTGTCTAAGAAGATCTCCAGTGCAGGTCTTTTGATGTTTAATTAGTCATTATGTTGCTGAACAGGAGGACAGACAGAGATTAATAGCTGTGAATTTCAGAAATTTACATTTGTAATAATCCCAGTGGAGCTGAAGACATTAAGATTCGGAGGGAGTCTAGAGCTCAGCTTGCCTCGGTAGGGCTGGGGTTATTAATATGCATAAATCACCAAGTCAGATGCTTATTGTGAAGCCCTGGTGGATTTTTTTTTTGTTAAAGCCTTCATTAAGCCTTTCTAACTAACTTCAGCCCAGCATCAGAAAGGATTTAAAGCAACTAGTTTGTTGATCCCTCTTTGCTTGGAAATGTATCCTCAGAGAATAAAGGGTTTTGAATGGAAAGGTTGGACGGTGTTTGGGGGGGGGGGGGTATGGGGCTGTGATAATCTTATGCTTTTGCGAAGTTCATTTGGTATTAAATATGCTTCATTCTTTAAAGAAGGGAAATTATTTATAAATGAATCAAGGTTTACAAAGTAGTGCAAAAGAGAAAAATCAAAATCCCTGGGGCAACGAGGGAAAGTGCTTTTTTTTCCCCAGAACAAACAAGTGAGGAGGGAGAGCGAGTGAGTGAGTGAGTGAGTGAGAGAGAGAGAGAGAGAGGTAGAGCGAGAGAGAGCGAGCTTGGCTGCCTTGCGGGGTACATCTCTTTGTTGTGTAAATGGATGTAGGGCTTTTATTTGTCAGTACTTAACACATGGGCGCAGGTGCACTTGGATGAGTCATAACTCAAAGCAGTATTTGCTGAATGGAACAAAGTGCATAGACAGCAGCGACAGAGGGAATAAAATGCATCTTTTTGTAAATTCCATTTTAACTCTGGGCTATACAGAGGTGTCTTATATGAATTCCTCCTCCCTCTCTCTCTCTCTCTCTCTCTCTCTCTCTCTCTCTCTCTCTCTCTCTCTCTCACTCTCTCCCTCTGTGAATCTTGAGATGGAACATATCTGATAGCCTTCTATTCCAGATGGAGATGAGGCTGTTCTTGTTCCCAGGGGCAGCTGTGTTCAAAACCTGCAGCCTACCTGGAAGCCAGTATTGCAGCTGCAGGCACTCTTGAAAGCTTTTGCTTGCATAAGCACCAGGGCCCCACTAGAGGCTGAATAGCTGCTTGATAAACAAAATGAGCACAATGCTTCCAATCAGTATTCCCCAGGCCAGGAATATTTTTCAGTAGCTAAAAATAGTTTGTTAGTTTACATTTGAACAGTCGTGCATTATGCAGTGGTGGATTTAAAGCTTGGCTATAGGTGACTTGGGCTGGATTACCAAAACGATTTGGGTGAAAATAGAAGGGACCACCATAATCTGCATTTCCCTTATATTGGAGGTTTTTAAGCCTGTGGCAGGGTAAAGCCCTGTGTGTAGATAGAGGGCAAGGCAAAGCCTTGCTGCTTAATGTATTTTGCGTTTATTTAAAAAAATGTATGGTTTTGAAAACAAATGTGTTATTGTGGGTTGATTTAAAAAGGAATGGTTTATTGTTGTATTGTTATGATTTAAAAGGTATTTTATGTTTATTTAAAACTCGTGCAGAATGCGGCCATCTCTGAATTGATTCATTTGTTGTTAAATCGGAAATGGCCACTTGTATATAAACGTGTGTGTTTGTGGTGTGTGTTTTAAAGAGGAGGAACGTGTGTGTGAGAGAGAGAGAGACGAGAAAAAACGAAAAACAGAAAGTAAAAATAATTTGCTGATTTGTTGATCGTGCTGGAAGGACCAGCACGGTACTTGTATGGTGGAGGTATTTTTGTGTGTGTTTCGAGACTGTGTGTTTTTGTTTAAATTTGTATTTTGCTCGGTGAGCTGTTTTGTGTAAAAGTGTTTTGTTTTTTTTGTTTGAATAATAAATACGCGCACCAGCACTTTTAAACAGCGGTACCTGTGTGTGTGTCTCTGTCAACTTCCTAGTCTGCATACGTCACCACTCGAGCCGTCTTGCCACACGTGGTGTCCAGCGTGGGATATAGCGCCTCCACGGGCCAGAACAGGTGCTGCGGGTACACCTTTTTTTTTTTTTTTTATTTTGATGATGATTTTTTTGTTGGTAGTGAAGAGAGACATGGAGGTAGCCAGGAGATGGCTTTTGGACCCCAGCACCCTCCAGTGGCTAAAAACAGAGGGGAGAAAACACCCGAGTTCCAGCTGAAGGGGATCCGAGGGAAGTACTCGACACTAGAGGGGGCCTTGAATGCGATGGAAGAGGTGGTCTGCCGGATCCACCGAGAGTGTTGGGAGGTGGAGCAGTCCTAGTTGGCCTGGGCTGGTGCACCCATGTGCTCCATTTGCCTGGAGTATGGACATGTGGAGGTCAGCTGCCCGGAGTAGGAAGAGGACCCAGATGCAGACCTGGAGTGGGAGGAGCCCTAGCCTCAACCGCCCAAGAGACCAAAGCCTGCACCGCCTAGGTCTGCCAAGCCTGCAACGCTTAGGGCTGCAAACCCTGCATGGCCCGGGGACGCCAGCACGTCACCGCCCGGGGACGCCAGAACGTCACCGCCCGGGGATGCCAGCACATCACCGCCCAGGGATTTGTTGTTTCTATAATTCTGTGGCCAGAGCCCAAGAGGAGGGAGCTGCCGGCTACAGAGAAGACGGGGGAGGTCAAGAGACCACCACCCCTGTGCCACAGGGGTTGGATCCCTCGACCGGGGCTCCTAGACACCCGACCTTCATGTCTGGACGTGTGGTCGCTGGGCCTGACTCCCAGGTCGCGGCACCACCAGGCAGGTATTTGTGTGTGTGTTTTCAAGTTATAGTCGGATTAGCTTTTGAAGAATTATTTTGTCTGTATATTGTTTCCATTAGTTAATTTGTTTCAAATCACTACTCGCTGATGAATTGAGCTAATCCAGAGAGTCATTCCATTCTATAGTTGACTCTCGTTAATCCAAACCCTGGTCGTCAGAACTGACCTATACTCCAAACTACTCTGTCATAATGAAATGCATGCAGATAGCAGCTGTAGAAACTGAATTTCTACACAGGGGAATATAGCATATTATTGCAAACAGTACAGAGCAGTATAGTACAGAGCACATCATCAATTGAAAATAAGTTGTAAAAGAAATGTCGAAGAGCATATGAAAGTTCTAAAACATTTACAGCTATTGGGTTTTAAAGGCAAAACTTAAACAAAAAAACCACACAGCATCTTCTGGTCCCCAAGTGTCAGTTGAGACAAATTAATACAAACATCAATTTATCTGTCATTTATTTTTAGAACACTTAATATTTTTTCAATATGTAATTTATACATAGGGCAAATACCAAGAGATGAGAAAAAAAATGAATGTGGCTAAACTCACTTTCCCTTCTAAAGCTCTGTGATGATTTGAAGAAAGATCCTTACTTGTAGACACACTAGGTTTTTTTTTACCAGCAGTTCAGAGTAAGCTGCAGCAATCTGGGGCTTCAAACGTCTGTTCTTGGAAAACAGTGTTTAGAAATAACTTATAAAGGACAGGGTTTGGGTTTTGAAGGTGCCATCCAGCAGACAGTCACAATGCTTGATGTGACATTTGCTCTGTTAGCTGAGGTAGGCTAGGAAAAAATGCCGCTCCCTTAAGGGAGTATAGCCGGCTAGAACCCTGACTGTGAATGACAAAAAGATTGTCATTTGCTTTTGACAGATCATTCAAACAACAATCTCGCTCTGTTGAGAGTCATGCTAAGCAGAGGGCTGGAAAACAAAACGAAGAGGCTGCATGGGAGCACCCTGCCTGGTGAAGTACCTGAAGAGAGGATCTACGTAGTCTGCAATTTACACTGTGTTTCCAAAATGGTCCCCAACGGCTGTTTTATTCAGATGCTGAGAGGACTGTGGTATATGGTAGGGGCCTGCACTGCAGTTGTGTAGAAGCCGTGCAGTGTCAGGATTTTGCTTATAGAGCCATCTACAGGATAAATCGAGAATTGTTTTCTACATGGTCTGTAATCTATTTTTTTCTAAACAATGTGTTTTCTATACTGATAACATTTTACAGTAAAATACATACAGAGATGACATTCTTTTTATGGGATTTTAGTATAGGAAGGGAGAAACCACCTTTGAAGAAATGGTATAAATGCTGATACAAAATTGTTGGAACAGTGTTTTTATGAAGCGGTGTCTAGCAGCAGCACTTTTGGTTTACCACCAGGGGGTGATGCTGGGTTACCCAGAATCCTGCTCTTCAGTTAATTGTCCTCGGTGGAACTCTGAGGATCAGATATGCTCTGTAATCTGTAACTCGAATGATAAAACCTTAAAAAAGGATTCTCAGCAGAGCTGTTTACAAATGCCAGTGGCATTCCGAAATGCTTCATTGTCTGCAGATGTAAAACATCCCACAACATTATAGATTTGTAGTTTTTAGCAATTTTAATTTAAATGTATAATTTAACATTTTTGGACTAAACAAGTGCACATGTATAATTAGTTGGTACTGTAATCCGGTGAAAGAACTATATTAATTATAGTGTAGGTTAAGGTTCCCCTGATTAGTGTAAATTATTGCATAGTAATCATTACAATACGTTTTATTAATATTTGTGAATGGGTGTGTTTGAAAAATTATTTAGTCCTTTAGAATGTGATTAACCTATAACTACTGTACCTGTATTCTTCTATAAAACATGGAGATCATACTGTGCTGTCTAGTGCTGGTATAGTGGTATAGTTCTGCATCCTGTAAATAAAGGGTTTAGTTATCTAGCAAACGGAAGTGGCAGTAATTCATATTGCTACTGTATTTTTAAAAGCTGTCTTTCTGCAAAATGAGTGTATTATGTTTTATTATCAAGACTGAAATGGTAGATCTTCTGCATCTCAGTCCTGGTCTACTCAGTGTCTCAGTCGTGTGAGGCAGAGGCACAATAAAGAGGTCTAGTGACTTGTCCAAGGTCACACAGGCAACCAGTGGCTAAGCTGGGATTACGTCTGGAAAGAAGAATGCAGGACATACAGGTTTATACTGTGGAGGAAACTTCCTACACCAAGTGTAAAGATTCCATGGATGCATTATACCAAATTAATATATACAGTATACATCAGAGAATATAATACTGTTATTACATCTGTGAAATATAGTTGATTTATAGTTCACTTGAAACACAAAATTCATAAAGTTACATTGTGATCTTTAAAATTGGAAATACAAGTGAATGGTCTCGTTAATGTAATACATGCACTTTGAAGCAGTTATATTTTTCTCCTGTTGTGACACTGGAAAGCATTAATGGACTAAAACAGTGTCATCTGATTAAGACGTTTCTTAAAATATTTATACATAGGTTGATGTTAGTTTTTTTTTTTTTTGTATTGGACCTATAGAATATACAGTATAAAAAGTTTTTTTATTGACTTGAGCATAATGCTTATATCTTGAACAATTTCTGACTCTTGGAATCTGTTTCTATACTCCAAGCAGACAGCATGTTGTCACAACATGGGTCACGGGCGAAAAACTAGGGCTGCCCAGTGCATGTCAGTTCAGTGCTCCTCTGTGCTGACGGCATGTCTGTCTGAAATCCAGTTTATACATATAAAAATCAGCCCCATCTCCAGCTGACTCACTTTGTCAGGCTGAGCCGTGGATTAACCCTTCACACGTCACTCCGCTAAACGGGAACAAACAAGGGCATTGACCAGGGCATTGTGATCCATTTTTAGTGTAATAGGATTCTCCCTTGATGGGGAATAATATAGTGCAGCTGTGACATGATGTTCTGTGTTTCAAGAGATTATTATTGTTAGAAATGAGTAGGGGCACCACTGTATTAAAAAAAATCAATTTTAGATTTCTGTCTAGTTCTGTGTAAACCAGCGTTACCTCTCTCTCTCTCTCGCTCTCTCCTCTCTCGCTCTCTCTCTCTCTCTCTCTCTCTCTCTCGCTCTCTCTCTCGCTCTCTCTCGCTCTCTCTCGCTCTCTCTCTCTCTCTCTCTCGCTCTCTCTATATATATGTGTGTAAACATTACGAGTTGAAACACACAAAGTTACGAATAGGTATTATTATTGATTTTTTAGAGTGTTGTTTTGTTAAGACAGTTTGTGAACTGCTTACTGGTAGCTCTTTGGGACTTTATCATGATGTTTTTAAGCAAGGGCTACGTAACCTTTTAAAGAGGTTATAAAAGCAATTTCTTTAAATAAAAAATCTATTTAATCGCAGATCAAAAGCATTCATAAATAAGTGTTTTAGAAATATAAAACAGAATTTATCGACAGAACAAGACACAGAATGTGAGCCACTGTTTTGACTGTCTGCCGGAGCAGTACCTTTCATTTCATTACAATAAAAGCTATTGAAGCACTTCATTTCTCTCGGCAGAAATGCTTTTTAACAGTGAGGGCACGGCACAGTTGGGATTGGTTTTTAATCTCTTACTGTACCAAAGTCAACAGAATCCAAGAGTTCTGAAGAAATTTTACTTCTCCCTGTCTGGAGAAGACAAAACATTGGCAGAAAGGATCAGGGCATGGCATTGTTTTGTAAATCAAAGGGTTTTCACTGCTCTCCATAGTGCTGAAACAAGTCTTTGTGGTCCTCAGGGAGGGAGGATGTTGCACGTCATTCTGCTGCCTGGCGTTCCAAAAGCCTGACGTAACATCGTGTCCTTTTGCAGCAGCTGCTTGTTTTCAATAACTTTTTTGTTTACTGGTTAATGGTATTACGGTATGCCATTCATTAAAATGCTGGAAAACACTACAGGTATTAGCGTTCCCATTTAGTGTTTTGCACACAATAGCTTTGTTACTGGTGCATTTGTGTTACAAAAATACATTTTTCCAAACTGAATGCTTGGTTACGGTATTTAAACATATTACATGTTAGAGCTGGGGTCAGTGTTAAGTCCTAGTGATCCATGGATTGTGAAATAATTATAAATAAAGGTATTAAACATTAATACAGTAAGCAGCTGGTATTAACCCCCTCCTGTATTGTGGTGTTCTTATGACTGAAGGTGGATCTGGCATTGGTTTTCTAACAAGCTTTAAAAATGCAGTTTCCTCCTGCTCATTATAGTCAATAGTGAATTTCTGGGGTTGGGAGTAACTTAAGACAGAGCCAGATGGACAGAGTGGCTGGAGGTGGCTGAACACGGCCTCTCGTCCACAAGTGCTCTCATTTAATTTGAGCAAAAACAGAAGATTAACCCTCTCTGGATTAAGCTACTGCATGTGTTTATTGCTCTGCAGCTTTCAGTGCTTTTAGATAAAGCTAATAAACAATAGGCTACTTATTTATGAGTCTGATTTTGGTTAAAGCTCCAAGTTTTGTCTTTTTAAAAGCTGCTTTTTTGTGTGTGTTTTGAAGCCGACAGACACACAGAGGTTATTTTTTTTTTCCCTTGGTATCAGCACTTCTGAAGCTTAGGCTAAAGCTAGCAGACACACACCCCTCGACTGCTTCGCAGAATGGTTCAGCCCTCATTTCCATAAGTTACTCCTGAGAAGATCCATGTGTGGAGGCATAGTGCTGAAGGAATTAGTCTTTTTTTGAACAGAGTGGATGTATGTCTTGGGGGGAAAAAGGTAGTGCACTGTTGCTGTACCCTGAAACAGTCTAATTATAAAAAACAACATGTATTGTGCATACCCTGTGCCTGGAATGGGGAGCAACTCCTTGATGTATTACTACAATGGGAAAACAGTAAGTGCACCTTTTTTTTCAGATTAGTAGTTGGTTGACTGATCAAAAGGAGAAGCATGATACTGCTTTGCTGTTCTGCATTTGTAGTGTATTTCTCTTCAAGTCTCATTTGTTCTAAGCAAGAAAAAACGTTTTGTCTTTTATTATCTTCTTATTTTAATCCACACTCTGCTTTAGACCACTTGTAGAACTATTACGTTGAAGCTGAATGTATAGGTTTAGCAGTTTAGGGAATATTTTGAACTAACAACTGTTTAAAGTTCTTAGCTTCACACTTATCAGATGATTGGAGGAGTATGCTAAACAGCTTTTTCCAAAGCGGAAGGAATCAATTCTGATACATGCAGGACAGTGTTTTGGAATGGTAGCCTCAGTTGTACTACAGGATACGACATCTCTTTTAAAGGTTTTTAAAATGACAGTTTTGATTCTTATGATGTTGTTTTTTTTTTTTGTTGATGGATCTTTTATTTGTGCTTTGAATAGTATGTTTTATTATAGCACACCCATTCTAGTTTTTATCTACTTACATCCAGTATTTTGTGATTATGATTTAATTGACTAAACTAGACTGCTGACAATCTATGGAAACTTATTTATTTTTAATTGGTGGATCTGTACAGTAAGGAGACAGATGAAAGCCTTTTTTTTAGTAAGCTGAAAGAATAACAAGCATGAGTCTGGTAATGATTAGGGAACAGTCAGCCTTCTTAAGGTTAGGGTTTCCTGTTTAGATTTGAGGTCCAAGCCTGGGCTTTTCTGTTATTCCATCTGTTTCCAATCAAATCAGCATTCTTGACCCGACGGGAAGCTAATCCGAGTTCTGGCCATGTCAGTAATAGTCTCTCTTTGATAGCGGTTTTTTCTAAAAACTTTTATCTTCCACCTTGCCCTGTAAGTGTGCGTTTATGGGAAGTGGTCCATGAAAGATCAGTTTCACTGTTGGTTTTGTGAACTGTTTTGTCAGATTTAAGCAAAGCAAGATGTAAAACTGAAAATTCTTCCAATTTGTTCTCAAGGGGGTGAAAGACAAACATTTCACACGAATCATAATTAGTAAAAACATTTTCCAGTATGTTTATATATATATATATATATATATTTCCCTTAATCTGGTTGCAATAAAGCAGAAAAATAGTTTTTTATAGTACAGTTATGTAACTTTGAAAATCACAATTTTTTCACCTTTCAGTCAAGTGGTGCTTTTTTAAATATTTATCGACCGCTCATAGGGAAAGATAGTTTGTGATCGGCATTATATTACTATGCAAGGGACTTTTTGGTCTGGCTGCACTAAAAAAGGTCTCTTACAATAGCTGAAATAGAAATGCATGTTAACTTACTACTGTATTTGAATAGTTGATTAAATTAGTACCTTTGAAAGGTGATACTAACATTTAATATCCACCTGAAAAGTCAGAAATGTGTGATGTTTTATGTCAATACAGTAAAATGTGTACAATATAACATTTGTGATGGAAATTTGACTTCCATCAAGGTTTTTTTGTTAGCCGTACACATGCTCCATGACAGCATTTCTCTTTGTTCCTGCAGCACTAAAGAAACACTTTGATCTCTCGTTCTTTCTTTCTTTCTTTCTTTCTTTCTTTCTTTCTTTCTTTCTTTCTTTCTTTTTTAAAAGTATTTCCAGGCTTGCGTTGAATAGAGGAGCTGAGAGCTAGAGAGGGGCAGGGGCTGAATTAATGGCATGTGCCAAGTACAGGTGACAGGTGAACCGTGTGATCTGGAGCATTAAGTAAACACATGACACATTGTGTTAAGGTCTAGGGATGAGTAGAGCTCTGGTAATTTATACATTCTTAACCCCAAATTAGTTTCATGAAATATTCATGGACTGTTTTACGGGGGGGGGGGGGGGGGGGGCTAGGAATTTGGATTATCTACATTGAGTTTTTTAACACCTGTGGATATATGATTTAGTAAACTGTTCTGTTACCTGTACATATCTTCCCTTGTTCCCTTGCTTTTGAATTGTACAAATAGTTTTTGGAAGTCCACTTATTTTGGTGGATGTGTGAGGGGTGTGGTGTCTATTTTTTAAAGTTGTTGTCCTTCCTGTTTAATATCCGTAAAGTAAAAATAGGAAGCTATAAATGGGTGATTGTAAAGCTGGAATGATTCAGCAAGTTGATGAAAATGTCTTTGGCTTTCTCCTTTTGATATACATTGACTTTCTCGCAGCCCTTTTCCTGTCAAGGTTAGGAGAGCTAAAACAATGCAGGTCTTGTTTTGAAGCAAGTACAGAACTGTTTGAGAAAAATACAATTTTGTTAACCATAAAAACAAAAAAAGTTTTAAATGCTCCTTCATGTGATTTCGTTTTCTACAAACTTTAGATTGAATTTGTTTCTTTTAAGCTACCCGTAACAGACCTGAAAATCCAACATGCCTTATCAAGAAAAGACAAGATTGAAAAATGAAGGTCTTTTGTGTTTAAGCTGAGTGTCGGGTGCCTTTTATTGTTATGTTAGATTTAAAAAAAATTAAAAAAATCCCCCAAGGCTAAATACAATAATAATGGTTTGTACAAACACGATATTTCATAGTCACTTACATCTAAACTCACAGCTTGCAGCTACTCTGGTTAAGGCAGTGTTTTACTTTTCTTTTTTGTATTTTTCAAGGGTGTAAAAAAAAATGGCAATGTAAATAAGTTGTCTCCCTGATTACATTTTATAGTAAAGAAATGATCCTTCATGGCCATTTTAGAACTGTATGTGCTTCATTAGTTGACTTTCATCAGACTTGACCATTATAATCAGCCGTGATGTCATATACACCAAATGTATGAAGTTAGTGCTTTTGGGAGGAGTACAGTATATAAACTCTACTAAACCTGAAAGTATTGATTACCAACAACAAAACGCTAATTATCTTAACTGTGGTCTTTCCTTCCACAAATGCAACAGACAGTAAAATAACACCAATTCACACACGCCGATTTAAATATCAGAGGAGGCTAATGCTTTAAGTATTTACCCACAAAGTGATGAAGACTCTCTTCATTCTGTAGGGGCTTGTGTAATTTCAGGCCTTTATTAATGTTCGACCAGTTAGCTGAGGGAAATTAGGACAATTAACTTGATCCTGTGCCATATGCTGTCCATAGCAGCCCAGACAAGTGTGTCAGCCCAAGAGAGTTTTGCTGGTTAACTTTGTAGGGCTTTATTGAGTCAAACTCCCCTGCCAGGCTGGCCTGTTGTCTCCATCAGACTTTATTGATATTTCAAAGTGAAGGTTATGTTCATTTCCATGGGCACATCAAAGCAACTGGAGAGGGGATCAGGTGTGATGCAGACTAGATCTATATTTTTTTTCAAATAGCGTACGGCACTCGAGTGACATGCTCATTTGTCCACTATAAGCACAACAATAAACCAATGAATTCTGTAAAGATTTTTTTTGTTTTTGGCACACCGGCTTTTAACCTTGTATTTTAATACCATTTGATAAATCAACCTTTTTATTTATTTATTTTATTAATGAAAGCAATGTGATATAGTCATATATTAAACGTATGTCAATTAACCATCAAATACTGTAAATACAGCATTAGGTAAAAACAGGATTTTGTTATATAAAACATTTGCTTTGACGATCAATGGCTTTTTTTAAATTTTATTAAAAAGCAGCCTTTCTGTTTCAGTTAATAGGACTTTATTAGCATTGAACTTTTTGTTATTGTAGAAAAGTGCCATATTTCTTCCTTTTGATCATTATGTGCTATTACGAAATAAAAAGTATGATTAGGTCATTAAAGCAGGATTTGGCACTCGTATGTAGCTGATCGGATGACATGAGGACTCTGGTTTTAATTTGCGCTCTTCTGATTGTAACAGAAAGAGACTTGCCTTTTAGTGGCACTGGGTTACTATTCCACTTGCATCTGGAGTTAATGAAGGCTTAGACCACATCAGTAGTGCTTTGCCACAGGAACCTTTTGATGCTCTACTTAGATGCATAGATGCAGCGAAATAACATTAAAGTTACATAATTGTACTAAACTTAAAAGGTAAAAAAAAAAAAAGTACTTGCAGTGTGTTTAGAGTCTGGACCAAAATTTTTGTAAAGTTTTAGAAAAAATTTTTTGGAGATGTATTTCTTTCTGATGGTTTCAATTGAGTAAATATGAGTACGCCGCTTGTGCAGAGGTGGAGAGTATAAATGTAAACTTATACAATTCATTTGGCCAGTTGAAAATTATTTATTCTGTTTGCTGCAAGTCAGAAGTTGAAAACTCTAACTAAAGTATCGCTTTTCTCACTTTCTCACATTAATCAAAGCACGTCTTTATGCCTCTGCCACTATGTAGTGTTGCTTGTCTTATATTTCACTGGTTTTGTGCTGACAGTGATGAATTATCCATCAGCTTCAGCATATGCTACATTAGTTGGTGCAAACAAAAGACTGCCAGTTATTAAAGGTGATTTTAGTTAATGTGTCTGAGCTGATGCATGATGGGGAGCATTTCAAAGCTGACACGTTACATTTTTGTCAGGAAGATTTTGATATGTTCAGTCTATCACTCATTGTGGTGAATCCAGTTAAAACCTTTTTTTTTTTTCAGTCACGCAGCATATGAAGCTCCCCATCTACTGTTCAAAGTGATGAGAGAGTTGGTGACTTGCCAGTGTAAAATGTTCCTGCAGAGAATCTCTGCAACAAAGATTTAAGAATGGAAACTGGTGCTCCCATAAAGAGACCTTTTCAAAACCCATGCCAGACTTGAAAGGTTCACTGATATCCAAGCTTTAAGATCACACAGTGGGCTAAATCTTTATAAACTGAAGGAAGTCTGGATTAGGCACTGCATTGATCCTCGGCACGCAGATCTTTACAGTAGAATCTAATCATGCTCTAGATAACAATGTTGTCGTTATAAAAGACAAAAATGCTCAAGAAAACACTTTGTTCTTCCTACAGAAAAAGTCTATTGAATTTGATGTAGCCATTGAACTGCATTCTTTTCGCAATGCTCAAAGGAAAACTTTGTTGGCTTAGTCATTACCCTAAGAGGCATTGTTGATAAATAATGTCTAATACTGGAACACCATGTGCTTTGAATTAAAAAACACTAAACGCATAGTTTGGATTTTGAAAATTACATTTGCAAGTTTCATCATTTCTTTTTTCTTTCTTTTTTTTTTTTTTAAGGTGTATGCACCCTCTCCAAGCTCAGATGACTATAATAGAGATTCTCCCAGTTACCCGTCTCCTAAACCTCCCAACAGTATGTTTGCAAGCACTTTCTTTGGTAAGTCAATTAGCAGAATTGCAAATAAACTTTTAAGCTGTCCTATTCGTCTTGTGTTTTAAAAATTGAATTATTCCACTAGATGTGCTTCTTGAATCTATTGTTTTGTTTTTGTGCAGGTCAATACTAGTGTGCCAGTCAAAGTTAACCAGCTGTTCACATTTTCATGTAACTTTATCTCCAGGTTTCTTCTTGTTAGTGCTGCCCTGTAATTGCTTGAATAAGGTGTCTGCTTTGGTGGCACGTGACATCTGCTTTTCCTTTTCTCCGGTTTCTTCCAAGGTCCTACTTGCTGTGGTCTGTCTTTTATTCATTTTATACATTTATGTGAATTAGATGCAGGTTTTTGGCTGGTGAAAGGAATTAGAATGACAATTTGCTTCAAAAGACTATTTTGAACGCTGAGTAATGACTTGTTCCTCGGGCTCTTTTGCTCCTTTGAATTTCACTCTATCATTACACCTGTTGCTAATTTCCTATTTTCAATATCAAAAGGCAGCCAGATGAGGCCATTTAGCTGCATTACTTAACCCCTAGTGGAAGGTAAGCTGGTGTTAAATAGGCACAAAGCTTAACCCATTTGTTTTCACTGTAACATTGAGTGTGGGTTATGAAGCCGCATGTAAGTCGACAGTGCTTTTCTTCTGCTATGCATGACAAAGGATTTGCTTTTTACTTGAGTCCCATTTCTTAAATGACATACTGTCCAAAATCTATGTTATGTAAATGGAGTTTATCCAGTTGAAACAGATATGTAGTAGCAAGACACAGAACTGGGGAAAGTTTTACAGAAAACTTGTTGTTCTGTTGAAGTCCACTGTCCATTAAAATATAAACTAAATTCAAATGATATAGATATAGAACAAAAACTGGCAGATATCGAGTGACAATAATATTTTGCTTGAGAGAGCGCGAGCAAGGAGAATATTGATGTATAGAAAATGGATCAGGGTCAAATCTTTTCAAATCTGCCTGTTTGTGGCTACAAAACCGGAATTTCCAAAGATGCTTTGAAAAGTTCCACATAATACAGTCATTTACTTACAAAGCCCAGACTAATTTCCAGGCTATATGGAATGGCTGCCCTTTTGCCCCACATAGGTGAGATGAATCTCAGGGTGTTTGTAATTAGCAGAGGGGAGCTTTGTGTTTTCTCAGCTGTGATCCAGACCAGGTTTTTATTTTACTACAGGTAATGAAAGTTTTAAGTGCACTGCTGTTGTGTGCTGCCGTCTGCAAATGTTTTGCAAAAAAAGATTTGAGCTTTTCAGGTTGTTTTAAATGTAACTGAATTATGTGCTTTAATGTTAAAATATTTAATGCAAAACCCCAAAAATGCAATAATATAAACCTAAAGGGGGGGGTAATAGCGACCGGTTTAAAAAAAAAAGTTCTTGCCTCATAACAACACCCTCAATTATCAATTGCATTCAGGGAAGCAATGTTTCAGGGTCTCTTTTTGTGGGACTCCACCTCCTTGCCAGTAATCAGAGGGTCTTATTGCCTGTGACACCACTGTGGCATGATAAATGTGCTTCACAGGAGTCAGAATTACAATTAAATAGAAAGAACAGCAGCAAAACCTTAAAGGGATTATTGCTAAAAAAGGGTTTTAAAACCTTGGTTATTACCCCTCTAAAGACAATTAAGGAAATGTTTGCGAGTTGATAACAGTAAACAAATGGTAAAAGGTGTTTCTTTTATTTATTTGTTCACAACATTTTCTAAAGGCATTAGCAAATATAGCGGTGAGCAGAACAACTATTTCAAACAACAACCTCACATTAGCAAATATGGCGGTGAGCAGAACAACTATTTCAAACAACAACCTCTCCTTTTGGGTTAATTGGGTTAAGCTGAAGGGGGAAATAAACAAATAAAAATACTGAATAATTAGTTGGGAACTGAAGTTCTTGTTCTTTTTATAGATGGGACCCATAATTCTTCTTCTGACCTTTGGAGTTCATCCAATGGGATTAGCCAACCAGGCTATGGAGGAATGCTGGGAAGCTCCTCTGCTCACGTATCACAGCCCAGCAGCTATGGCAACCTACATACACATGATCGCTTGGTAAGGCATAAGTGCAGTGTTTACACTATATGTTTTCTTTCAAAACAAAATACTTGTGTATTATATATTATAATTACACACATACACAAACACTATCACACAACTATGATAATAAATATGGGAAACCCCAGGAATGTGTGTGTTGCCCTCCCCTGGGCTGGGTTTGCAATGGCCCTGCTGTAAATTCTCAATGGGACTGATATTGGAGGACTGTACTGACCAGGGCAAGTACTGAACATTTCCTGCCCAAGAGCCCTTTTGTCAGAGTTGGCTTTCCCAGCGTTTTTATGTTGTTTTTTTTTCTAGACTCACAATTCTTGACAGTTTTACACCTGCTAGTTCAACTCTCATTCACACTCACTGAGGGCCTTCCCTTTTCCTATCTTGAATTTCTTTGGCTGACATTCAGCTCTTTTTTTATGGCTTTTGTACAAAACTTTTTGATTCACTTCAGCCTGCACAGTGATGCCTGACACAGTGGGGCGTGTCCTTGATTTAATGGCCAAGCAATGAGTTCTAGTGATAATACTAATGAAAATAATACCTATAATAATTAATGATAATAGTACAGTAATGCTGATGATGATGAGGAAGATGAGGAGGATGATGATGATGATGATAATAAACAGGCATATCAGTTCAAATACACCCTGATCATTGCATGTGTATGTATGCTTATTTATCCAAGCACAGTGTTTAATCTGGATTGTAGCTGTCGCTCCAGTCTCATTCATGTTGTATAGTGTTTAACTAATCACCTCTATGTGTTTCCTGAATCAGAACTACCCACCGCATTCAGTTTCACCAGCAGACATCAGCGCCAGTCTTCCTCCTATGTCCAGCTTCCACAGAAGCAGCACCAGCACTTCCCCCTACGCTGCAGCTTCTCACACTCCTCCGGTGAACGGCTCCGAGACCATCCTGGGTATGTTGAAACCGGCTCTTTCGAATTGCAAGTAAACTGCCCAGTAAACCAAGCAAGTATTGTAATGTAATATATTAGCACTACACAGTAGCTTGAACTGTATGTCTTGTTTCTGGTTGTGAAACAGGAAGCCGGGGGAATGCGTCTGGAAGCTCCCAGACAGGAGATGCACTTGGAAAAGCCTTGGCTTCTGTGAGTACCACGTCTTTGCTTCAGGTCACTTCTTAGTTTCTGATATTGTGTCATTCTGCCAACAAGTGATATATATAATTGGAGCTTTGATATACAAAAAAAGACAATTAATAAAAATAAATCTATATAGTTCTGACAGACAACAAAATAAATCTATTATGTTTTCTATTACAAAATTGTCATTTTTGGAAATAAGTCCACCTCTGTCCAAGCCTTTTGTTTGTTATATCGAGGGGACAGTACAAATGAAAGACAAACTGTTGGAGTAAGTTAATGAGATGAGATTGTGAATAAAAGTAGAATTACCTGTACATGTTCATTTCATGTACGTAGTATTCTGCCTTTGCTTTATCCTATTCGTTAAATGATTAAAACGCAGTACAAAAAGCAAAAATCCAGAATTGAAGCTTTTATTCAAAATCAATCTGATATGAATCGTTTCAAAGTGCACCAAATCTTAATCCAACAAGCAAGAATCCCAAACTGATCTTTTATTCCAAATCAACCCGACATGAAAGGTTCATCAGATCCTCAATTTATTTTTTATTTTTTAGTTTTTTCTTTAATCAGTTTTGCTTTGCCACATGGTTGCTCAACAAGCTCAAAAAGCCCCAAAACAACCGGTATTCACAGAGATGCCTGCGTTACTCCTTTTTTCAAACAATCAATAGTTTCCAGCTTTGTTGCAACATATATTTTGTTTTGGAGGCACAGTTACACAGCGTGCGCTTTTTATTAAACAAAGGAGTTGACTGCGGAGGTGGCATCCCGTGCGTACAGACTGGGATGTTGACAGTGTGTGTTTATAGCAAGGGTGTACTGTATTGGCATTATTTGACTTGGTTGCGTTTGAAATTAAAAGACCTATATCAATTGAACTTGATCTCTGAGACTTTAAGAGATGCAGGAAGCTGTATGTTTATAGAAACACCTTAGAAATAGTTATTCGAGGCTCATTTTGAATTTTTTTTTTTTTTTTCAGTCACTTACATTTTTCCAGATAAAGATTGCTGGATTGCTGGACTGCTGGAAACATATTAATTTACTTGTATTTTAACCTTGGTGCAGTTCCAGTATCAAAACATACTCTGCTTCAGTATTAGTTTGAATAAAAGAGGACAAATATGAAAAAAAGGCCAAGTTAGTTGTCAGTGTGAGAAAAACAGGTTCTAAACCTTTCCAAATCTACGTTCCGCTGGGAAAACCAGGACAGAAATGTTTAATCTGACTGGTGGGTGGGCACTGGTTACCACGGTAACTTGGTTCTGTCATCCTGTGTTATTGCTTGGCAGGAGCAAGCAGGTCATTCCATAAATCATTTCTGTCATAGCTGATGGTGAGGCGTTCCATCTGCTCTATCAGTGCACAGCACAGTCACTGCAGTTCAAATCCCTCGCCTCACTTCCTCACACTTCTGTTTCATACAGTCGTTTCAGCAATATGGTGATCAGTTGAAAAATGTATGAAGCCAGTTCTGAATATTGGTTGCCTTCATATATGGCATCAAATAAAAAAAAAAATAAAGAAATCTGCTAGTTATATTTTAAGTACCGTTAGAAAATAATTATAACAGTCCTGGCTACATGTATATTTAAAGCTGATTTTTATTTTTTTTTCTTTAGTAAATATTTCACACTGTTAAACCATACAACATTATGTACCAGGTCTTGTGTTATCTGTAACCAAAGAAAGAGAAGGTATTTCAAATCATCTTCTGATTTTCAGAATCATCAACCATGTCATGGTTGTGAAATACGGTGGATGTTTACCAGACATGTTGCATTTAAAGTCATGCTGCATGTTTGTTTGTTTGTTTGTTTGTTTGTTTTTGTTACTGCAGTAAAATAATGCCCTACTTGAAACTTCAAACTACAGTATGTAATGCAACCTTTGTTGTCATGACCGGGTATCAACTGCTGTACAGAATACTATGTGATTAAACATGTAAGGCCAGATAATACATTTGCAAATGTTTTTTGGGGCCTAAGCCTGGATAATTGTGGTCTTAATCTCAGTATGCAAGAATTGCACATGAAAGTATTTACTGCCAAGTTTCAAAGCCTGCAGATTATGCATTAGTTTGGATAATGAACAAGTCTAGATAGAAGGGAAAGAAAATCGGGGTATTTGTGCCGTTTCGTGCCAAACAAATAACCCTTGAAGATTGCGCCCATGGAAGGCTTCTGGCTGCAGATGGATCTGGTTTATTTCAGTGTCTAATGTCAAACCAAAATACTCTGGGCTTTTAATTCAGAATAGATCACGCAGTGAGACGGTTTAACCAACACTTTTTATTTGTACTGTATCACAACTCCTTGTGTTAAAAAAAAAAAAAAAGTTATCATTTGATTCTTACCTCAGAAGTCTTTGAATGACCTTGGATGTTTAAAATAGTAGCTTTACACAAAAGAAAGAGCAAAACATTGGGAAATTGAAAAAAAATCACAAATGAAGTCTTTTTGTATTCACAGACTCAATATAATTTGCATAACAAAGCTGATCTGAAATGTATACTGTAGTGTGTGTGTGTGTGTGTGAAGGGGGGGTGGGGGCAGCGGGGCTATTAGCTCTGGGTTTTAACTCTGCGGGCTGTCCATTGTGTAGCTTTTGTCCATGGTCCCATTCATTAGGCTCTAGCATATTGGTACCCTGCTGACTGGAATGGAGCGTGACTCATGGCGGGCGGGGCCTCGTTTGTTGTTTGTAAATTAAGCCGTGTTACAATTCAAATCCAGCAGAAGGTGTAGGAGTCGTTTGGCATTGGTCAATTAACAAGACGGGAGTCGGACAGTTACATAAGCTGAATTTGAAACGAGCTGTGAGGGCATTGTATAATTGGCATGTCAAATGCATTGTTCTTTTACAATGTCTGCGTGCTAATTTTAAAATGTTTAATAAGAAAAAGATGTGTGGCAAGTATTAATACGACCAAACATTTAGGGGTGAAAAAACATGTTCAGTTTTAGGTAGCGTGTCCACTTTATTTATTTATTTACTGCCAGCTTTTTTTTTTTTTTTTTATCATCACACCTTTTTCTACAGGTCCATTTTAATGTATTTTTTTTTTTTAATTTTCTTCATACATGCTTGGAAAGATCTGGCCTGAATATTTTGTACTTTAATACCAGCTAGTAATCTGAAAAGTCAGATCCATCACTATATTGCAGATGTGTCAGATTAGTAGAATACAACATTTAGGCTGTACAGATTGAAGGATTAATGATATATATTTGAGAAAGTTTTGTCTCGACTTTTATTTTTCCTGTGGTCTAGGGACATTAACTGAGCATTCAGTCCCTAATGGAGTTTATCATCCGGGTGCTGTTTTTCTATGCCCTACCTACCTTGGAACAGCATAGTTATATATTGTAGATTAATAATATAAGTAGATTAATAATGGTAGTTCATTATACTGCTGAACGGCAGAGTTTTGTATTAAACTGTAAAGTGTAGTTTCATATGACTTGATTGATTTGTTGTCTGTAATAAGTTCTGCCAGCTATAGGACTGGAAGTAAGGTTAATTACATAGATAGCAATGCAATACCCTGGGCGCTCCATAAAATGCGTTTCGTTGTGTGCTGAATTAGCCTCTTGTGAACTAAAGAAATCGTGAAGCTTTTCCCCATTAATCCAGCTGTTTAAATAACTCTGATGTAGTTATCTTGAATGTTGTATTTAAGATATGATCAGGATTTATTTTATTTTTTTATTTTTTTGCTAAACCTAAAAAACAGTTTTGAATCCTATTCTTTACTTTTCTTAAAGTTGCAGAAACAGAAGCCTATATCGTAATGTTGGCTTTTTAAGAAGCTGCATGAAGACTTTGACGGGTCATTTATCCAAGGGAAAAACAGGGTCTGTCATTATATGGCCAAATGGCTCTGTTGCTACTACACGGATCAAATGACTGTCATTTTATTAGATCACATCAATAACTAGATCTCGCATCATCTCCCAGTTCTGTGTTGGTGTGCCAAGGAAACTATTACAATGGAATAAGCACAGGGGTGGCTGGCATAGCAACAGAGCTCATTCACGCTAATGAGTAGAACATAGAGATTAATGACACTGGATGTTCTCATTTTTGTTTCTGGCATTCTTATTACACTACACCTTCTTTATGAGCTTATCCCATTGAGTCAGACTGAGAGCGAGTGCCTGCGTGCGCTCGCGTGTGTGTGTGTGTGTGTGTGTGTGTGTGTGTCATATTGAGCTGCGTGTTAGATTGATATTAATAGGATTTAATGGAGATTTGAGTCATGTTATAGCATCCATGTATTAAAGACACTATTTACTTTTCAGAGAGAGTTGAAAATGTATTCCTTTAGCCTTGATTAAGAATAATGACTTTTTGTATTTCCACATCTTTAAGAAGGTAATGTTTACCAGAGAAAAGCTGCATGATTTGCGAATCCTTCTTGATTTAGGAAAAAGAAAGAAAGAGGATGAAATAAATGATCTATATTCATGTCACAGTGAATTATGGACGCTGTGGGTTTCCAAAGACAGTATTTGAGAACAAGCCTCCCAGTGCTATTAGGGGTCCATATGTATGCCGAGAGCATTTTTATAGCCTCTCGGGTAGTAAAACAGCTCAAGGATTGATGAGCCAATTTTGCCTACAAGCTGGCTGAAAGGTGACAATACAGGCTATAAAAAGTATCAGATAGGACGGATTTTGCTCTTGCTGTTATGTATGCAATGTAATGATGCAATATATTGACAAATGCCTGTCTTCCTGTTTTGTCAGATTTATTCACCTGACCACACCAGCAGTAGCTTTCCATCAAATCCATCAACACCGGTTGGATCCCCGTCGCCTCTAGCAGGTAAGACACCTTTTGGCTGTAGCGTCAGGGCACTGGTCTGAGGATCTTGTATCCTGAAACAAATGGAGAAATAATTCCTGTCCAGATCCACTAATAGATGTAACCAGAAATTACAATCATGTGTGGTGCTGTGCACATTGTAATGTTAAAACGAATTGTTTGTCATTTATTCAACAGAACCATTTTGAATTACATGATATGTTACATGTTGCAAACAGAAAAACATCCATGGCAACAAACAGATGTGTAGTGGTTAATATATGTCTGCTCTGAATCTATTTCTCAACATTAAGGCAACCTGAATCTGAAAGGTTTGTTCAGGAACATAATGCTGTATCTGTGGGTTCTTTATTTCAACCTCAGTTAAGCTAAATGGAGGGTACAGTTTTACTGAGGATTTTATGGTCTGAACATCATTTCAATTAAATTGGCATTAACTATAGAAGGTGACATTTGTAGGTATTAGAAAATGGAGGTGCGTCTTTATTTCAACACCCCAGCATTGATTCTCAGCTGCAGTAGTATTCAAAAAAAAATCCATATATATATATGGATTGAAACCCCATTATTAATACTTGTGGGTTGCAATCCATATCTTGCATGCTAGCGACTGTGGAATCTGGCGACCTGAGGTTAGAATATTCCTGCGGCCACAGAAATCTCAGCGATTGTTCCACTGTAACAATGCTTCGAATGACTCCAGCGCTGTGATGATGTGTTGCAGGCAGCTGCAGAGAGCTGTCACTTCCTACTGCCACTTTCTCAGACATTGTGGCCTCAGCTGTCGAGTGGAGGCTGAACAGCTGTTCCACCCAGAGACGGGGGCTGTAAAGGACTCTTTGATTTAAACTTGTTTAAGAGAGCTGGAATTACACTGTGTGGGTGCAGCTTCATCCCTGTCATTGATAATAACAGAATATTTTCCGAGTTTAACACTGGAGTTTAATACCACCTTACCATCAGGAGTGTGATGCATGCAGTCATCTACATGTAAAGGGTTTTTGGCTTCTAAAAAGCAAAATTCTAACTGAATGGTACTGTGTAAAAGCCTGAGAACAGGACAGAATAGCAGCTGGTTAAGGCATTTTGTATTTGAATGTAAAGGGGCCTTATTTGACCTTTTTGTTGGCTATATCACTTTATTTTGTAATATAATGGATAGCATAGACTAAAGGGTTAACCTTTTCTGACCATGTAGTCTTCATGACATACCTAATGGGAGGTGTTCCAATTATTTTCTCACTAATTTGGCTGATTAGTGGATATCTCCGAGCAGGCACTTAGTACCTGAACAGCTGTTTTTGCTGTATTAACAATACAAAAAAAAAAAAATCCTAGCTGAATTGTATAATGGAGGGATTAATAGGTTTCTCGTTTGATGCAGTGATCACATTGCTGTAGCTGAAATTGCTTAGCTAAATATTTTTGTAAACCCTTTTCTTATATATATTAAAATGACTCAATACCGTGATGCATGACGATTTAAATAGAAAGGAATAGTAGATTGTTACACCATTAACTTTACATCACAAACAGATTAATAGATTTGAATAGAAATAAGTGAGTGTAGTTGCCATGACATCAAACGTGAACAAGTACCTCCACTATTTGTTTTTAAGCACACTTTCCCTTGACAAAGGTATGTTAAACATGCCAAAATGTGGCTCTTCTGAGCTATATATATATATATATATATATATATATATATATATATATATATATATATAACCAAGCAGTTGAAAGTAGTACAGTTTTTGTATTGTTACTTGAAAGCCTGGTTTAGGTTTTCGGTTTGTAGCAGCCAGCCCTAGTGTTTGTTTTGTATGAAATGTGAGAGCTCTCTTTTTATTGCCTCACAGATCCCCTGCAGTTGTGCCTGCCATGGCCTCTTCCTCAATGGAAGCCTTGTTGTTGGAGGGCATTGATTTTGTGGCTGAGCATCACAGGGTGAGGCCCTCTGGGCCAGCCTTTAATAAACCTCTAGCACAGTCAGAGCTCCCATTCTGATTGAAGAAGATCCTTCAATACACAGGGCTTGTACTGGGTTGAATCAGAAACATGAATAATGCAAACCAGATAGAACATGCCAGTATACATACTGTATGCATGTTATTGGATGGAATTTATTTTTTACATACTTATGAATATATAAGTCAATTTTATATATCAATGGAAAATATAACAATATTGTTAATGTTTTTAAGTTATCAGTGGATTGCTGTTACATGTAAACAGTATGGTATTGAGTTTATTTCCTAATATTATATTACTTTACTATTTTTTTTTTAATTACCAAAGCTATGTTTAGAGTGCCATACGCAATTTGTCTTGCTCTGCCAATTAACCATGACTGCATCCATCTAAATGTTCATTAAGATTGGGCTCTTAATTGAACTATAATTACACATCTCCAACGGGGGTGCAATTAATGCAAATCCCTGCTAAAAATAGCCCTGAGAAAGCCCAACTTCATGTTGACATTGAATTAAAGAAAAAAAAGTTAAAACACAATATTGTGTGACAACCTCATTTCCTGTCTTGTCGTAATTTAATAAAATGTTAATTGGTGTCCATGTTTTTAGCTTTGTAAATTAAAATCTCACAGCTGAGGCCTAGACTTACAATAGTGAAAATGAAGTGTTTAAGCTAAATACAGTACAGTGCTTTCGCAAAGACAGATGAGTTTTGTCCTTGTATCTGTCAGGAACTTCCTAAAACTCTCTGGTTGAATCCTTCCAGAACAATTTCATCTGGGAGAGAAAATAATAAAATGATATGTACAGTGCCATAACTGTAACCCTGCAGAAAGAAATGCCATGGTATACTGTGCTAGTGTTTTCAACCTTGGGTAATGTAGAGCCAGATGAAGGAGCAGCAGGACTCCTGTCAAGCTGGTATTGGAATAAAATGTGACTACAAGCAGAGAAAAATACTGGGACTTATACAGGAACAAACCTTATTGCCACAAACATTCACATTATTGAAATTCCTGTCTGGCTAAAAAGTGGGGAAAGGGTCTTCATCTGCTTGTTGCTTATTGCAAATAAAAGCTTACTGTTCCAAGCGTTTTGAGTAACTGTGTGGTATGAGCTTGCGAAGGCACTTCTTGAACTCTGTAACGATAGAGCACGTATTACAACATTGTATTTGTGGTATTCTTATGAAGTACAAATGAACTGTGCACAGCCAGAGGCTTTTGTCTAATGTCTTATTTCCTGTGGTGGGTGTCTGATTGCCTGTTGAATTATACTGGTTATATACGGAAAATCAATTCCAGTCGGATTGCATTATGAAATGCGTTCCACTCTTTACCTCCAAATGTCTCACACAGATGTTCATTCCTTTCTCATTATTAATAGAGTCGTGGCAAAACATTGGGATACTCGATAATAGCTATATCTTAATTATGGTTCCATACACAGATTTTTTTTTTTTTTCTTAGTACTTTGCCCATGTCGTCCGTTTGTGGAACCTGATATATATTTAAAACATGTCATTTTCTTGTAGGTGCAAACCACTGGCCGAGAGCAGGAGGACAGACACCATCCTCTCCCAGCTATGAGAATTCTCTTCATTCGTTGGTAAGGCATGTCTTTTTAAATGTTTTTTAATTGACACTTTCGGAGTTAGTGGGTTTTGTGTGGGTATCATTGCAGAATATAGTAGGATAGCATTACAAGTAAATTCCTTGCTAACAAATGGCCAGGGTGGACTGAACAATACCCAGCATACAGGGCGTGTCTCTCGCCATCTGTTCCTCAGACATTAGGCTTGTGTTTTGAGGACAGCTGTTGCTTAACTACTGTTATAGGATTCCTGTGCCGCTTTCACAAAGCCGGCATAGCTGGGGCTTGGCTATCGTTTACACCCCCACTCACGCCAGGGCGCAACAGTTGTCAGTTGCACAGCAACACAGCCTCCTTTCCCCCACCCCCAGAAAACAAAAAAGAAAGAAAATCAACGCCCTGTATGAAATGATAAAAAGCACCAATTTTCACTTCCTCTCTTGTGGGGGCTCTTTTGGTTCATACATACACTACATACACTGCTAACATTATCACCTCTGTGAATCATATTTATTATATATATTTTTTAAGGCAAGGCTTACTCATCCTGTCATTTTTTTTTTTTTAACTAGACTAACATGTTGATGCGGACATGCCTGTTGGCTCTCTCTTGTCTCTCTTTTAATAATCTAAATGTGTGCTTTTGCTTCCTGTTCTATCTTGACTGCCAGAAAAATCGAGTTCAGCAGCAACTTCATGAGCATTTGCAAGATGCAATGTCATTCTTAAAGGATGTCTGTGAGGTACTAGTTCTTTTAAGGTGGTGCCTTGACCCTCGCCCATCCACTGCTTGCTCAACATACTCACGTTTTTATTTTGTCACACTTGCATCAGGCTTTTTAATTTAGCATTCACCTTTTTTTTTTTTTTTTTTTTTTTTTTTCAAAATAGTTTTTTTTGGCCATTTCGGTTTGCAGTAAATTCATAGTAATCTTCTAACATGGAACACCAATTGACGTCTTATCAAGAGTGAATTCTTCAGTACCGCTAAATTAAGAAAATAAAGTCATGCTGTGGTGTTTATCACAAAGCGTGACATTGGAAGGGCAAATTCATGTCTCCAGGCTGAAATGGCTTTCCTACTATTTTCCAGATGTCTTCCTTTTTAGAGTTAATTTTCAAATGGAGGTCGTCGCTAATAACCCCATCTGTGTTTTGTTCTCTTCCCATGTTGTCAAGAACACCATCACTCTGTTTTAAAACATCTGAAGTGCTTTGTTTCTGCTTTCACTTAGCACACGTGTTTGTTTGTTTTTTTGTTTGTTTTTTTCGTAATCCAATCAGCAGTCTCGAATGGAAGATCGATTGGACAGGTTGGATGATGCCATCCATGTACTACGAAACCATGCAGTGGGGCCTTCGACGAGCATGTCTGGTGGCCATGGCAACCTGCATAGCTTACTGGGGCCATCGCACAACGGGCCAATTGGAGGAATCGATTCAAACTACGCAGCATCTGGGCTGGTGACATCCAATCGGACAGCTTCCTTGGTAATTGCCTTGAAATAATTTAAGTAACTGCTTAGAAGAGTAATATAACAGTGTTCATACATATTTCATGCAAAATAAAGTCAGATTTGCAATGCTCTTTGTTCAGTTAATCAACTGTCTTTGTGTATACACAGAATTTATGTCAAAAGTTTAGATACGCAATCTCATAAAAGATTTATCGACAGAGAATATTAACATTATTTCCCCATTTCTATTTATATTTTTTCATATGGCTTATTTTACATAGGTTTGAAGTAAAATAAATCAAACAATGGCCAGCTGCTCTAGCTACAGTACTTCAGTACAGTACTTTGTTTGTTAATTAGAGGTAGGTTTCTTTTCTCAAGAAAACCTGCAGGCTTTGCCCTGGTTGGTGGCCCATGAAATCCTGCCATGACCGTGTGCAGAAAACTGAAACTTTCCACAGAGAGCAGTTTAGCTTATACTTGCATTTTTTCAAGATGTGTAATAGCTGGCAAAGGGTTTTTCTCTTTGAAACAGAATATACAGAGTGAATGGGAAAACCAGGCAAGATGGAGTATGGTCTGGTCTGGAAAAGCTACTTCCCATAAACTGCAGCTAGGGAACGGAGAACAGATGCTGGCAGAAAGCTGAAGGGAGTGTTTGCTGGAATGTAGCGCATAATGTTTGTGGTCCTAAATTTCAACTTTTCAAATGAAAAGGGATTTGAACACAGCTGTAGTGGAAGTAACAACAGAGAGGAAACAATTTTTAGATTAATCCCCAGGCAGAAGAAAATAATTCAATCCATCTTTTCACAAAATATGGGAATCGTTCTTAGAAAGGATAGGGGGTTTCTATCTTCACAGATCAAAATGCATTTTAGAAGCAACATTATACATTAAAGGATGGAGGTTTTGCGGTACCTGAAATTTTTTGTTAGTAGAAAAAAAAATAGAAAAAATATGTGTTTGACATTTCCTGCATGCTTGCATGTTTACGGTATAATTTTAATCTGAGTTTCTCGCTGTGAAATGTACCCTTATAAAACTGGAAATCAGCAGGGGAGCTTTGTGATCAAGGTCAAATCTCACCTGTCACAAAAATAATTAGGTAGCGCACATTGGTGTGCGGTCATTCTGTTTGCAGAAGGATTGGTTCCAGGTTCAATTACACACACGGCATTTACTTTCTTCCATAGGTGTGGTAGAACTCATTTAAAAGAGTTGTAATTAATTGCTTAACAAAAGTCTAAAAAAACACATCTATGTACCTGATTACAGTTACTGGTTCCAACTGTTTATTTTATGAAACACTGACTGCTAAAAGCTAAGAAGGCAAGTTTCATCAATTGCAAACCCATAAATCAAGCCCACTGCAATTTTATCTTTATGGAAGTCTGCTCAGCAGCTAAACTAAATACTAAAATAAATTCCCCTTTTAAAAGCAAGTCTTGTCAGAATCAACTCAAAGCAATTTGAACTTTGTTTTATGTGATTAAAGTAAACGGATTGATTTTTAAACATTTGTTTTATTTTCAAGCCTCCTCCTAAATATCCTTACATTTCCTGCCGTATTGAATCTGTTTATTTTTTTGTCTTGTACAGCAAAGCACCATATAGTCAAATCCTTCATACAAACAGGGCTATTCTCTAGTGAATGTGGCATCTTTGAGCTTGTAGTTCAGATATTCAAGTGTAGTAAACTCACTTAGAGGTGATTTGAAACATTCTGAAATGCAAAAAAAAAAAAAAGCAAAGTGCAAAACAAACGTCATGCTTACTGCTTAACTTTATGGGTAACTAAAACTTTGCAGATGGTCAGAAGCATAGCTATAATGAACAGGGGCTTTAAAATTATTGGTCTAAGACTTGAATACATGTGCTATATGCATACTAAATGGAGTCAGCTCCTTTGATGTATATATTTATAATTTTACCGAATGCCAACTCTATGAATCAGATCATTATTATTTACACTGCGTGTTATCAACCAGAAAGTCGCCTTAGCAGAGCCATTGGGACACCTTAAATCACGCAGTATGTAGTAACCAGTTCTAATGGTCCATTTGAGTAAAAGCATTCCTACCAGTTATTTACTGTGGTGGAAGAGCTTTGGCAAAGGGATCCTTTTCAGCCCAAGCAATCAGGCTTTTATTTTGACAGGACTGTTTTACAACTTTTGAAATCTAGACAAGTAAATGCCCCCCCCCCCAAACAGGAGGCTGCCAGCTGTATGCTAATGAGCCAAACAATTAAAACGCCACCCTCTCTGACTGCACTGAACAGACCACTGCGAGACAAAGAACTGTTTGTACACCTGTCGACGTGTGCGTGCGCGCGGCTGGGCCGTGCTGTAAAGATTAGCAGCCAGGGTGTGGGGTGGGGGTGGGGGGTGGGGGGGGGGTTGGGCAAGGGACAGGGTTTAGGGAAGGTCAGCAGTGACTCTGACAGTGACAATCCTTGGGAAAGCCAAAAACAGAACACGACTGCAGGCAAGTCAATTGGAATAAATTGGACAGAATACGGTTGCCTTGGGTTCACAGTATGCAGTATGTGCATACGGTGGGAGTTTGCAGCTAAACGCACACAAGATTTCTGTTTATTTTTTACAAATGTCCTTCAATTTACTGTAAATATTCTATTAAAAAATAATACTTTAAATTGTAGTGATGAATATATTTATTTGTATTCGCTGCATGCCACTAGATGGTTGGGTTTGCATTGCAGCCTCCAGTTAGCAACAGGATATATAGCAAGGGTTAGATAACTGCTGTAACTCAGTGTTACTGACACATTTGTTTATTCTGATGTCTTATATCGGTATAGAGATCCCTGAGCAAATTACTATGCATGTTTTGTTTTCTTGTTGGTGTGCATTGGTTCAGTGGCTCAGCATTTGGAAACAGTATATGAGGCAGTGCAAAAGCACCCTCCAGTGTTTAGTTATAGCATATGCAGAGTCAAACGGTTTGTCTCATTAAATTATTTGTTAAATGGATTATATTATTCTGCGATTTTTTTGATATATACTAATCATCTCATTGTGATTTTCCACACTGGAAATAGTATGGGGGAGAGATCCAAGATTTTGCTCAAATAGTCTGTACTATTGTATCTAGTCTTAAGACCCTTATCATACACATGATGATAGCAGCCAATTAGTTTCTAAAGGGGGAATTCAAAGCTTTGTAATTTAGCTGAATTAAAGGATTTATTGTACAACTGTGCTTGTGATGTGTGGCTTCAGGCAACAAACCCATTTAATTTAAGGTTTTAATCAGTAGTTAGTGTTTGCTACTCTTCCAATAAAAGACTTCATCTTTGTCCAAAAAATCATTTAATAAGCGCATTTAATAATCCTTTGAAAACGTTGCTGGTAGGGTCTGTCTTACTTTACTATGTGTTTTCTTGGACGGGTTTCAAGAAGAATAAATGAAATAGTAGCTCTTGGACAGAATACCTTACCAATATAACTGTAATATGAAAATAATGCTGGGTCTGTGCAGAGTAACCGATGGCTGTCCAGCTGTTTGATTGCACCTGCGGGACAGAGATTTGTTGAGAAGTGTTTCATTTTGAAATCTCTGAAACAACAGACAGTTCATCCAAGGTGTAACGTTTCAATTTCAGGTTGGGGCTAATCGTGATGAAGCTGCCAGTCTTAACAGCAGCCATTCAGCTCTGCCCAATTCGGTGTCGACTCCAAGCACAGAATTAAGCCACCAGGAGAACTACAGAGGTTAGTCAACTGGCTCAAGCAACTTCATTGCTTTTATTTTGTGTACCTCTTTTGAATATATAAAAAAATTAGACTTTTCCTATAAGAGAAACTTTAAAATAATCTTTAAAATCAATCTTTACAATAATGAGACACAGGGAGGTATTCAGAACTAAAAAATAGTTGAGAACAATAATGCCTAAAAGGGGAGTTGATTGAAGCATTTTTTTTTCTATTAAGAAGTGTGGAATTGTACATGTTTGCTGCCTATACGCATGTATATAAATATTTGTTGGATGTTTGTATTGGTCTGTCAGGTGGTGTATCCAGCCAGCCAGCAGGCACAAGTCCAGTGGAATTAAAACTAGAGAAAAAAGAAAAAGATGAGAATGTACATGAAACAAATTCACCAGATGGCTTCAAATCAGACTATGAGAGCGACAGAAAGGACCTCAAGATGACACCCAGAGGAGGAACCAGGACAAGGTATCTAACTATGCATGTCAAGAGAGCACGCTGTTTGATGCACTGCTTCTTATTAAGATGCTTATCATATTGAGCAACCTTTTAGATAACAAAAAAACACTTGCTAATAATTTTCATGATTTAGAATATATATATATATAAAGGAGACTGAACACAATAAAGAGCTATTAAACAATGTGAGTGTGTTTAAGAGACATTGCATTTGTAATATTTACATTAGATGCTTGGCTGTAATTCTATGAAATGGACGGGTCTTTTACTTCTTTCAAAACAAGAGTGAAAATGTGGCTCAGTATTTATTGTCTTGTTAAAAAGTGGACTTCCCAGGGGTTTATGTATTGTAGTCTGTGTTCACCTCTCAGCAGTATTAACGAGGATGAGGACTTGAACCCAGAACAGAAGGCAGAGAGAGAGCGCGAGAGGAGAATGGCCAACAACTCCAGGGAGCGATTGCGGGTTCGAGACATCAACGAAGCATTCAAAGAGCTGGGCCGAATGTGTCAGCTGCACCTGAAGAGTGAGAAGCCTCAGACGAAGCTGCTTATTCTTCACCAGGCTGTCGCTGTGATCCTTAATCTGGAGCAACAAGTCCGAGGTCAGTAAATCGCTTTGTGCCAGCACTGCCCAGTGTAGGCTGTATAACCGGCTAGCAGAGACATGCACAGCTAATTATTGTCTATGTCTTTGCAGTTTAAAATGGTTTAGAAAGCTTGTGTTGAAACAGCAGTGTTTCCTATCAGGCATCCAAAGCGTGAGGACATGGAATTGTTCACTTGTCTCTCTTTGCTGTTGAGCTATTGCGCTGTTGTTGTATGTAATTTGTTCTTTAAGTGGTTTATTTGCAAACTTACTGTCTGTTGAGGAGAAAGTCTTCTGTGCTAGGGCAGCAAAGTTATATGTTGTACTTGCCTGCCTGACTAATTTAGCGCACAGGCCTATTTTTTCAGAAGAAAGCCTTCCCAGATTTATTATATTGTTCACATGTGTCTGCAATTTAGTTTCCGGCCCTTTGATCTCAAATACTTCCCAAATGTTTCAATTTAAACAGAATCTATTTGATCAGTACAGATGGTGTGACTGATTGTAAACAATCTGGTTGTATTGGATAGGTTATTCCTTATTGTTTCAATGCAAATAGTGTTTGTTTGTTTATTTTTGTTTTTTTTCTGCTTCTTCTGTGCTTGGTGGCAGTTGTTTCTGGCCAAGGATATCACCCCCTCAAAGTGAGCAATCAGAGAAATGGTTTTCAATAGAACAACATGGACTGTAAAGCATCACTGAACAGAGCTGATTAAAATCCGATTACAATCAAAATCTCCTTACAATCATGGTTATTTTGAAAATGATTTAGCAGGGCATGCACACAGTGTAGGAGATGGCCAGGTACAGTTTTCACTATTGCTTTAACAGCCATAAGCTATACTGTACAGCGTGTTTGCTGTAGCTGTGTTGCCTTCAATGTGGTGTATATATTACACTGTGTAAACAAAGACTTGGTTAGTTTAATTAAGTCAAGGCTGTAATTGTTACCAGCACATTTTTAATCATGTGCAGTGATTGTGTTTCCCCTTTTCTTTTGCATTTCTAGAGAGGAACCTAAATCCCAAAGCAGCCTGCCTTAAGAGGAGGGAAGAGGAGAAGGGTTCTGCCGTATCGGTGGAGCCTCCAGCAGCACACGCAGGAGTTCACCCTGGACTGTGCGACACTACAAACCCTATGGGTCACATGTGAACACCAGCCAGGTACCATATTTTTTTTGTACTGATTGAGACTTATTTAAAAAAAAAAAAAAAAAAAAATTACAACTATATGAACATAATTTAGATATTTTATTTAACATCATGTAATCAAGGAAACAACAAAATAATATCGCAAAAGTCTACCGGAAGCCTTAATAATAGTACAGTATTTCATGTTAGATTTAGAAATGTCACATTTTTCAATTTGTCAGTTTTTCGTTAAGTATATGGAAAACTACAAAGCGGTATGTAATTCAATATGTTAACGTAACATTATTCAGCAGGTTGCATTCGACTTTATGAAGCAAAATTAGTTCATTCTGTAGGGTGATGCAAAACCTTTGGCCGTAGCTTTAGATTACATCTATAGAATAACATTCAGTACAGTTCTAGGTATTGAAGCACAGAATCACGTGTTTTTAGTTTACAGATGACATTATTACTTCACGCAATGTATTTTCTTCTGCTTTACTAACTGACACCGCTTTTATTGTCTTCAGAAGCAAGATCAAGTTTGTAATATAACAAGTGGGTGACCTTTCCACACAAGGACAGACAATACTAACTCTTTGTGACACAAATTTGAAAAGACAAACCACCTGAAGCAAAACCCCAGAAAAGAGCAATCCTGTGACTGAAGAAACTGGCCTACATCCATATATCCCTGTGAAGACATGAAACGTTGAATCGGAAATTTCAGCCCGCGAGTGAACTTCAGCTCCTATGATTCTGTTGCAGGCAGCGTGTGTCGCATCTAAAGCAATCCGAGACTGTCGCGATCTCTCCACTCCTCGTGCAAGTTGCCTTGTGCCTAAACTGAATTACCGAATGCATTGTAACCACAACATATTATTTATTATGTTACTGAGCTCCAGGGTTTACGTCTAAAGGGAAGATTATGATGTCAGTTGGAACATCTGATGAAGTTTCAGCTGATGCCAGCGTTTGTTAAAGCTGTTCATATACAGAGAGCAAAAACACAACATTATCAACCTTCTTTTGGACCCCTAGCATTCCCTGCATACCTCTTAGTGTCTTAAGAAAGGGAGGGAAGAGTATTACTGTCCTTTCCATTCCTTTTGCCATATAGTGTTTTCAGTGTAACACAATATTCCTTTAAAGAGCAATTGTTTCATCGATGTTATTTTTTGGTCTCTGGTTATCTGAACAGTTGTGGTCATAGTTCAACCTTCAGCACGCAACTCCATGGTTAAAGTCAAGTTGCAAACCGCTGTGGTATCAAGGATTGCTTGAATATCAGTACTGTGAGCATAGTATCACTTGGCCTGCATTTAATTGTAACTTTCTTTTTTTTGTTTAAAAAAACAAACAAAAAACAAACAAACAAAAAATCTTTATACAAAATAAACACATTTTATTTGTTTTATTTGTAATTATATACAAAAAAAAACTTTTCTAGGCTTTATAGTAAAGCTTGTAACGTGAAGTGTGATATAGAAGAAAAGAAAATATCTAATTTGTTAGAATTGCTTTGTTTTCCAAGCAGCAGCGGAAACAGCAGTATCGTGCTTTAATAGAGTGCAAGTAAAGTGTTAGCTGGGAGTGCACACTAATGCTTTAAACAAAACAAAATGACCATGCTCAGAGGAGGGGGTAAGACCACTGGTCCACCTGGGCAGGTAGTGAAACAAGAACAATGCAGGGGAAGACAAAGAGCAAGGGCCATAGCTTTCTCATATCATTTGTGTGTGTGTGTGTGTGTTTTTTATTATTGTTTTCTTGTTACCCAAATGGTGAGTTAGTTGAGAGGTCATAAGTATCAATAACTGTCCATAAAAGCTGTTGGTGGTGTTGACAGGTGAAACTTTCAAAGCATTAGCGCTACACAGTACAATTCTCATAGTCTTAATTATATTTATCCATATCCTTTTTAACTTCCATGTGTGCTTTCTTCCACTGTTAGCCATCTTAGGATGAGACTGTCACAGCGTTTGTGTTCATCTTTCCTATTAACTGTTGGTTGACAGCAACATTTTAAACATTAAGTCATTTTAAGAACAAATTGTGGCATTTAAGACAAATAAAACATGCTAACTGGGAGGGGGTCATTACCAGTTTACTCTTTCTTAAAAAAAAAAAAAAAAAGAAAACAAATCTATGATTGGTCGGACTGACTATATATGTGACCTTGTTCTTCATTTCAGTGTTTTATAAAAAAAAAAAAAAATGTTTTGCTTAAAAAGCGTGAGCATTATCACGTGTCACTGCCTGGCATTTTCTTTTCTTTTTTTTCTTCCTTTTTGTTTTTTCTTCTAAGCCTGTTTCTACGCTTGTCCTTTTGGCTGTATTAGACTTTGCAGTATGCCCAGAAGCTTTCCTTCATAAAAAAAAATAATAATTAAAAAAAAAAAAAAACACAGAAAGAAAAAAAAAAAAACATTTGGCTTATTTTTCACTGTAGTTAGTCTTTTATACAGTAATCTTGTAAGAAAATTTCTTGAATTCTAAATATTACTCTTTCTAGATTTTTGAAATCGAAAAAGTTTTCAGTAAAAAGTTTCTTACTTTATTTTACTATATTAGGTAGTAAAGATGTACGGTTATTAACCATAACCTGTCCATTTAAGATCAGAAATTTAAAAATAGCATCCTAAGAACATAGTAGGGTAGTACGTATGGAGTATTGTACGAGCTAAATGTTCAAGATGAACAGCTTCTCATCTTGTCCTCCAGTTTTCATTGTTGGTTAATGCAGATTTGTACCTGTGTCAAATTTCAAGGTATTGTTGACAAACATTTAAAACCAGCAGCAAGAAGCTCCATTTTTTTCTGTCACTGTAACAGAAAACACAATATGTATATAACATTTATGTAGCAATAAATGTGCCATCTTTTTTTAACAAGACCGTGTGTGTGTGTGTTTATTTCTTTCTCTGCTAACCTGTGGGATTCCTTATAAAAAAAGGTCTGTGTGTGCAGTAATGGTGTGCAGAAAATTCTGATTTGAATGTCCCTTCTGAAGTGTTTACTCCTATTGAATGCATTTCATAATCTCTTACCTGCTGTCTGATCCGTGACTTCAGCACAAATTGTTTTGACTTCCAGAGGCTTGTTTTTGCTGTACAGCGCCCATTCTTATGTAGAACAAGACAGAACATACTGCATTGAATGGGTGATACATATTATGGATGGAAGTCTGAATAAGTTTAAGATACCCTCCCTATTTATCCACTGGGTGAGGCTGTGGGCTCTATTTTAATTTTCTAACCAGCAGCAAATCATAGTTCCACTGACAAATTCCTAAAGCTCTTTTCACAACATTTTATTGTACTTGTTTTAATGGTGATAAAAAGCAGGAAAACACCTGCAGGACTAAAGGTCTCCACACCCCGGACGCGATGCGATTTGTCATGCGATTAAAGTGGTACTTTCGCTGCGACGCTACCTTTCACACCAGTGGCGACTCTCCTCCGACTGTATCCTCAGCTGGAAAAAAAATCACATGTATGATAGTCCTGTTATACAGCTAATAAAAATGTAGAATACATAATAGCTTTTCAGAATAATTATTTCAGTAAAGGTAAACAAATCACACACAGCAGCTATATCCAGTTCCCTGGAAATGGACTGCCAGATGTTCTCCCTCATTGCCTTGTCTTTATAATTTTTGTGTCTTTTATTAAGCTCTGGGTATTTTGATACTGCAAGAATGATCTTTTCTTCTGCCATTGTTTACTGAAGGCACGCAAGGGAATCTGTTCCTCATTGGTCAGTTCCCTAGCTGTTGCTGGACAAAATTGCAAAAATAGACAGCAATTTTCGCATCGCTTTAGTACAACTTCAGTGTCGCCCGTCGCATCGCAGGCAGTGTGAACGGCTTGCATCAAAAATACATGTTTTTTTTATTTTGTAGTGGAATTAAGGTGTGTCGTATGATGCATTCGCTTGTCACAAGGTGTGTAGCAGCATTAATACAGAGCTAATGGGTGGCGGCATTTCGATACACTACTGTTGAGAATTAAAATAGACCCCTGTGTGTTACATAAAAATCGAAGTTTAATTTGCAGTGTTGGATTATTTTGCAGACATGATGGATTGCCTGACCATTTTAAAATAGAACAGTTTGTCATACAAGATCTGTAGAAAGCAATATGGAATTAGGTTATGTTGTATAAGAATATATTATTTTTTTTTAATATGGCTGTGTCTTCTCAGAATCAGTTTAGCAATATGCTCTGTTGTAGGTCATAAAATCTTACAGTATTCAATATTTATTGTTTTCAACACTATTTATGGATACATGAAATGATGACATAACCCTCAGGGTTGTACGACACGTATTATTTTCACAGTGAAAATTGTACAGTGCGCTGTTTAATTAAAACATGTTCTGTATTTATTTATCATGCCCCTGAATTGAGATGTCATACGGTGACAAATGCATGGAACATTCTAGAATTAAACTCTGTCTTGCAGCATTTTCCTGGAAGATTAGTTTTAGATTAATGTTTTCAGTGGAATTTGATTGTTTCCTCACAGGAAAGGACTTGAGTATTAAAAACTGACATACATTAAAGAAATTGTTTTCGGGAGGCAAGCACTACATATTATCATACTGTAATTTGTGGACATAAATAGGTTGATGCCATCTTCGAATATTTCTGTAGATACTGTTACTACAAGGATTTGTCACTCATTCACAGTTTGATGCTTATATACATATGAATGCTTCTGATTCCGAGGCAAATCTGATAGACTCTTGTCCTGTGCATGTCTCTATGAATTTCATTACATGGGCAGCAATTTCCATTTTGTAGCTAATGCATAAGGATGCCTTCATTTCTTTGATCCCAACAAAATTCAATCACTTTTAATAAATACGTTGACAGATACATTTAATGTATTTTGTATTAACTTGCACGATAATGGAAAATAAATACCTGTACGATAACTACACACAAAAAGCGTTCTGCTCTACTTTAAAATATAACCAGAAGGAATCTTGGATATTTTTAAGAGAAATACAGAAAATTCAGCAAGTGACTGCAATTTTGTAATGATGTATTGACACTCTTAAACAGTCTTATTTTGAGATTGGAGACATGGTTTAAATACTGCCACCATTTACAGTGGCAGTATTTAGGTCCACAATATTGATTAAAAGGGCCCACGATGACAATATGTTATGAACCACCGCTGTGTGTAATTTAGCATGCCCCTGAATTGAGATGTCAGCAGAAGTGTGGAGTAGTGGTTAGGGCTCTGGACTCTTGACCGGAGGGTTGTGGATTCAATCCCAGGTGGGGGACACTGCTGCTGTACCCTTGAGCAAGGTACTTTACCTAGATTGCTCCAGTAAAAACCCAACTGTATAAATGGGTAATTATATGTAAAAAAAATAATGTAATTGTATGTAAAAATAATGTGATATCTTGTAACAATTGTAAGTCGCCCTGGATAAGGGTGTCTGCTAAGAAATAAATAATAATAATATATTGATTCTAGTTCTCCACATTTCTCACAATAATAACCCTCCACAATCAAGTCTGCCTGATGAATTTGACATCGAAGCAAATAATCTGAAATGAATAACTGTCATATTATTGTTAATTGTCATATAAAGCAATAATTTTACAGTGCCTTGTGAATCAATTAATTAGAAATAATTGCATTCCTGTAGAATTGCTTATGTTTTTATGCAGATACACTTTGTGAAATGCACAGTCAGCTGACTGTGTTTTCCTCAGGCTAATAACACTTTTATAATAACTAGCTGGTGACAGTTGAATGTCTTGTTTTGAGATAAGAGGTATGGAATGATTTTCATGTTATATCCAGTTCTATTGAGCAGAGATCACCCTGCAAATACCACCAGGGACTCGCTTCACAAAATGTCAGCAGCATGTTGTGACGCGTGCAAAAAAAAAAAAAAAACATGCCTGAACTTTGTGCATTTAATGCCATCTCAATGTCAGTCTCAAAAAGTGAATAAACTAAAACCTTAAGGTAAAATATACTTGCAAATCACAGCATGGCTGAAACCCAGCTCCTAGTAGATTGTTTACAGGCCTCTTCAAAGCTATGATCCAAATACAATGCACAAGAGCATTCTGTAGTATACAAACTTGACACTAATTACTAACAGGCACAACAGTACAGGGCAGATGAGCATCTTAATTGTCCTTCCCTCCTTTCTGACCAAGAATGACCCTTTTGTTTAAATTGGATTCAGGTCAGCTGATTGGCTTAAGTAACGAGAGGGCTGCTGGGAAACGGGGTGGGGTTAAATCAGACCTGCCCATCCTTGTTTTACATTTTAGTTCAAGGGAATTGTTTGAACTGTTTTTTAGGATTGAGGAAACCAAAACTTTCAAAAGAAATCCATCCAAGGTTTATATTAGCACTATATTTATTACCAGTGACTTTAATTTAACCAAGAAACTGTTGAGTCCTGTTACAAAGATATGTTTGTCACAATACGATCAGTCTGAGATAAAGAATTGAACATCGGTTAGTTAGACAGTAAGCATCAATTAGCACAAAGAGTTTCTAAGAAAAGCTGCCATTGTGCTGAAGGACAAAAACAAGGGCCTAATTATTATTATTATGTATTTTTTTTTTGACAGCCAACAGGAGTTTGTCTGTATTCTCTGGACTCCTGGTGTCTTTTTGTACTCTATTGTTTTCAGTTGGTATTTGTTTTTAGGGTGTGGCAGGCTGGCGTGTGTGGTGACATCACAGACCTGGAAAAAGACACAAACAGCACTGGAGTATGAAACGCGCTAATGCGCGTATTTATTAAATAAAATAAAAGGTTTTTAAACAGAACAAAAGACTTTCACAAAACAAAACGGCATGTTGGCCAAAAGAAACAGACAAACAAAACCATGCAGACGAACACGAAACAAACAAGTATCAATTGTTACTTTTTCTTTCGTTACCTCCTCTCTACTCCTGTTCTCCACTCACCGAACACTCAACCCTGAGTGACTCGTGCATCTATATATACAGCTGTGCTGAGAGTCAATTACTAATTAATCATTCACTTGAGTCCCAGCACGTGAACTAATTTGTGCAAGCCCAGTGCCCACATCCTAATACACATTTTATCTGCATGTGAAGTGATTTTGCAATCCCCTTGGCTAAATACAAATATACATTTTAACAACACTCGTGCTACATTGCCCAATTTATACCCCGTGCACCACTATACCCACACCAACAATAACACACTACATACAACATAAAACACAAAATTACACACAGGGGCGGGGCACCCTGCCACATAGGGCCAGGCAGTGTTTTTAGCCAATGGTTTTCCCAGAAGGTATTAGATCAAAATGTAAACTTTCTAGTCTTTTTTTTTATTGCCAAAGATATGCAAATGAGATGTGAGGCAATCCATCCATCCTGCCAATGTGGGTATCATTAAGACAGCAGTTTGCTCTTCAAGCACTAGACCATGCTTGAAAGTAAAGTGCCTTTTGAACAATGTTTTGCGTGTTCATTATTACCAAAGGTTGGGAATAACAATCCTGACTCTAAAAAGACTAACAGTACCTGGAGGCTACTGTACTAATAGTTCTGTCATATTCATTTGCTAAAGAATCATAATGCCTTATTATTGAAACGTACTAGTTTACATTGTAAACTGATGTGCATGGCTGTTTCAAACTGGGTCATATTATATTAACTCGGAATTTAATGTAAAAGTATTTTTTTTTTTTTTTGTAATGTTTGTTTTTTCAACTGCCATCGGAAATGTACAAGAAGAGTGCATGCTTGATATTGATGTTTTTAGTCGCTTCTTTCCTGTAGATACACTTGTTGTCAGCGTTTTAATCTCCAGCACACAAGCTGATTCGTGTCTGCAAATCACTGTGATTTTTAACAGTGAGATTCTTCTGCAATTTCAGACTTCCAGGACACAGCACTGAAATAAAATCAATTCTAATCTAGAGGCAAAACATCAAAGGAAGGATTTAGGCATGAATGGAACATTCATTTGCTGTCCAGTTGAACTTTACATCCACCTCCGCTGCTTTTTAGGACTAGTCCTTTCAAAAAGCACACAAAGACAGAGCAATGCATTTGCAGGCAATACGAGCTGAGATTTTTTTTATCTCATTATTAGATCTGAGAATTTTGTCTGATCAGTGCTTTGATGGGTGCTGTATTGGTCGCACAGTAGGGGGCACTATTCCCGTTCAGCAGTAACTCAAACTCTTGTATGGTGCAGAGTGCTGTGCTTTCTATGAGGCTGTGTCTATTATTTATATTACTACCTGTGGATAGCATATGTGAGTTCACAAAATGTGATGTTCACCAGATTAGTGTTTCAGTTACAGAAGTAAGAGAATGTTTTCCTTTATGACACTGGGCTAAATTCTCAAAGCTATTTACTATTTTTTTCAGAAAGGAGAACCTCACCCAATGAAATGACCAAACCAGAAATAAACAACTAAGACTTTTAATTCAGGGGCTTAATTCAGTATTAAGTTTCTTTTTCTGTTTAGAAATAAATTGCGCTTATGACGATTTGGAGTATAGCCCATAGCCCATATTGTATATACAGCTCTTGAAAAAATTAAGAGACCACTGCAAAATTATCAGTTTCTCTGGTTTTACTATTTATAGGTATGTGTTTGGGTAAAATGAACATTTTTGTTTTATTCTATAAACTACTGACAACATTTCTCCCAAATTCCAAATAAAAATATTGTCATTTAGAACATTTATTTACAGAAAATGACATCTGGTCAAAATAACAAAAAAGATGCAGTGTTGTCAGACCTCGAATAATGCAAAGAAAATAAGTTCATATTCATTTTTAAACAACACAATACTAATGTTTTAACTTAGGAAGAGTTCAGAAATCAATATTTGGTGGAATAACCCTGATTTTCAAGCACAGCTTTCATGCGTCTTGGCATGCTCTCCACCAGTCTTTCACATTGATGTTGGGTGACTTTATGCCACTCCTGGCGCAAAAATTCAAGCAGCTCGGCTTTGTTTGATGGCTTGTGACCATCCATCTTCCTCTTGATCACATTCCAGAGGTTTTCAATGGGGTTCAGGTCTGGAGATTGGGCTGGCCATGACAGGGTCTTGATCTGGTGGTCCTCCATCCACACCTTGATTGACCTGGCTGTGTGGCATGGAGCATTGTCCTGCTGGAAAAACCAATCCTCAGAGTTGGGGAACATTGTCAGAGCAGAAGGAAGCAAGTTTTCTTCCAGGACAACCTTGTACTTGGCTTGATTCATGCCAAAGCTGCCCGATTCCAGCCTTGCTGAAGCACCCCCAGATCATCACCGATCCTCCACCACATTTCACAGTGGGTGCAAGACACTGTGGCTTGTAGGCCTCTCCAGGTCTCCGTCTAACCATTAGACGACCAGGTGTTGGGCAATGCTGAAAATTGGACTCATCTGGGGGTGCTTCAGCAAGGCTGGAATCGGGCAGATTTGTCTTTGTGAAGGACGCATGAATCAAGCCAAGTACAAGGTTGTCCTGGAAGAAAACTTGCTTCCTTCTGCTCTGACAATGTTCCTCAACTCTGAGGATTGTTTTTTCCAGCAGGACAATCCTCCATGCCACACAGCCAATCAAGGTGTGGATGGAGGACCACCAGATCAAGACCCTGTCATGGCCAGCCCAATCTCCAGACCTGAACCCCATTGAAAACCTCTGGAATGTGATCAAGAGGAAGATGGATGGTCACAAGCCATCAAACAAAGCCGAGCTGCTTGAATTTTTGCGCCAGGAGTGGCATAAAGTCACCCAACATCAATGTGAAAGACTGGTGGAGAGCATGCCAAGACGCATGAAAGCTGTGCTTGAAAATCAGGGTTATTCCACCAAATATTGATTTCTGAACTCTTCCTAAGTTAAAACATTAGTATTGTGTTGTTTAAAAATGAATATGTACAAGGTTGTCCTGGAAGAAAACTTGCTTCCTTCTGCTCTGACAATGTTCCTCAACTCTGAGGATTGTTTTTTCCAGCAGGACAATGCTCCATGCCACACAGCCAGGTCTGTATGTCACACTTACAATAGAGGAGGGGACACTAATCTACATGTTGCTAGAAAAATGTAGAAAAGGATACTTTTTTTTTTGCAGAAAGTGACGTTGAAAAGGCACAAAAGCACACACGTGTTCATTAAAAAAAAGTATTTGTCCTGTAATTAGGACTGGTTGTCAACGTGGAATGTGATTTACTGGCTTGCTGAAATGTTCTTGTAACTGATCATAGGTTTCTGAAACGCTTGACAAGAACTTTGGTTTGAAGGAGTCTTTAAAAACCTCAGTGCCTGACCAGCAGTTCAAGGCAATTCGCTGAAATATAGCTGAAGCAAAGATGAAAGGAGTTGAGCAGCAGACATAAGCCATCTTGTCATACACACAGATAAAAGTTTGATAAGAAGTCTTATACATAATACAGATGGTCTACTCGTTCTGATCGTTCTGAATTAATAACAATGCACCACTTCTTCTTCTTCAACTGGTGAATATGTTGGCATTATTAAAAAATGGAACGCATTCAACAGATTCCAAAAAGAATGCTGTTTTCTTTTTATATCATATTTCATTCAACAATTGTAATATCTCGTGATTAGTGTAAACATGCAAATGAGCGCTAGGTGGTGCTATTCGTTTGCAAATACTTCTGCAAAATTAAAGGCTGCTTTGTAACGTGTCCCTCTAAATTGTACTCTGAATTGTCACTAAACCTAAAATGTGTTAATTCGGTTTCATTTCATTAAAATCGAAAAAGAAAACGTTGTTCAGCTGTTCAATTTCTTGACTAATGCACGACTCAGATAAACGGATTATGTTGTTTTAGCAAACTTCTCAACCCAGTATCGATATAACAGGAAAGTCTAGCCAAAAAAAAAAAAAGTAAAACATCCTTGTTCAAAAACGTCTGGAATGTAATGGAATGTCTTTTTTAACATTATTTATTTATTTTATTTTATTCATAGTGCTCCCACTGTGCGAACCTATACTGTAAATCCTTTCCCAAATTAAACAACGTTGCGATTTACAGTTTAACTCTTGTAAAAAAAAAAAATCAATACTAGTCTACAAAGGAAGGGTATAAACAGGTAAGTACTGAAAGGGTTATAAGAATGTCAGAACTTATTGCTAAATTTCTGACGTTTTCCTCAGGACCAATTGAAATGGCGGCTATTAAACTGCAAACCACTTTGGCACTAAATCCTCCCTATAAAGTTGTAATTGTAGTTGTGTGTTGTACTCAGACAGCTTAGTCAGAAATAGTCACCCATTACGATTACTCATAGTGTTAATTAGCGGGGTTGATGCTTCTAAAATAGCAGGGTGTGATCATTGGGAGAGGGAATCCAGTTAGAAGGCTGTTCTTCAGGACTGCAGTATAAGGTATAGAGAGAAGACAGTCTACTACAAAACTTACTATAAATGCTCGTTTTTTGTAAATGCTGCACACATAATGGAAATATCCCATACCTGTGTTACTCTTTAGACAGTTAGGTAAAACAAATATCTATCTATCTATCTATCTATCTATCTATCTATCTATCCATCCATCTAATTCGTGATATATACGGCAAGATAGTATGATATAGCCAAATATAACCAAGTTCAGAGCATCAAAACGTGAGACTCGATAAAAACAGGAGTGTTGTTTTGTATGCATTGCGTATTGCTTTTATGGGGAGATAGGGCGCGGATTTGCAGCTGTGTTTATGGATAGCACTCCTTACTATACTTACTGTGTTGATCCAATGCTGAGACTGCAAGTCTGGAAGGTGCGAGGGCCTGACCGCAATCTCAGTTAGCTAGTGCAGCTCGGGTTACACGTTTGATAACTTGTGTCCTTTATTCATAACAGAACAAGCCCGGGTGTAATACGTTGTTAAAATATGCAGTATGCTTAACCTTGATATTACTTTAAGTGTTTTGTTTGCAACCTGTATAAACACTTATTTGAACCATTACTAACAGCACTAGGAGTTGCAATAATAACAATATGCTTTTTTTAACCTATTAACACAAACCAATTTAGATGCATTTGGATTTGTATTATTTTTTTTATACAGGGAATCTCTACTGAAGCTCTTACTTAAAAAAAGAAAAAAAAAAGTCTGTCCTGTATTTTCCTTTTTTAAATTGCATTATAACTGTAACCATTTTTTTTCTCGTGAAGTCTGCTTTAGAGTCCCGTTGCTAGGGTTACCCTAGTCACATTTTACCTGTGCGTTTGCTGGCACCAGTCGGGAAGTGGGAGGGTATAATTCGCTACCAGTCAAAGTAGGGCGGGGTTTATTCTGCATAGTTTCACAGCGGTGAGATTACAACTTGGAACTTCAGAAAAAAAAAAAACCTTTACTTTAATAAAGTCACGACAGCATGGGAATTTCTATGCAGCTAAAATTCAAGATCTGAAGTAGAAACAAACAGCAACATTTAAATAAAGGTACGTAGAGCGCATTTTACTACTCTTATATGTGTTCAACACTTTACAGAAAGCTCGTGTAATTTAAGTAAATTACACTCCGTTGGAAAGGACTGCTGTAAGATCTTTTTTGTGCACTGAACGCTTTTGAAATTTGGTTCAGTCTCAGAACATTGTATTTTTTATTTTGTTTTTAAACACGGAAAATGACATGTATTAAACGTTTTATTGTTGTTTAGTAGTCGTCGGTTTTATAAAACGCTGTTAATGGGTTCTATGTTTTTATGTAAATCGGTTCAGTTGCTTTTTATTGGTAACAGTAGGACTTTGTATTTTAGTTATGTTTTGGTTATAATTAGTATTACCAATTTGTTGAAAGCTTTTGAATTGGTCTTTTATTTGATCATGCCCTTCTTCAACACTCGTTCAAGGGTTTCAGAAGACAAGTACTCTACGTGCACAGACAGAAGTAAGTTAAACGCATCAGAAAGATTTTGGTCAGATAAGTATCGGATTACTTTTATACAAACTGGAAAGCAAAACGGAACTTGATATCCAAAATCTCTGACAACTGCACAACACGGATAATTTTCAAAACATATTGTTTGTTTTTATTTGGAACGTGTAATGTATTTTAGTTTCGCTGATTTAAAACCTTTGTATTATATCTTACTATCACAAACACGTAAGGTAAGTTACAGTAAGGTCTCATTTATATTCTCAAAGTGAACAAGTTTAAAACAAGTCTTATCCAGCAATTTGGAATGTTAATATGACAATACTACCGATTCCTGATACAGATTCCTACAGACGAGCAATACTCCGTGCAACCTGTTCGAGTTCATTCTCCATAGA